>NW_006400049.1:965028-966246 GCF_000299155.1 Elephantulus edwardii | reverse complement strand
GATTCCATTACCTTGGGCCCAAATTAAAGAAATGAACAAACATTACAGATGAAAAGCCCACCATAGACTTAGCAGGTCCTTAGAGACTCATTTTGTTTTTTGAGTCAAGAAATACACTCAAACTTAATTTATAGCAGTAAGTACAAATTTAGCATGAAACCTAGTTTCTTTCTGTAACCCCATCATTTCACTTGCTGAAGCATGATCAAGGGCTTGTTTCATTTCACCATTGTATAAGAAAATGATTCCTTTGTCCATCCTTGGGGCATGGGGAACAATATAATTCTGTCATGAATACTTGTAATTAGCAATTAACATCATTTTTTTTTGTTTGTTTAGGGATGCTCTGTTAATGCTGTATTTGTTAGCTTTGCTCTCACCTGAGGGTCTGTCCTCACAACACAGGACACCCATCTCCTGATAAGGATGTCTGTGTCAGCAGAGGTGGCCTGGCATACTGCCAAAGAATGATGGGGCTGGAGCACCTTTGTTAACCTGTGTACAGTGTGTTGATAAGTGCAATGCCCTTTGTGTTCGGTATGTGTATATGAATCCATGTGCTCGTCTGAACTCTATTTCTTCAGTTTCCCCCTCATTTCTTTGCCTACTCTGTCTGAATTCTTCAGTCCGTGCCAATTGTCAGCCAAGTCAGAAGGGCCATTTGGATGGGCTGGGCCTTATCAGTCGTGGAAATCTGGAACTTTGCACATGTCAGTCCTGGGGAATTGTTCCTGACAGAGCGTCCACGATGCAGCTTCCCCCCTCCCCTTACGTCCAGTTGATCACTACTGCTCCCCCAAAGCACTAGTATTTATTCTCATCTGCCTGCACCGGACTGCTGCCAGCACCTTCAATGGTTCTCACTAACCTGGCGGTGTGGCCTTCGTCTGTGTTAGCCATGCTGTCTATTCATCTGTATACATGTCCTGTTTTTAAACTAGAAATATATTCTTAAAAATGAATTAAAATGTGTTTGCTTAACATTTTGGAAAAAAAAAAACAAAAACAAAAACATGTTTGCTTAACATTTTGGAAAAAAAAAAAACCTCTGTACAATTTTTGCAAATTAAAAAAGAAAACTATAATCAATTAAAATAGAAATAATTTGCATGTGCAAGACTTCTAGATAATATGTATACAAAACATTAAATTCCTTAATGTTATTCATAATTTCCGTAATACAAATAAAATACCGATAATTTTTCTGGGGCAGTCTAA
>NW_006400049.1:960132-964348 GCF_000299155.1 Elephantulus edwardii | reverse complement strand
TCATGCAGCTAATTGTATAATAATCCACTGTGGCACAGAGGGAGGAAAAAAAATTGATTCCTAACCTACAATAGTAATTAGCTTTTGTGCTGAATTTAAAGCAACACATAACAGCTGTCTGAAGACAGTGGGAAAGAATCATTAGAATAAAACTGTACTGAAGATTTAATCAGGCCAATTAGAAACTTGACTCTATGAAATGTTTTACTGTGACTCACAGCCATTTGATCTGTACAAGTGTACATGTCACAATTTGATAAGTTTTTATATTAAAAAAGAGGTAAAATATAGAGCTCCAAATTAGAAAATGTTTATTTTCCTTTAGAGCTATCTTTTATTTTTAATAATGTTTGTGATGACAGAGTTTTATTATTTAATGTGTTATTTTATATTGATGCTCCAATTTTCGATATAGTATTTACTCAACAATATTAATTAAAGAGCTTTGGAGTGTAATGTGTTATATGTTATGCTTCTAACTGAAATGTCAGCCATTCTAATCTATCAGCTGCTCCAAAGGACAAAACTGGGCATTTCCTTTCTGTAAATATTTACAGCCAGTTGATAGTGAATCAATAAGAGTTGGAACTTTCTTGCTGAGAGTGAGTTTGGTTTTGGTTTATTGATATTCATCACTTGTAGATTTCCATAATATTTTACAATGTATCTAGTTTTCTTTCTCCCTTGCCATAGGACCTCAATATGTTTTTGTTTTCACACATTTCTATGTGTGCTTTATGCTTGAAAGTCCATGTGTGAATGACAGTTTCAATAATTTAATATTTTGCTGAATTTTAGCCTCATTCCTTTAGACTTTTCAAGATCACTAGGTGGTAATGTTGTTGTAAGGAAATTTATTCACATGATAGCTGCTGGGTGGTTTTTTAATATTTTATAATAGTTTACATACTATTTTATATTTTATAATAGTTTGCAAGTTCATAAACCTTGTATACATTCTTTTTCACACTTGATCTTTCCCCTTTGGTTTTGAAGGGCATGGTAGCATTAGAGAGCTGAGCTGCACAATGGCCAAAGATCACAGAAGAAACATTGATGCCTTTGAGCTGTAGTGCTGGAGATAAGTATTGAACATACCATGGACTGCCAAGAGAACTAACAGGCCTGTCCTGGAGTGGATGAACCCAGACTGCTCCTTGGAGGCAAGGATTGTGAGACTCTGTCGCACGTACTTATGTTGCAAGGAGGGACCCATCTCTGGAGAAAGATAATCATGCTTGGAAGGGTCAAGGGACAGCACAGGAGAGAAAGATCCCCGGTGAGATGGATTGACACCATAACAGGGGTGATGAGGGTAGGTGTGTCAGAGATAGTGAGATTGGCTCAGAATAGAACAGGTTTCAGTGGTATTGTGTATTGGGTCACTATGAGTCATAATCGTCTCAATTACACGTAACAACAGTTTTGAAAGTAACTAGCAGCCCTGTTCTGTGGCGTCCCTGACCACTCATAATAATGCACTTTCAGCCAAATGCTCTGAATTGTGTCATCCAGCCTTTGGCTGTAACTCTGCTGAGTCACAGATTTGAAATGTGTTCTCTGTGGGACTCCGTTGGCAGCAGCTGTGTTCAGGTGGAAGTCTCCATCTGTGAATCAGAAAAGCTACTAATCCTCACCAATTAATGCTAGGAAACCAAGAGTAAGGAAAATTCTTTCAGAATCTCCATAAAGCACCCTACCTACAATTCTATCGTCTTTGTAAATAAGGCCAGTCATTTTACACGTTCTGAAGTATGTTTGGTTTTACAGGTTCACTTTCTGACATAAAATGACATGTAAATAAATGCTTTAAAAAGAATAACAAAAAACAAACAAAAACTGCAACACAGTGGCAGACACCAGTCCAATCTCTGCATTAGTTTTAGAAATAATACTAAAACATTTTTGTAAATATTCAAGGTTAAGCCATTGCTATTGAGTTAGAACCTACTCATAACTGTACATTGCACTACAGCAGAGTGTCCATTTCTCTTCGGCAAAGTTGCTAATGAATTTAGACCTTAGAGAGGTATGGCCTTTTAGCTAGCAGTGCAATGTAAATGGGTTATGCCATCAGATCATGTGAGATGTTACTTAGAGAAGGACATGATACTGGGAAGGGTCGAGGGTTGGCAAAGGAGAAGAAGACCCTCAACCAGGTGGATTGACATGGTGACTACTGCAATGGGCTCTTGTGTGTCAGAAGTATGAAGATGGGCACAACAGAACAGGGTTCAGGTCTTTTGTTTATAAGGTTACTATGAGCCATACTTGACTCGACTGAACCTAACAACAACTGAAGAAGTGGTGTGGTTGTAGTTCCTTCAGACAGATTTTTCTATTTTCTTTTGAATATCCAAGGAGTATTCTATTACTCTTTGACAACATCACAATTCAAAAGTATAATTATTTTTTAAAATCTTGTTATTTTAATTGATATTTTCATGAAAGTTTGTAGATAACTTGGATTTCCATTCATTCATTATTGCACATTTTCGTCTCTATTCACCCAGACCTCTAGATCACTTTTCTTTTAGAAAAAATATTATTTCATTTTTTTACAGTTCCCACGCCTACACCCCTCAAATCCACTTTGCTCTGCAGCTCTTATTCTGTACTGTTGTCTTGCAAATAATACCTGAAGCAGGAAAGGCATCAACTTCATAAACCACATGCCTCTAGAAAATATGAACTTTGAGAAATGACGATAGTTATAGAAAGGCTTCAGGTCTTTTGTTCATAGGGTCACTATGAGTCTTACTCAACTTGACAGCAACCACCACCAGCAACAACAAATTGTTTTTAAACAGTTCTTTCCCTCATCTGTTTGAATACAGTACATGTTATTTATCCCCTCTTCTCTTAGTTTCCCCTCAACCTCCTTATCAGTCCTGTTTTATAACAGTGACATTATGTAGTGTTTGTCCTTTTGTGACCGAGATGTTTCACCCAGCATAATGTCTTCCAGAGGCACCCCTGCATAATGTCTTCCAGAGGCACCCCTTTTGTATGATATTGTATAAGTTTCTTGTTTTTCAGTGCTGCATAGTATTCCATTGTGTGAATATACCACAGCTTCTCTATCTATTCGTTTGTTAATGAGCACTTTGATTGTTTCCATCTCCTTGCTGTTGTGAACAATGCAGCAATAAACATAGGTGTGCATATCTCTGTTTTGGTGGCCAGTAACAATAGCAAAATTCAACAGAACAGTAAACAACCAGTGCTGACGAGGTTATGGAGAAGTTGATACCCTTATTCACTGTTGGAGGGAGTGTAAAATAGTGCAACCATTATGAAAGGCAGTATGGCACTTTCTCAAAGTTTTGGAAATAGAGATACCATTTGACCCAGCAATTCCACTACTGCGAATATACTCTAAAGTTATCAATTCTTGATTCATGCCCATTCATTGTCCAAATTTCATATTCATGAGAAGAAACTGAATATATTATGTTTGGCTCAAATGGACCTTAGTCATTAAATTGCTATCCCTAATCTTCAGAATTTTAAAACAATCATTGGCAGGATATTTTCCCAATAATGTATATTTTTGTCAAAAATACTGAGCCATGCAAATAAACTAGTATAATAAAACAAAATAAAATAATTGAAAACATTAAAAATATCAAGCTATGATATTTTAAATTGCTTCATATATTTGTGTCACCTCACATACTTTGGGCATGTTACTAGGAGGGGTTATTCCTTGAGGAAGGACATGATGCTCAGAAAGTTGAGGGTAAGCGAAGGAGAGGAAGTACAGTATAGGACAGGGTTCAGATCTGCTATTCATAGGGTCATTATGGGCTCTACTGAACTTGACGGCACCTAACAAAAATAATACATGCATGGGAAAGTTGAACTTTGGATGTAAAAAAACCAAGAAGAATTGGTGATTTTTAATTGAGGTTTTGAAAAAAATTATCAAATATACTAAGGGATGGGGAAGAGGGAGCCAACAAAAACTATTCAACTGTATCTTGGAGAAATGCAGTCAAAGTGTATTTTAGAGGCAAGAACAGTAAAATTTTGTTTCACACACTTTGTGCATGTTTTTAAGAGGAAAAAATTGTTGACAAGGGACAAGTACTTATAGATAGTTAGCAAAGGATAGAATGAAACTCCATGAAAAGGATTAACACAGTGACTTCTACAATGGACTTAAGCAAGTGGAGACTCAAAGATGAAGCAAATTCTCAAGAAGAAAACAGGA
>NW_006400049.1:958008-958521 GCF_000299155.1 Elephantulus edwardii | reverse complement strand
GTTGAGAATCTTCCTTTTCTGCTGACCCTCCTCCATCTTTCCCAGCTTTCTGTCTCTCCAAGGATTTATTCCTCCTGAGAAAATGTTCAAATTGGTGAGCTAAAATTTCTCTTCATTGCTTCTAAGAAGTTCTCTGGTTATATTTATTTCAAGACATAGTCATTTGTTCTTTGGATAATCTTTGATATAATTATATTCTTGGAAAACATTACAGTTCAAAGGTGTCATTCTTCTTCTGTCATCCTTATTCATTGCCCAACTTTCAGATGTATAAGAAGCAATTGGAAAAGCCACCGCCTGGCTCAGGAACACATTCGTTTTTAAGATGATCCTGTTATTGAAAACTTTGGCAAGATCCTGACATCACATTTTCCCAAAGCATTCCACATTTTTAAAATCTCTCAGCCACTGTTGCAGGGGTGTTAATTGTGAGTGCAAGTCAAAGGAAATTGTTAACAACTTCAATATTTTCTCTGTCATGATATTGCTTATTGGTCTGATAGTGAAGATTTT
>NW_006400049.1:953748-956343 GCF_000299155.1 Elephantulus edwardii | reverse complement strand
TGTAAGGAGGGACAGGTCCTTGCACAGGGACATCATGCTTGGGAGGGTGGAGGGACGGCGCAAAAGGGGACCACCTCCATGAGGTGAATTGATTCAGTGACTGCGGTAATTGGCAGTGTCAGAGGCAGTGTGATTGGCATAGGATAGAGCAGGGTTTAGGGCTGTTGTACATAGAGGTTCACTATGAGTCCCAAGTGACTCTATGGCACATAACAACAACAAGAACAATGTTCCCTTGTTCTGTTTGAACATATGATTCTTGGTTTAGACAGATACTTTTCATGAGCACAATTAAGTGTTCTGGGATTCCCATTCTTCTCAGTATCTCCCACATTTTGTTATGGTGGAGACCTGAAAATACCTTTGCATAATCATCAAAGCAAAAGTAAATATATTTCTTCAATTTGCACTTGGGCTTGAATAATTGATGATCTGTTCCACAGTCAGCATTCCACCTAGTTTTTAATAACTTGTTATGTATCTGAGAGCAGAACAATGAATAAGAATGACAGAGGAATTATTGATGTCTTTTGGTTTTTAGTTTTGTTGTTAGGGAAGAGTTATATCTTATGAAAAGTTAAAAAGAACAAATAAGAATGTCTTGGAGAAAGTGCAGCCATATTGTTCTTTGGAGGCAAGGATGGTGATGCTTCATTACACATACTTTGAGCATTTTGTTAAGAAGAACTGTCCTTGGAAAATGACATGATGCCTGCGAAGGTGGAGGGTCCGTGAAAGAGAGGAAGATTCTCAATGATATGAATTGAAACATTGACAGCAATGGGCTCACGTATATCATCAGATCTGATGAAGATTGCCCCATAGGTTTACTGAGTCATATTCAACTCAACAGCATACAACAACAGGAAACATCTTTCTGATATTCTCTGCTTTCAGCCAAGCCTCACATGACACGAGAAATGATATGCATTGTGTCATTACCTCATCTGAATCCATTGTGGATTTCAGGCAATATTTTGTTGATATACAGTTCCAGGTATTTTTAATAATATAGTCTTTTAGACTATATTTTTTAAAAAGTTATATTTTTGGGAAAAGGAGCAAAATATGGATATCGTCTGATTAGATAAGTAATCGTCTTCCATATTTCTTGGATGAGACTTGTAAACATGTTTAGAATTGTATCTGTTTCCTGAACACCTCAATTGGTATCTTATCAATTCCTGGGATTTTATTTTTGGTACATATCTTCAATATATTTGTGTATTTTGGACTTCTTCCTTCAATATCATTGGTTTTTGATAATTTACTACTTTCTGAAATGGTTCCATATGGACGATTCCTTTGGTAGTTACTCTATGTTTCTTCATTTTTTTAAATCTTTTAAATTTTTTTATTGTGTATTACCGAATTTGTTCTAACTGGCACAGGAGAAGATTGCCCTTCCTTCTCCAGCAGAGTATCTGGTGGATTTGAACTGCACACCTTTAGGATTTCAGTGCAGCTTCTTTGCCACTAGGCCACCAAACTCCCTCTATGTTTCTTTTTTCTCCTTTTGAGGGTTCTGACATAGTTCAAGTGCTTGTTCATTGAATCTTTTAATATTGCAACTTGAAACTTCACTGTGTTTTCTAGTTTTTTGTCCTTGAAAACTGCCAAATACCTTTTTCCTTTGGGTTTTCTAATGCCAACTCCTTGCATATTTTTTTATATTATTTTATTTTGTCTTAAAGTATTGCTCTTTGAAATCTTCTGTCTATGTCTTTTAATTAAGCATTTTCCCCGCCTTGTTTTGGCTTCTGATAATCCTGGTGCATGTTGAAAAGTCTTTTCTAACACTCATTTTGGTCTTTTATTTTTTCCCCTGCCTTTATAACAATCTTTTACTTTCTTTATAGATGATGTCCTTGGTGTCTTTCCACAACTCTTCCGTAATTAATGTTTAATATGGAAAATATATTCTCAAGATGGATTTTAAATTAAGTGGATACACCCACAATCACATTTTGGTTTTCAGGAACTTATTTTAATACTTTCAATTTCAATTGAACTGATATATAAGTCAACAGTCAGCCCCTCTCTTGGTTTTGACTGCTGACACTGAGCTCCTCCAATGTCTCTTTCTACAGATGTAATCTCTCCTGTCGTTCATCAAGTGAAGCCCATATGTACATTTGCCACTTATGTTTTGTCTAAAAATAACTATAAAAATATTTTCAGTGACTAGATCATCCATAATACAAAATTCTATCATGTAACCTTCAGTCTCAAGTCTGTCACCAAAATCTTATTTTCCAACTACCAATGTTTCCAATGTTTGTATTCCATTCACTAGTTATCATTAATGTGTCTTACTTGCATGTTCCATCAAGTTCTACAAAAGTTATTGTTGTTATTGTTAGTGTTGTTGACTCAGACTCATAGGGACTCTATACATCTTAACCATTCTCCGTCCTGTGCTAATTTCATTACTTCTGTCACAACTTGCCCCATTTCCTCAGTCACTGAGTCAATCCATTTCATCCAGGATCTTTCTCGCTTGCACTGTTCCTTCACTCTTCCAGGCTGATTGTTTTAATGTTGTTGTTGCTGTTGTTGTTATGTGCCGTTGAGTCCTTTGCGACTCATAGTGAC
>NW_006400049.1:951647-953143 GCF_000299155.1 Elephantulus edwardii | reverse complement strand
CATTGCCCTTCTCTGGAGAGGTCCTTGATAGTAGATTTTTCCAAAGCAATTTGTCTTTTGATTTCCTGGCAGCTGGTACCAAGAATGTTGTGAAACCAAGAGAAGATGAAGCTGTTAATAATTATAATTTCTTCATTTTACATCATAATTCCGCCAATTGGCCCACTGATGAGGAACTCTTTTTGCTTGATGTTGAGTTCCAATCCATATTGAAGAGAATGGGGATTACTAATAACTTTTGGTTTTGAAGCAAAAGTTATTATAATCTTCAGTCTTACTCTTTGGCTTTCACAGTGGGTGTGTAAATTTGAGTAATGGAAATCATGATAGCATTTCCTTTTATATGCAAGGATAGTATCCTATCTCTCTCAGAACTGAACTTCAGGAAGGATCTTAAAATGTCCTTTTTGATAATGAATGTTGTGATCTTCAGTTTAATGGTATTTCTGAAGTAAAATACTATGTAATTGTCTGATTAAAACAACCAGTATAAGTCATCTCAGGTTGTGAATGCCTAGGATGTCAGTCATAAAGTGTTTGATTTATTTTTTGACAAGTTCCAATTTAATATATTCACACTTCCTACAATCCATGTTCCAATGATTATTAGATATTTGAAGGTATTTCTCCTCATTCTGAGTTTTGCTACAATAATAAATGAAATTACTTGATTGGGTAAAAGCCATACGCCTTTAGCATTTTTATAATAAACTCTACTTTGAGAAGGTAGGTTTTTCCCCAGTTTCATTGTTAGTATCTTCCAACCTGATGGGCTTATCTTCTAGCACTATAGTCAATAATGTTTCTCCTTTTTTTAAGGTTATCAAAGGCTTATTTCAGAAATGGATGGCCAGTTATGTGTTTCTTAGCCTTTTGTTTGTTTGTTTTTGTTTGGAAGCTCTATAGAAACCTGTCCTCCATGGACTACCTTCCTAGTATTTAAAATACAAGATACTTAGCATTGAGATTCATAACAACAAACAAGCCACCATAGTACAGCAAACTGACAGATAAGAGTGCAGGTATGCATCATTGTTGTATGTGCCATCAAGTCAACTACAACTCATAGCTACCTTGTACACAGTAGTTCTGAACCCTAATATATCCTGAGCCAATCTTGCTTTCTGACACACCTGCCCTCATTACCACAGTTACTGTGTCAATCCATCTTATCTGGAGTCTTCTCCTTGTCTGTCCCTTCAATCTTCTAAGCATGATATCTTTCTCCAAGGACTGGTTCTACCTGGTAATATGTCTAAAGTACATGAGACAGAACCTAAAAATCCTCGCCTCAAAGAAGCAGCTTAGTTTCACCCTCTGCAGGATCTGTTAATGCTCTTGGCAGTTTTTGTTTAGTAATCTTTTCCAGCACCACAAATCAAAGGCATTATTTCTTCTTATGTCATCTTTGTTCATTGTTTAGCTCTGTGATACATTGCAAATAATTGTGAAGATCATGGCTTGGGTCAGGTGTACCTTAGTCTCTAGATGGACAA
>NW_006400049.1:948089-949572 GCF_000299155.1 Elephantulus edwardii | reverse complement strand
TATACTGTCTATTCCTGGGGCCTTATTGTTTGCTGTTTCCTTCAAAGCAGCTTGAACTTCTTCCTTCATCACCATAGGTTCAAGTATAGGCTTCACAAAAAGATGTTCTGGGATTCCCATTTTTCTCAAGGTTAGCAACACTTTGTTGTTATCTACAGAGTCAAATTCCTTTGCATAGTGAATGAAACAGAGATAGATATTCTTCTAGTATTTGCTTTCTCCAAAGATCCGTCTGATATGTACAATGAGGTCCCTAGTGCTACAACCTCTTCTAAACCAGGCTTGAACAACCAGCAATACCCTCTCAGATCACAGGCCAAGTAAAGTAGAGTTGAGGGTCAGTAAATACCATTCCAGTACTCTCTGCTGTCACTAGTATCCATCTTATATCAGCAAAACATTTCTTTGCTCCAAGATCTTCAGGATAGAGTTTGAAATTTTTAGCATTTTCCTGTAGATTGATGTATTCCTCATTTAGCCTATTACTTATTTAATAAACCCCATAATTAGAAATTATTGTTGTTCTGTGCTGTTGAGTCAAAACTGATCCATACCTGTCGGTCCAGCAGGTTATCATAGGTGTGTTGTTGACCATCCTTCTGCAGAGAAGTTGGTGGATTTGAATCCAATGTTTTTGCAATTGCAATAAATTTTCTTACCGGCAGACCACCATTGCTGTTGTTGTTAGATGCCATTGAGTCACATATGACTCAGAGTCCTGTAAAGAGCCTGTGAAAACCACATTGTATCCTATGACATTCATCATGTCTGATCCACTAGAGTCACCGTGTAAAACCGTATCATTGATAGTCTTCCTCTGCTCACAAGAATCTCTATCTTCTCAAGTATGATGTCCTTTTCTATGTGTTAGCCTTGCCTAGCTACATGTACAAAGTATGAAAGATCAAGCTTTGCCATCTTTGCCTCCAATGAGAACTCTGGATGCAATTTTTAAGAAGTATCAGTTTGTTCTTTTGGCAGTCTATGAGATATTCAGTATTCTTCTCCAGTACCACAAGTCAAGGCATCAATTATTCTTCTCTCATTTTTATTCATTGTCCAGCTTTGTAGTACTTAGCAGGTGATTGAGAAGTTTATGGGATGTATCATGCACACGTTAGTTTTCAAATGGACATAATTCCCTTCATAACATTGGAAAAGCCTCTGACCTGTTATTTTTATGTGCCATCGGATTGCCTGCAACTCATACTGACCCTATGTACCACAACTCTGAATTCTGCCCTATCCTGAGTGAGTCTCATTGACTCAACACACCTATGCTCATTGTCCCGGTTACTGCATCAATCCATCTCATCTGAGATCTTTCTTTCTTGTGCTTTCTTTCTTGTGCTCCGCCTTGTACATGAACAGGTCCCTCTTGGCCACATATCCAAAGTTTGTGAGACAGAGCTTCAAAATCCTAGCCTCCACAGAGAAATTTGGTTTCACCCTCTCCAAGGCAAACCTCTTTGTTTTCTTGGCC
>NW_006400049.1:938957-947649 GCF_000299155.1 Elephantulus edwardii | reverse complement strand
AAGTAGGGTTGTGTCATCTGCAAAACATAGGTTGTTGATGAATCTTCTTTCTATCCTAATGCAAGTTCCTCTTCAGAAATCCCAACAAAAGGATTTCAACAAACAAATGCTTTCCTAGATGTACTCAACAATTTGTGCCAAGAAATCTGGAGGAAAACTACCTGGCCAACTGACTGGAAAAGATCCATATTTATTCCCACTCCAAAAATAGGTGACTCGACAGAATATAGAAATTATCTAACAGTATCATTAATATCACACACAAGCAGAATCCTGTTGAAGATTATACAAAACCGACTTGAACAGTACTGGAAATACATGCTGGGTTTAGAAGAGGTTGTGTCACCAATGACATTATCACCAACATCAGATGGATCTTGACATAGAGCAAAGAATACCAGAGAAATATCTGTGTTTCAAAAACTATGCAAAATCATTTGATTGTGTGGATCACAACAATTTGTGGCTAACCTTGAGGATAATAATAATCCTAGAACATTTGATGGTGCTTATGCAAAACATATACTTGGACCAGGAAACAGTCCTCAGAACAGAAGAAGAAAACACGATATGGTTCAAAATCAGGAAAGGAGTGTGTCAAGGTTGTGTCCTGTCTCCATACCTTTTCAATCTATATGCAGAACAGATCATTTGAGAGGCTGGGCTCTAAAAGGAGGAATGTGTACAGTGCACTAGCTCAGTGCAATATTGATAGTTGATCCATGAAAGATGAAACAATTGATAGCTTCAATCCTTTTTCCATCTGTCAAAATGCTGAATTTTGGTCCTATAGTGATAACGTATCTTGATATTGAGAAGAAATCCATAGTGAAGGCTGTGGTCCTTGCTCTTCTGTAGCAAGTGCTTCATATCTTCCTTATTTTCCACAAGCAACATTCTAAATTGTTGATGTGTCTTCCTGTAATCCTAATATCACATTCTTCTTCATTCTGCTAGAGCTCAGCTTAGTGAATTATTTGCTGGGTATACAGATTTAATCGGTATGGAGACAGGCCACAGTCCTGATACATACTCTTACTGATTTTAAACCATGTAGCATTTCCTTGATTTTCTATGAGCATAATTAAGTGTTCTGGGATGCCAGTTCTTTTCAATATTAGCCATTGTTTGCTATATTTCAGAGCCAGAAGCTTTTTCAGTCAATAAAACACAAATAGACATAATTCTGGTACTCTCTGTTTTAGTCAGGATCCATTATTTGACATCAGCAATGATTCTTCTCGTGTCTTTTCTAAACCTAGCTTGAACTTTTGGCAGTTCCTTGTCATTGTACTGTTCTAGACATTTTTAATGTTCTTCAGTAATATTATTTTGCTTGTACATGATATTTATGATATTGTTTAAAAATTTCTACATTCGATTGGATCACATTTTTTTTTAATGGAACAAGTACTTGAGACTGGTTTGCATGTTTTGAAATACGTTATATCATAGATGTGCATGTAGTTCTTGTTTGGTGACATCCAGTTAAGTACAACTCATAGAGCCTCTATAAACAATAGATCTGAACCTTTTACTACCCTGTGTCTTCCTCACAGTCTCTGACACAATGTAGTCCATTGTAGTCACCATATCAATCCACTTAAGAGTTGTCCTCACCTTTATTGCCCCTCCACTTTCCAAGCATGTTGTTGCTTTTCAAAAAATAACATTTCTTAGCAGGCTATACACATGGATTTCACCTGAAAGTATGCACAAGAATCAGACTGATTACATTTGTGGAAGGGATCATTGGAGAAGTTAAAAATCAGCCTGAAAACTAGGCCAGGTGCTAATTGTGGAACCAATCAAGACCATCAAGTACTGATATGCAAGTTCAAATTAAAGCTAAAGAAGTTCAAATAAAATTCGCATGAATAAAAATTTGACCTTGAGTCTGCCCCACCTGAATTTACAAATGAACTTAGGAATAGGTTTGAGGAATATCAAGAATGTCATCCATGAAGAATGTAAAAGGTCATTAAAAGAAAAAACAGAAAAAGAAGAAAAGGTCAAAATAGATGTCAGAAGAGACTCTTAATATTTCACTAGAGTGCCAAAATGCCAAAGCAAGGGGGAAGAAATTAAGAAGGTAAGGAGCTGAATAGAAGATTTTAAAGGGTATCAGGAGAAGACAAAGTGAAGTATTGTAAGTATTGAAATGTGAAAATAACTGGAGTCCAAAAATCCAAAGGACTGTATTTGCTCAACCTTTCTTAAGCTGAAGAAACTAAAGAACAAATTCAAGCCTAGAGTTGCAGTACTTAGGGATGCTATTGGAAGAATATTAAATGATACAGGAAGTATTAAAAGAAGAAGAAAATAGTATACAGAGTATAGTTCAAAAAAGAATGGGCTGATACAGAAATATTTCATGAAACAACATATGAGAAAGAGTCAATGGTGATGAACTAGGAAGTTCAACCTGATTTGAAGGAATTGGCAAAGAACAAGGCACCAGGAATTGATGGAATACTAAGTGACATATTTCAACCAACAAACGCTGCCCTGTACGTACTTACAAGGTTGTGCTAAGAAATCTGGAGGACCACTACCTGGTCAACTGACTGGAAGAGATCCATATTTATTCCCATTCCAAAAAACGGTGATCTGACAGAGTGTGGAAATTATCATACAATCGCACTCAAATCATATATGCAAGCAAAATCCTGCTGAAGATTATCCAGAAATGACTGGAACAGTCCATTGACAGAGAACTACCAGAAATACAAGCTGAGTTTAGAACAGGCCAATGCACTAGAGACATTATCACCACTGTCAGATGGATCTTTGCAGAAAATAAAGAGTACTAGAGGGATACCGATGTGTGTTTCCTTGACTATGCATAGACATTTGATTCTATTAATCACAAGAAATTGTGATTAACCTTGAAGAGAATGGGAATCCCGAAACACTTGATTATGCTTATGTAAAACCTGTACCAGGACCAGGAAGCAATGCTCAGAACAGAGCAGGGAAACACTGCAAGGTTCAAAATCAGGAAGGGGGTGTATCAGGGATATAGTCTGTTTCCATACCTTTTTAAACTTTTGCAGAACAGATTATTCGAGAGGCTGGGCCTTATTAGGAGGAATGTGGCATCAGGATTGGAGGAAGTCTCATCAACAACCTATATTATGTGGATAATACAATCTTGTGTTCTGAAACTGAGGCAGACCTGAAGCTTGCTATAAGACCTCAAGGACTGTATGGATTCAATATTGATTGAAGCTCAGCATAAAGAAAACAAAGATTCTCACCACTGGGCCAATTGGTAGCATCATAATAGATGGAGAAGAGATTGAGGTTATAAACAGTTACAGCTCCATTGGCTCCACAACCAACACTCTTGACACTAGCAGTAAGGAAATCAAAAGATAAATTGCCTTAGGTTAATCTGTCAGGGACCTTTCCAGAGTACTGAGAAGTAATAATGTTAGTTTGGAGACTAAGGTGCACCTGATCCAGGCCATGATCTCTTAAATTATTTGCTGTGCATCAGAAAGCTAGACAATGACTAAGGATGACAGAAGAAGAGATAACTTTGAGTTGTGGTGCTGGAGAAGAGGCTTGAACACACCGTGAACAATAGGTCTGTTTTGGAGAGAGTGAAACCAAATTTCTCCTTGAAGCCTAGAATTTTGAAGCTCCATCTCACATACTTTGGGCATATGGCCAAGAAGGACCGATCGTTAGAGAAGGATATAATGCTCAAAAGGATGGAGGGACAGTACAGGAAAAGAAGACCCTGGATGGGATGAATTGACACAGTAACTGGGGGTAGGTGTGCTGGAATCAGTGAGACTGATTTAGGGCAAGACAAACTTCAGAGCTGTTGTACATAGGGTCAAAATGAATTACAGGCAACTCGATGGCACATTAACAACAATACCAACATGCCCAAAGTATGTGATACACATCTTCATTACCTTTGCCTCTAAGAAGTGCTCTGGCTGCACCTTCTTCAAGATATATCTCCTGTTCTTTTAGCAGTCTATGGGATAATCAGTTCTCTTCTCCAACACCACAGCTCAATGGCATTGATTCTTCTGTCATCCTTAATAAGTTTCCAAGTCTCAGATGCATAGCAAGTGATAAAAAAACCTTTATCAGGCACACCTAAGTCCTCAAGCTAACATAATTACTCCTCAATAATTTGAAGAGTCCCCTGACTTAGATATTATTCATTGTTCCTCTTAGTACAGTGCTTGTTTGTCAGTCTGTGTCCTGGCGTAGCGTGTAAGATTATGTAATGCTAGAATCTTTGCCAGTGTCTCAGTGACCAGAATGGTCACCTATAGTGGAGAAATTACAACAGGGCTCTTTGATCAAGACAGACTAGGAAGAAGATTTGACTATCCACTTCTGAAACATAAACCTTTGAAAATCCTATGCACAGGGGAATGTGGTTACTTATGATATTAGTGGTAGAGACTCTAATATTTGAATCTGTGAAGATAGGAAGTCACTAAAAATAAGTAGAAATGGCTGTTTATAACCATTAGTAATAAATGGAAACTGGAAGGTATGAAGTATGAGTGTAGGAAAACAAGAAGTTGTCATAAATGAAATTCAATGCATTTAAATTGACATTCTAACTTCAGTGAACTGAAATGGATAAAAATGAGTAACATTATAAAATTATCTACAATGTTTGAAGTAAAAAATGAAAGAATGGTGCTGTTTTCATAGTTTAAAAGGCAATTTCAACATACATCCTGAAGTACAATACTGTGATTGATAGGATAGTATCCATACACATACTAGGAAGACCTGCTAATGCAACTACTCAAATATATGTACCACTAACTAAAACTAAAAAGCGATTTGAGGATCTCTACCAGGTTTTTCAGCTTGAAATTGATCAAATATGTAATCAGGATGTATTAATAATTACTGGTGCCTGAAATGTAAATACTGGAAACAATGAGGAAGACCATCGTATTGTCTCTGAATTCTGTGTGGCCATTGCAAGAAATTAGCGTACCAAATATCAGGGCAAGGAGAGCCATGAATGTGGATGAGGGGATAATTATTATACCAACTGACAGAAGTAGATGTTCATATCTATTTTTTATTGTGGACATTTCTAATTTCACAGTAATTTACTTTGTGCTGTTGATGTTGTTGGTGGCGTTTCTTTCTGTTTGTGGAGTAAGTCAGACTATGCTACTTCCATGCTGACTGCCCTCTTTTTACAAACAGTAACTCCAATATGAAATTTCATAAGCTCCCAGAAGTTCCTGGATATATATATGAGGTCTGGTGGTATAACCCATAAGAAGTTGTACTTTTAGCCAAAAGTTCATAACTTTTTGGAGTTTCAAACTCACAAGTATGTCTTTGGAAGGCAAATCTATATATATTTAACATTTTCTTTTAATTTTAATTGTGATTTTAATGAAAGCTTAAAGAAAATTTAGTTTTTCATTCATTAACTGTTGCACAATTTCCTCCTTCCCCCCTTTACCTTCCCCTTTCTCAGTCTTCCTTGCAATGTGCCTCTTATTCTAAGCTGTTGTCTTACATATAACGCCTAATTGTATGTTTATTTTGAACAGGTATTTTCTTCATCAGTTCCAATGCAGTGTTCATTATCGATCTACATTTTTCCTATTCTTCTCCTAACTCCCATGTCAGTCTTGCTTTATAGCAGTGGTATTATGCACTATTTTTCCTTTTATGACTGAAATATTTCACTCATGTGTGTAATGTTTTAGAAGGTCACTGTTTTCAGTGCTGCATAGTTTTCAACTGTGTGACTATACCATAGTTGTTCTACCTATTTGTTTGTTGATGGGCACTCGGGTTTTCTGCTGGTGAAAGTGTAAAATGGTGCAATCACTATGGAAGGTGGTTTGGCACTTTCCTAAAAAGTTGGTAATAGAAGTACCTTTTGACCCAGTAAATGCACTACTGGGAATACACACTAACGAAACTAGAATCACCATTCAAACAGATGTATGCACACCCATGTTTATTGCTGCATTATTCCCAAGAGGCAGATGCTCAGTAGAGTGTCTGCTTGACTGCATTGAATGTCTGTGTGTGTGTGTGTGTGTGTGTGTGTGTGTGTGTGTATAATTCTTGTGTGCTGTTGAGCCAGAACCAATCCAAAAGTGACCCTCCAGCAGGTTTACAGAGACAGTAAAATATTTGAGAGGAGATTGTGTATCCTTCTTCTTTGGAGCAGCTGGTGGATTAGAACATCATGCCTTTAGGATTGCAGCACTGCCTTTAGACCACCGGAGCTCCCTCCAGCCCCTCCACTCTCCACCAGGGATCAATATATCTGTCTGTCTGTCTATCTATCTATCTATCTATCTATCTATCTATCTATCTACCTTTATCTCCTTTTGACATACTTTGGTCATGTTGCCAGAAGGAAAAAGACACCATGCTTGGAAGGGTCGAGGGACAGAGCTAGAGAGGAAGACCCTGGAAGAGGATTGACACAGTAATTAAAGAAATGGGGTTAAGTATGTCAGAAACAGTGAGATTGGCTCAGATTAAGACAAGATTCAGATATATTGTGCATAGGGCTGCTTTGAGTCACAGGTGCTTGGATGGCACATAATGACAACATATGGTGACAGAGAATAATTTCATGGAGTAGCATAAAATAAAGAACCAAGTAATAAAGGACAATATTCAAGCTGTTCTTAATGAGTTGGCAAAAAGTAAGACCCCTAGAATTAATGCAGTATCAATTGACAAATTTCGACAAACAGATGTAGCCCTGAAATCTGAAGCAGGTTGAGGCAAGAAATCTGAAGGACAGCTACATGGCTAACTGACTGGAAATGATCCATGTTTATTCACATTCCCCAAAACGGTGATCCAACAGAGAGTAGAAATTATCAAACAATATCATTAACAAACACATGCGAGTAAAATCTTGCTGAAGATTATTTAAAAATACTCCTAGAAAAGTATATGAAATGGAGCCTCAAAATCCTTGCCGCCAGGTAGCAGCCTGGTTTCATCCCCTCCAGGATGGACCTGTTTGTTCTTCTGGCAGTCCACAGTCACAGTAAGTTCAATACTCTTCTCCAGCACCACAACTCAAAATCACTGATCCTTCGTCTATCATCCTTAGTTACCGTCCAGTTCTCAAATGTATAACAAGTAATTGTGAAGACTGTGGCCTGGATCAGGCACACCTTAGTTTCCAGACTGACATCATTGCTCTTTAGTATTCTAGAGAGGTCCC
This sequence comes from Elephantulus edwardii, assembly GCF_000299155.1. Lineage (NCBI taxonomy): Eukaryota > Metazoa > Chordata > Mammalia > Macroscelidea > Macroscelididae > Elephantulus > Elephantulus edwardii. The sequence goes on along the minus strand of NW_006400049.1, from coordinate 940,436 downwards.
TGACATGAGACTTTCTCAATGTAATTAATCTTTTGATCTTTGCGGAATTTTAGCACAATATGCTTCAAATTACACTTTAAATTTAATAGACATTATTGGTACATTGTAAGTACTTTCAATATTCTTTTCAGCTTCATTTTTTAGAAGCTTGTTTCTGCACAGTTTTTCAGTCATAGTTAAATTATAATTCCCTGACAAACAAATGACAGATAGTGTAAGAGCAATAACTGAGTGTATTTTCCTAAGAGTAAATTTTGGCCTGAGGTAATATATTATTAAATCTGAAGTATCTGAATAAGAAATGGAACGTCTGGTAGTATACTCTGGAATAGAACTAATGATACTTGTCCATGATGATGAGATCTCTGGGGGCCTTCTTTCATTCTAGAAAGGATGTCAATCTGCCATTGTAGATAGCTAATTCCTAATCCCCATGAAATATTTATTGAGTTTCATAAACTGTTAAAAATGGAGGGGGGGGAAGCATATTTACTGATTAAGAAGTAAGAAATTCACATGATATTTTTAATGTGTAAACTTGACATCCTTAGTTCACTTAGCATATTAGTCTGTACATACAGAGAATAGTAATTAGGGACTAAATACAAAATTAGTGTATTATGTAATTATTTGATTAATAACACTTTCATCCTAGATACTGATGCAGAGGGGCAAACTACTCTTTCCCCTAAATTTGATGCCAGTAACAAAATTATTTTCTCTGTGTATGTTGATTTGCATACCTCTCAAAGTGGCCCATAGCATAATGAGCCATGAGACAACTTCTAGATGGTGTACTGGTTTATTCATTACAAGACATAGTTACACACAATAAACAAAGTGAAGAAATAAAGTCCAATGGGCTTTATTGAAATGATGAGATATACTGAAGACAATAGTTTATCTAGATTAATTGTCACTTTTCTATACACTCTGTTGACGGCAATGCTTCAGTTAATAAAGGAAATAAAAGGATATTGCCAATATTTCCTCTGATTCCATATTTTAGGCATTGGACTTCAGTTGTCTATTTTAATAAATTATTAGTAATTTTTTCACGAATGAACAAAGTTAACACTAACTAATGGAACACTAAGAATTTTCACAGATAACATAAAAAAAGAAATAGTTTTTTATGTTACAGGTCTTTCCCCGGAATCTCATTCTTTCGTTGACATGTATGGGACATTGGTGGTTGTTATACTATCTATTGAGTATAGAAAGATGGTTCCAGAGGCCTGAATTCTCATACAGTGAAGAAGATACAGGGCATATACGCAGCAGTTCTCAGTATATAGAACCTATCTTTTTACACTGTCTTTTCACCATCAATGGACCAGTGATATTCATTGCTTAAGCAAGATTAATTTGACTAAGAATGACTAAAAGTGAGTGGTCATAAAAGAAGAAAAATTCAATGGCAGTTTTTCCTGAAGGCTTCCAGAGGCAGTTATAGAGATAGATGATAGATAGATAGAT
>NW_006400049.1:927008-935476 GCF_000299155.1 Elephantulus edwardii | reverse complement strand
GTAGTTCCTTATGTTGGGATCAATGTCTCTGAAGTTTAGTCGTAATGTTTCCTGACTAAAGGTGATGCATCCTTTTGAACTGGTGTGCAGATAGGGCTGGAACGAATGTCTCGCTGTTTTTTCTTCCTCAATTACCTGGGGGAAATGGGAGGGGTCTCTAAGCTGTCCAGCCTTCTGCTTGTCAGATGCCTACCCCTTCCTCTGTGCAGCCAGCCGGAACGCGAGACAACAACTATAGATAGATAATAGATGATAGATAATAGAGATACAGATTTAGATTTAGATATAGAAATAGATGTATAAGATATCTTTCAGGCCCCTGCCTCATCCTTCTCATTCCCTTCACCCCCTCCCTCCATTCACCAAACTAAGCAATCCTGTGGTCTTGCTCCTATTCCACCTAACCCCTTCATTCTCACACATTTCCCTCTTGGGTGTCTATACTTGTTTTACTAGTTATCTTTTTATTTTTGCAATAATGGTTTCAATCAGAATTTATCTTTATGACACTGAGTTCACTTAGCATAATGCTATCCAGTCTCTCCCAAGTTATGTAGTATTTTTCAAAATAATTGCTCCCGAGTGCTGCATAGTATTATATTGTGTGACTCTACCACAATTTCTCAATCCATTCAATTGTGGTTAGACTTTAGGGCTGTTTCCATGTCCTTGTGATGGTGAATAACTTTGATCTGAACATTGGTGTACAAATTTCCATTTGTGTCTTAGTTCTTGGTGTATAATCCTACTAGTGGAATAATTGAGTCACACAGAGTTTCTATGTTCAACTTTCGAGGAAGCCCCAAACTGTCTTCCAGAGTGGTTGTACTATTTTCCAATCCCACCAACAGTGTATGAGAGTTCCCACTTCTACAACATTTATTTTTTGCTTCCCTACTAAACTTTGCTACTATTACTGGGATGAGATGGTATTCCATTATGGTTTTTATTTGTGTCTCTCGTGTTGTCAGTGATTTTGACCATTTCTTCATTTGTATACAAGTATTTTTCAAGGATCAAGTATGCCAGAGATTATTTGAATGGCACAGGACAGGATATGATTCAATTTAACTGTTTGTAGAGTCGTTTTAGTCATATAGGACTTGAGGGCACCTAAGAAAAACAACACTGAGTATATTCCCTTGGGAGTGATAACAGTAAGCAAGAAAATTTAAATAATCTCTGCTGGAGGTCTCAAAGGAGAAAGACTACAAGAGTAAGCCGTGAGTTTCATTATGCAACTTTTACTACATAATAAATATGTTAGGAAAATATTAAGGTCTTGTAACTGGACAAAGACTAGTATGCCAATCTATAAACAAAGTGCAGAGAAAGTCTCTGGTTGGGTCTTATTTAAGTAGAGAATTAAAGGAAGTGAAAGAGAGAGACTAAAAGAATTTAACATTCTGGATGGTAACTTGTTTGGCCTATTTGGCATGTTTCAAAGAAGGAAAGAAACTTGCATGACAAGAAGTATAACTAGGAAAGAATGCCTGGGGTTCTCTGGTCAGATCATCAGCAAAGTAAAAAATTATAAATTTTATCCTTAGAGAAATATGAAAGCACTGACAGATTCTGAATTGCAAAATTGCTTCATTTTAGTTACCTTCTAAAAGTTATAACTATCGAATCAGGCACTGAGCTAACATTACACAAAAGTGGAAGCACGTCCTATGTATGAGTTTCAGGAAGAAATTTTTGTCTCCAGTTCTGGAGAAAGGTTCTTGCCTCTGAGCTTCTGCTCCAGGACTTTTGTCTTATGGCATCATATCTCTACTCTTCCTTTTGCACCACATTACTGTCACAATACAATAATTTAAAACTAATAATATTTTAAAGTTATCACATAATATCCATGGAAATGGCTTTAATGTCTGCTTTAACAGAAGATTAATTGTTATTGTTGGGTACCATCAAGTCAACTATTAATCATAACAGTACCATGAATAAGGAATCTGAATGCTGCACTATCCTGTGATATCCTCATCATCTCTGCCACACTTCAACCCAAGTTTACATTCACTATGTTAATTATAGAACAGTGTTCAGGTCTTTTGTTCATAGGGTCAAATGCTTTTTGCTTAGTAGATAATCAAATAGATATCCTGTTATTTTCTGCTTTCAGCCAAGATACATCTGATTGATATCAGCGATAATATCCCTGGGGCCAGGTCATCTTCTAAATCCAGCATGAATCTTTAGAACTTCTCTGTAGATACACTCTGGTTTATTGTTTTGTTCTTTAATAATCTTCAGCAAGATAGTACATGTGTGTGAAATTAATGATATTGCTCAATAATTTCCTCATTCTGTTCGATCAACTTTCTGCAGAAAATTAAAACTGCTGGCCAGGCTGCTATCTTCCAAATTTCCTTTCACAGCCTGGTGAGCATATCTTGGGGTTGCATCTGTTTGTTGAAACATGTCAGTTGTTATTCCATCAATTCTTGGCAACTCTGGTACCTTAGTGGTAAGGAGTTGTACTGTAAACTCAAAGGCACGTATTTTTAATCCACCAGCTGCTTCACGGGAGAAAGATGGACAATCTCCTCCTGTAAAATTTACTGCCTCTGAAAATCACGTGAGAATGAGCACAATCAGATGTTCTGGGATTCCTATTCTTCTTGTTACGTTGTTGTTGTTGTGTGCTGTTGAGTTGGAACATACCCATAGCTGACCCTCCAGCATTTTCCAGGGGCAGTTAATCACATGGGAAGAGATTGCCCCCCCTTCTCCCATGGATCAGATGGTGGGTATTTACTTATTTTTCTTAGCATTTGTAGCTGAGATTACTCAATATAGATCCTTTTTGGGTTTTGTTAACAAAACTGAAGATATAAATGAGGCTGGAGATAGAATGATAAAATTTTGTACTATCAGTATTTTTTTATTGTAATATATTTTATACAAAAAACACAAATGACAACTATACACAGAGACCTCACATGATGAACCATACAGAAATCATATGGAAAACATTTGTGGAGAAGCTCATTATCAGTTGTACAAACCAGTCTGGGTTCTGACTGTAGAACAGACCATAAACTACTTATGTAAAATTTTTAAACAAAGCTGAAGAAAAGAAGAAGTAATGTATAATAACCAAAAATATGGCTTTGAGTTTATCCTATTTGACTTTAAACATAATCTAAAGAACAGATTTGAGAAATTAAAAGAGTGAAAAAAGACCAGATGAGCTTTGGGATTATATCAAGTATATAATCTATGAAGAAAGTAAAAAGGTCATAACAAAGACAAAGGAAGAAGAAAAGAACGAAATGGATGTCTGAAGAGACTCTGAACATTGCCCTATAAAACCAAAAAGCGATAAAGAGTTGAACAGAAGTATTCAATGTAGGTAAAGTATTACAGCAAAATGCCCGAAGAACTGGATCGGAGGGATTTTTCTCTCTCAGCATTTCTCAATCTAAAGAAACTAAAGAATAAATTCAGGCATCATGTTCTTATACTGCAAAATATGATAGGAATCTTTTAAAAATGTTCTACTAGTTTATTAACAAAATTTGAATAATTGTTTTTAAGAACAAATTCTTTGAAATTCCCTCATTCTGCCCCCATCAAATTGTACAACCCATGATTAAACCCCTCTCCCCCTGCACATCTTCATCTCTCTGCTTCCAACCCTCCCACCCCTCTCATTCTGCAATAATGGTTTTATACAATATTCATCTCTGTGGAACTGAGTTAGTGCACTTGGCATAAATGCTCTCCAGGCCCTCCTAAGTTATGTAATAATTAACAGAATCTTTGCTCTTGTGTGATGTATAATATTCCATTGTGTGAATATACCATATTTTCTCAATCCATTTATTTTTAGTAGGACATCTTGGCAGTTTCCATGTTCTTGTTTATTTTTAGTAGGACATCTTGGCAGTTTCCATGTTCTTGTCATTGTGAATAATGCTGCTATAAACATTGGTGTATAAATCTCCGTTTGTGCCTCAGTTCTGATTTTCTCAGGGTATATCCCAAGTAGTGGAATAGCTGGGTCATATGGAATTTCTATGTTTAGCTTTTTGAGGAAGTACCAAACTGTCTTCAGGAATGGTTGTACCATTTTACAATCCCACCAATAAGGTAAAAGAGTTCCAATCTCACTACATCCTCTCCAACATTTATTACTTGCTTCCTTGTTAAACTTTGCCACTCGTACTGGAGTGAGATTGTACCTCGTTGTCTGTTTGGTTTGAGTCTCTCTTATTGCCAGTGATTTGGAACATTTCTTCATGTGTCTGTTTACTATTTCAAATATCTTTCTCTGAAAATTCTTTCCATGTTTTCCCCCCATTTTGTAATTAGGTTATCAGTCTTTTTCTCGTGGAGGCACAGAAGTATTCTGTAAACTTTTGTTATAAGACTCTTGTCTGAGATGGTATCAGCAAATGTTTGTTCCCAGTCTGGTCTGTAGGTTTTATTTTCACCCTGGTGGAAAAAAGTTTATGATGCATACATGGATTTAATCTTTAGAAGGAAGGTCCCATGCATCAATTTTATCCTCTTTAGATTGTGCATTTCAGGTTGTACTTAAGAGTCTCTTTATACCTTGGACTAGCATTTCTCAGCTTGATCCCAATTTGTCTCTTATGAATGTTACAGAAGCATCAAAGAAAGATGGAAGGAATATAGGGAGTCACTATGCCTAAAAGAATTGGCTGGCATGAAATCATTTCAAGAACTAGCATATGATTGAAAACAAATTATAATAAAGGAAAAAGCTCAAACTGTTCTGAAGGAACTGACAAAATGCAAAGTTATATGAATTGATGAGATACCAATAGATATATTTCAACAAACAGATTTAGACCTGGATGTGCTCACCAAGTTGTGCTCACCAAGAATTCTGTAGTACACCTGCCTGGTCAACTGACAGAAAGATATTCATATTTATTCCCATTCTTTAAAAAACGTGATCCAAGGGAGCTTTGGTGGCCTAGTGTCAAGAAACTGCACTGCAACCCCAGGGGTAGCAGTTTGAATTCACCAGATGCTCTGCTGGAGAAGGAGGGGCAATAGCATCCTGTACCAGTCAGATCCAATTTGATGGGGCACACACACAAAATAATATTTTTTAAAGAAAAATAAAAAAAGTGATCCAAAGATTGTGAAAATTATTGAAAAATATCATTACTACTGCTAGCAAGCAAAATATTTTTATAACTTAGTCCAAAACTACTAGAGCAATACATCTACCAAGAATTTCCTGAAATACAAGCTGGATTTAGATAGAGATATTCCTGATGTCAAAAGAATCTTGACTGAATACAGAGAGTACCAGAAAGATGTCTATTGCTATTTACCTATATAAAGGCATTTAACTGTGTGAATCACAACAAATTGTGGCTAACATTGATTGTGCTCATGTGAAACTAACTGATACTTAGAACAAGAAGCTGTTTTCCAAAGAGAACAAGAAAACAATGTTGTTTTATTTGCTGTCAAGTCGCCTATGACTCAAAGTGACCCTATGTACAACAACTTGGAACCTTGCCTTATTCTGAGCCAATTTCATGGTTTCCGACACACTTACTCTCATTAGCCCAGTTACTGAGCCAATCCATCTCATCCAGCGTCTTCTTCTCCAGCACTGTCCCTCCACCCTTTCAAGCATAATGTCCTTCTCCAAGGACATGTCCAAAGTGTGTGAGATGGAGTTAAATGTTGGAGAGGATGTAGTGATATAGGAACAGTGGCACTATGCAGTATTTTTCTTTTTGTGACTGAGATATTTTACTCAGCATAATGTCCTCCAGGGTCACCCATTTTGAATTAAATTGCATGAGTTCCTTGTTTTTGAATGCAGTGTAGTGTTCCACAGCTTCTCTATCCATTGATTTGTTGATGGACACTTAGATTGTTTCCAACTCTTTGCTATTGTGAACAAAGCAGCGATGAACATACATCTGCATATATCTGCTTGGCTGGCGGTTATGGTCTCTTTAGGGTATATTTCCAGTAGTGTAATTGCTGGCTCAAATGGTATCTCTATTTGCAACTTTTTGATAAAGTGACACACCACTTTCCACAGTGGTTGCACCATTTTACACTCCCACCAACAATGAATAAGGGTTCCAGTTTCTTCACAATCTCATCAGCTTTTGTTGCTTGTTGTACTGTTAAATTTTGCAATTCTTACTGGGGTGAGATGATATCTCATGGTTGTTTTGATTTGCATCTCTTTCAGAGTTAGGGATTTTGAATATTTCTTCATGTGCTTGTTGGCCATCTGAATGTCTTCTTTGGTGAAATGTCTGTTGATATCCTGGGCCCATTTTTCAATTGGATTATTTACCTTTGTCTTGTTGTGATTCTCAAGTATTTTATAAATTCTAGATATAAGTTCCTTATCTGAGATGTCATTACCAAACACTTTTATATACTGAGTCACTGTATCGAAAGGAATTGGCAGACACAGAAGAATTTCATGAAACACGTGTTGTCATGAAATGCTTGTCTTTGGAGTAGAACACACCATGCTGGCAAAGGTAGAAGGTCAGTGCTGGAAAATAAGATTCTAGATGAGATGGATATAGACATGGTGACTGTGACAATGAAGTCAGGTCTATTGGAGACAGTGAGATCGGCTCAGGATAGTACAAGTTTCAGAGCCATCATTGCTAGAGTCTCTATGAGTTTTACTGCAATCAATGAGCATAAGAAGAAAAACAACATCCATGAAATAATGATTATTTTAAATATACATACAAACATTTTTTTATGTGCCAAGACTCAATGGTGACTCACAGTACCTTATAAACAACAAATGTTGCTGTCCTAAGTTGGGCCAAGCAAACCACCTCCATATACATGAGCCCCCTGCTACAATTACTGTGTCAATTTGTCTTATTTAAAGTCTTCCTGTCTTATTCAGATCTTCCACTTTTTTAAAACATGATATCCTTCTCCAAGAACTGCCTTTTTTAATATCATGCTCAAAGTATATGACAGGAAATTTTTCACCCTTGATTCCAAAGAACACTATTATATTACTTTCTCCAAGACAGATCTTTTTTTCTCTGGGGTTTTTTTTTGGTTGTTGTTGTTGTTTTTTTAACAGTTTAAGGGATATTCTTTGTTCTTCTCTAACACTGTAACTAAAAGTCATCCATTCTTCTTACATCATCTTTAGTCATTATCTAACCTTCAAAATCATAACAAGAAATTGAGAAGACCATGGCTTGGATCAGTTGCATCTTAGTTTTTTAAGAGATACTGTATTATAGTATTCTCTAGAGGTCCCTGACAACAGATTTCCTAATGCAACTTCTAGACTACTTGTACCAAGGGTATTGATTGTGGATTCAAGCAAGATGAGATCATTGTAAAAGTCAATCTCTTCTTCATCTATCATCATGTTGACAGTTTTCCAAGGAGTAAAGATTTCTGTTTTCTTTATGTTGAGATGTAACCCATATTGAAGTATGTAGTCCTTAACCTTTAGCAGCAAGAGCTTCAAGTCTTTCTCATTTTCTTACGTCATCTACAGAATACAGGTTATTGATGAGTCTTTTTGACAAGGTACTAATTGAAAATGATACATGAGTGGTTACTAAAGATTGGTGAATAATGTATTTTATGATAAGTGGTAGATGAAATCAATGACTGTGTCAAAACCAATTAGAAAAAATAGAGATCACAGGCTGGGGGGGGAACTCAGAAAGAAATTATCATACTCTATTGATAATATGCATAGGAATCAGATTGATTACATCTGTGGAAAGAACCACTGGAGAAGCTCAATATCAACTGTGATAACTAGGCCAGGTGCTGATTGTGGAACAGACCACCACCAACTCATATGCAAGCTCAAGTTGAAACTGAGGAAAATTAAACCAAATCCAAGGCAATCAAAATATGACTTTGAGTCTCTCCCACCTGAATTTCAGAACCATCTCAGGAACAGGTTTGAGGCCTTGAACACTAATGAGCAAAGACTAGATGAGTTGTGGGAGGATATCAAGGATATCATTCAAGAAGAGTTCAAACGTTCATTACAAAGACAGAAGAGGAAGAAAACACTAAAACGGATGTCAGAAGAGACTCAGAGAAGCCAAAGCAGAGGGAAGAATTCAAGATACTAAAGAGTTGAATAGAAGAATTCAAAAGGCAGCACGGGATGACAAAGTAAAGTATTACAATGAAATGTGTAAGGAGTTGGAGTCAGAAAATCAAAAGGGCTGAACTCGTTTGCATTTCTTAAGCTCAAGGAACTGAAGAACAAATTCAAACCTCGAGTTGCTATAATCAAGGATCCTCTAGGCAGAATATTAAATGATCCAAGAAGTATTAAAAGAAGATGGGAAACAAATACTGAGTCACTGTATCAAAAGGAATTGGCAGACACAGAAGAATTTCATGAAACAACATGTGAGCAAGAGCCTATGGTGATTAAGGAAGAAGTTCAAGGTGCTTTGAAGGAAATAGCAAAAAATAAGGCCCCAGGAATAGAT
>NW_006400049.1:924563-925603 GCF_000299155.1 Elephantulus edwardii | reverse complement strand
CAAGCGACTCGATGGCACATAACAACAACAACAACAACATTGATAATATGATCTATTATCCTGGAGATGAAAAGATGAGGACAAATGAAGTTTCTCTCTTAGTCAAAAAAGTTATGTCTAGATCTACCTAGAAATACAGTTTTGTGAGTGACAGGATAATATCCATACTCATACAAACAAGTCCAGTGAATACCACAATCATTCAAATATATGTGCCAAAGAGGAAAAAAAAATAGAAGATTTCTACAAAATTTTGTAGTTAGAGATTGATTGAACATGCAATCAAGATGCATTAATAATAATAATATATGACTGGAATGCAAACAATGGGGATGGAGAAGAAGGATCAATATTAAATAACACGGACTTGGCTAAAAAATGAGGCTGGAGATAGAATGAGAGAATTTTCTACAATCAACTATTTATTCATTGCAAATATTTTATAAGAAACATAAACACAGTTTATACATGTGGATTGAACTAGATGGTATGCATAAAGATCAGACTGATTACATCTGTGGAGACAATCGCTGGAGAAGTTCAATACCAGCATTGAAAACTAGGCCAGGTGCTGATTCTGGAATAGACCACCAAATACTCTCATGCAAGTTAAAGCTGAAGCTAAGGAAAAAGAAATCAAATCCATGGGCACCAAAATTTGATCTTAAGTCTATCCCACCTGAAATTCAAAACCATCTCTGGAACAAGTTTGAGGTCTTAATCAGTAATGAGGGAAGAATGCATCCAGGAAGAATGCAGGGAGTTATTACAATGACAGAGGAGGAAGGAAAGACCAAGATGATGTCAGAAGAGACACTGAATATTGCACTAGAGCATTGAGAAGCCAAAACAAAAGGAAAACATTAGAGCCTCTATGTGGAATATTATTGCTTTTCAATTTTTGACTCATGTACTTTTAACTTGTTAAATTTGTGTCTTCTAAGCTGCAACACCTCCATGATACATCTTCAAGGATATGAACATGCACGGCTAAGCACAATTGATAACAGTGCATCTAAATTCCAAAATCAATCTCCATA
>NW_006400049.1:921734-924273 GCF_000299155.1 Elephantulus edwardii | reverse complement strand
GAGCTGAACAGAAGATTTCAATTGGCAGTGTGAGAAAACAAAGTAAAATATTGTAATAAAAAGTGCAAAGAGCTAAAGTCAGAGAATCAAAGAGGCCACACTGGCTCAGCATTTCTAAGCTGAAAGAACAGAAGAATAAATTCAAGCCTTGAATTGCAATACTTATGAACGCTTTGCGCGGAATATTAAATAATCCACAAAGCAGTGAAAAAAGATGAAAAGAATAGTCATTGTACCAAAAATAATTGGCAGATACAGAATTTGATGAAAAAATGTATTGGCAAGAGCCCGCGGTGATGAAGGAATTTCAAGCTACTCTGAAAGAATTGCCAAAAAAAAAAGGCACCAGGAAGAGAGGGCATACCAATTAACATATTTCAAGAAACAGATGCTGCCCTGGATGTGATTACTAAATTATGCCAAGAAATCTGGAGAACAATCACCTGGCCTACTAACTGGAAGAGATCTATATTTGGTCCCATTTCAAAGAAAAGTGATCTGACAGAGTGTGGAAATTATCAAATAATATTATTAATATCACATGCATGCAAGAGTCTGCTGATAGCTATACAGAAACAACTGGAACAGCACATCAACAGAGAACTGTCAGAAGTGTAGGCTGGGTTTAAAATAGGCCATGGTGCTAGGAATATTATACCTAATGTTAGACTGATCATGGCTGAAAGCAGAGAATACCAGAGAAATGTCTATCTGTTTCATTGACTATGCAAAGGCTTTTGACTGTGTGGATCACAACAAAAAGTGGCTGACTCTGAGAAGAATGAGAATCCTAGAACAGTTGATAATGCTTATGCGAAACCTATGCTTGAATCAGGAGACAGTCGTCAGAACAGAGCAAGGAAACACTGCACGATGCAAAATTGGGAAGGGTGTACATTAAGGATGTGTCCTATCTCCATACCTTTTCAACCTATGTGCAGAAAAGATTATCTGAGAGCCTGGGCTCTGTGAGGAGAAATATGGTATCAGGATCAGAGGAAGACTCATCAATAATTTGCATTATACATATGACATAACCTTGCTTGCTGAAACTGAGAAAGACCTGAAGCTATTGCTACAGAAAGTCAAGGACTGTAGCTGTAAATATGAATAGAAGCTCAACATCAAGAAAACAAAGATTCTCACCACTCAGCTGATTGGCAGCATCATGATAGATGGTAAGAAATTGAAATTGTTAACAGATTTAGTTTGCTTGGCTCCACAATCAGCACTCTTGGTATCAGCAGGCAAAAAATCAAAATATGCGTTGTTTTGGGAAAGTCTGCTGTCAGAGACCTCCCAAAGTACTGAAGAGCAATGATGTCAGTCTGGAGACTAAGGTGTACCTGAACCAGGCCATCATCTTTGTAATTACTTGTTTTGCATCAGAAATTTGGACAATTACTTTGTATAATATGAGGAGAGTCACAATTTTGATCTCTGTTGCTAGAGAACAGTATTGAATATACCGTGGACTGCTAGGAGAACAAACAGGTTTGTCTTAGATAGGGTGAAACCATGCTACTTCTTTGAGGTAAGGATTCTAAAGCTTTGTCTGACATCATTGGACATGTTGTAAGGAGTGACTAGTCCTTGGTGAGGGACATTATTTTGGGGAGGGTAGAGGGACAGCACAAGTGACAGAAACCCTCTATGAGATGAAGTTATTCAGTAGGGCTAATGGGGATACCCCATGGTTCAGAGACAATAAGGTTGGCACAGGATAGAACAGGGAATTAGTGCTGTCGTACTATGAGTTTCAGGCTACTTGATGGTACATAACAACAACAACAACAACAATATATAAGAAATTGCAAGTGCTCTATACATATTTAAGGAGTTTGCTGTTCTACTGTTATGGAACTATACTATCAACTCAAGAGTGCATGTTTTGAATCCCTCAGCTACTCCTCAGGAGAAAGAGAATTCATTTTCCACATGTGGTACTGCCTCAGAGAACCCTCTGGAAGGTTAGCAATGAGTCAGCTCTGAACCAAAGTTATATAACAACAACTACAACATACCTATTTAGGCAAGACTTTAAAAAAGAACATATCATTATAGCAGAGTCACAATTTAGATTGTTTAAGTCCGTATTAATGCCAGGAGAGATAATGAGATTAGCTTTCTGTCAAAGTCCTACCTTATCTGCTCTGATGTAATTGATTTCTGTGTACCAGAAAATCCTATTCTTTTATATGATTATTGAATTTTATTCTTCAAGTCCCATCTCTCATGATTTTTCCTTATATGCTTACAAACAAAATCTAAACCAGTTCACCTTGTGCAGTATTAGTTTTTACTCATAACATTTTTCACATTGCATCCTTTCATTTGATTTTTAACTTTTTAGTTTCCAAAATGAATTTAGTAATGCAAGAACTTTTTCCAAAAGCATGATTGTTAAGATTACATTTTAGCTCTTGGAAACGTGTTTGAGGAACTCTCTAATGATTCTTACACTGTTGTTGTTATGTGCTGTCGAGTCATTTGTGACTCACAGCGACCCTATGTACAACAGCCCTAAACCCTGCTCTAT
>NW_006400049.1:913306-921243 GCF_000299155.1 Elephantulus edwardii | reverse complement strand
CAATACGTTTTTTGATTTCCTGGCTACTAGTGCCAAGAGTGTTGAGCGTGGAGCCGAGCAAACTGAAGCTGTGAACAATCTCAATCTCTTCACCATATCACGATTTTGAATTATTCGATGTCTATAAAATACGACATTATAGAAACAGATTTTAAATGACAGTTGCAAATCACTACAATTTTTTCCAGGAAATATATATTTTTCTTTCACAGGTTGAAATATTTCCAAGAATTTAGAGTTTTACTTATAAAACTCATACACTTACTGCCTTTGAGTTGGAACCGATCCACAGCTATAAACACTAGCAGATTTTCTGAGAATGTAATTCAGAAAGGTGATTTCTATCTTTCTGGTGGATTCGAACTTCCAGAGAGGTACTACCTTTGGGTTAACAGTGGGTTTCCCTACTGACGATGCTACCAGAGATTCCTTGTATAAATTATGTACATAACAGGTGGTTCAATCTAGTTACAAAGTTCAATGTATCTAGTGATAATTGGTGGTGAACAGAAAGGTAATATGACTGAGAAGGGATTGTGTATAACACATAAATAAAACATACTTGCAAAATTGTTCAAAGTAATAGTCAATTGCTCCATCTGCAGTACCATACTGTAGTTGAAAGTATTCTGATAGCACCAATTGTCATCTAACTCACTTAAAATTGGCCTTTGAAATTTCAGATCAAATTTATGAAAAGCAAGGCAGGGTCTCAGATTGTCTCAATATTTAAACAACTTTCAGTTAAAATTAAAAATTAAACAAATAAACCTGTCCACAGATAGACAAATTAAAGAGAAATGCAGAACATCAATTAGCTGGACTATTGCATTATTTTTCCTTTCACAAAACAATAAGAGGAGAGTAATTCATGCTCATATTTTTATACTTAGAAAACAAACTCTAAACATAACTTGAGAAAGAAAAAGTGCTGATGCAGAACGTAGGCAAAATCCGTATTTCCAGGGGATAAAGTTTAAACAAAGAATAATATAAAATAAGCACAGTACAAAGATAGTCTCAAGTAAGTTACTACGGGCAGTGGAAAATAATAAAATATATTAGTATTTTAAGATGACTTATCTAGGCATATCTTTTCTCCAAACTTACTCAATCTGCATATTGAGCAAATCATTCAATGAGCTGGACTTTATGAAGACTAATGTGGCATAAAGATTGGAGGAATATTCATGAACAGTCTGTGTGATGTAGATGACACAAACTTGCTTCTTAAAAGTCAGAAGAATTTAAGACCCTTAGTACAGAAGCTGAAAAACTATAGCTTTCAATATGGATTGTATCACAAAATCAAGAAGACAAATCCCTCACCACTGTGCTGGTAAGCAACATCAATATTGTTGTTGTTGTTAAACGCCGTCGAGTCGGAGGCAACTCATAGAGACCCTATGAACAAAAGACCTGAACACTTGTATAGCTTTCATCCTTTCTCCAGGTTCATAGGGTTTCCAAAGGCAAGCTATTTTGGAAGTGGATGCCACTCCTCCTTCCAAACTTGTTTTAATTGGGGAGCCCCACAAACACTGTCCACCATGGGTAAACGTTATCACATTTGACACATCAGTGTCACAGTGTTCGGCTTCACAGCAACCACAAGTTACCTCTGTACAGCAAGTGGACAGATCATTCTTCTAGGTTTTATAGCCCTGGTCTATCCACTTGCTGTAAAGAGGTAACATCAGTATAGATGAAGAAAATATTGAAATTGTCAAGGATTTCATCTCTCCTGGATCCACAATTAGCATCCTTGTTATCAAGAGTCAAGACATTTAACAAGATAAAACCATTTAGTCATGTCCAAAATTCTAAGAGGCAACAACTTCAGTTTAAAAACCAAATTGTGCCTGGTTAAAGATGAATAAGGAAGAATTGAGGCTCTTGAGTTTTGGTGCTGGAGAAGAGTGTTGAACATCTCATGGATTACAAAAATAAACAGATATGTCTTGAAGAAAGTGCAAGCAGAGTGTCCTTGGAGGCAAGGATGATGAAGCTTCCTCTCACATATTTTGAGCATGTTGTTGTTGTGGTAAACCATCGAGTCAGAATCAACTCATAACTGACCCTAAAATAGGTTTTGAGAGGCAGTAATTAGATGGGAGGCGAATGCCCATCCTTCTCCAGTTGAGCACCTGTTGGATTCAAGCAGCTTGCCTTCAGGATTGTATTCTTATCACTAGGCCACTTGAAAAAGGATATCATGCTTGGAAACATGGAGGGTCTGATAAAGGAGGGAAAGACTGTTCACGATTGACGTATTGAGTGCAACCATGGGCTCAAGTGTGTCAGAGATGGTGAGGGGGGTGTAGGATGGTTCATAAGGTCACTTTAAGCTGGACTTCAGTTAGCAGCACTGACAACAACATATGAATTATTGGACTTGGGGATTAAAACAATCGTGTGAGGTAAGAAGCATGGACATATTCTCTTTTCATAGTTAAATATTAGACCATATAGTTGCCTTTTCACCCATATGTATGGTGACAGACACAAATTTAAAAGCCATTGTTCTGTGTGCTTGAATGTGTCAGAGGTTGAGAGGGTGGCACACGATAGGAGAGTCTTTAGAATGGTGGGTCATAGGATCTCTATCTCTGTGAGTTGAGTTGTGTTCAAGTAGAAAGCACCTAACAACAACAACAACACTACATACAAACATATGTGTATGTGTGTGGTGCGTACGTGTGTGTGTGTGTGTGTGTGAGAGAGAGAGAGAGAGAAACTTCATTTCACTTATTTTGTCCAGATTATTAGAAAGGGTCATTTCTACCAGAAAGACAAAAAACATCATATTTGGAAAATCATAGCATCAGCATAACATAGAAATACCTCCGATGAGATTGATTGATAGAGTTCTGCAGTAATGGGCTTAATTGTGTTATAAGAATTGAGGATGATCCGGGATGGGGCACAGAGCCATTGTTGCAAGGATTGCTAGAAGTTTCAGTCAATTGAAAGTCACATAACAGCAACGGTAATACTCTACAGATATTATTTATTTCTCAAAATAGTAATTATTGTTGTTGTTGTTGTATACAGTAGAGTTAGAACCAACCCACAGCTTACACTCTGGTGGGTTTTCAGAGGCAGTTAATCGTATGATAGGAGACTGCCCAACTTCTCCCACAGAGCAGTTGGTGGCCTTGAACCATGCGCCTTCAGGATTGCAGCAGTGTTTCCTGCTACTAGGCCACAAGAGCTTCCTAAAGTAATAAAATAACATAAACATATTAATATTATGAAGTTTCAGCTAACAATTTGTTGTCTTAGATAGTTTAGGAAATGAAATTATGTATTATTGGATAGGCAGTGAAAGTAAGTTAAGGAAAAAAAAATAATAATAATAATAATAATAATGATGATGACTTAAAATGGTAGAAAATAATTGTGAAAAATTGTTGAAGAAATAATTGTGGTCAAAAACTTTGAATATATCCAAAATATAAAGATTGATAGAATGATATTAAATGTGCAAACTTAATGGTTTTGAATTTTTGTGAGAAATTAAGCTCATTCTTTCCAAGTTTATAGATAGAACATAGAGTCTACATTTCCATATTTAATGTTTTGGAATTATTATTGTTGTTGTTGTTGTTATGTGTCATTGAGTCGCTTGCGACTCATAGCTACCCTATGAACCACAGCCCTAAACTCTGCTCTGTCCTGTGCCAACCGCACTGTCTCTGATACACCCATCCCGATTACCCCAGTCATTGAATCAATCCACCTCTTAGAGGGTCTTCCCCTCCTGCGCTGTCCCTCCACCCTCCCAAGCATGATGTCCCTCTCCAAGGACCAGTCCCTCCTTACAACATGTCCAAAGTATGTTAGACGGAGCCTCAGAATCCCTTGCCGCCAAGGAGCCACCCAGTTTAACCCTCTCCAGGATGAATCTGTTTGTTTTTCTTGGCAGTCCATGGCACCCTCAATACTCTTCTCCAGCACCACAGCTCAAAGGTTTCAATTCTCCTTCTATCCTCCTTAGTCATTGTCCAGCTCTCTGGTACATAACAAGTGATTGCAAAGACCATGGCCTATATCAGACACACCTTATTCTCCAGAGAGACACCGTTGCTCTTCAGTACTTTGGAGAGGTCCCTAATAGCGGACTTTCCCATGGCAATACGTCTTTTAATTTCCTGGCTACTGATGCCAAGAGTGTCGACTGTGGAGCCAAGCAAACTAAAGCTATGAACATTCTCAATCTCTTCACCACCCATCCTGATGCTGCTAATTGGCCCAGTGGTGAGAATCTTTGTGTTTTTGACATTGAACCTCAATTCATATTGAAGGCTATAGTACTTGACCCTCTGAAGTTAGCGTTTCAGGTCCTCCTCAGTTTCAGCAAGCAGAGTTGTGTCATCTCCATAAAACAGATTGTTGATAGATCTTCCTCTCATCCTGACCCCACATTTCTCCTCATTTAGCCCAGCCTCCCAGATAATTTGTTCTACATACAGGTAGAAAAGGTATGGAGACAGGACACATCCCTGGTGTACGTCCTTCCCAATTTTGAACCATGCAGTGTTTCCTTGCTCTGTTCTGACAACGGCCCCTTGGTAGAGGTTTCTCATTAGCATGATCTAGTACTCTGGGATTCCCATTCTTCTCAGAGTCAGCCACAGTTTGTTATGATCTATACAGTTGAAAACCTTTGCATAGTCAATGAAACACAGATAGACATCCCTCTGGTACACCCTACTTTCAGCTAAGATCCATCTAACATTAGCTACAATATGCCTAGTACCACGGCCCCTTCTAAACCCGCCCTGGACTTCTGGAAGTTTTCTGCTGATGTGCTGTTCCAGTCGTTTTTGCATACTCTTCAGTAGAATTTTGCTTGCATGTGAAATCAGTGAGGTTTTTCTATAGTTTCCACACTCTGTTGGGTCACCCCTCTTTGGGATGGGAACAAATATAGATTTCTTCCAGTCAGTGGGCCATGTGGTTGTTCTCCAGATTTCTTGGCACAACTTGGTGAGCACATCCTGGGCAGCATCTGTTAGCTGAAATATGTCAATTGGTATACCATCTATTCCTGGGGCATTATTTTTTTGCTATTTTCTTCAGAGCAGCTTGAACTTCTCCCTTCATTACCATAGGCTCTTGCTCATGTGTTGTTTCATTAAATTCTTCTGTGTCTGCCAATTGCTTTTGATACAGTGACTCAGTATATTCTTTCCATCTTCTTTTAATACTTCCTGGATTATTTAATATTCTGCCGAAAGCATCCTTGATTATTGCAACGGGAGGTTTGAACTTGTTCTTCAGTTCTTTGAGCTTGAGAAATGCTGAGCGAGTTCAGCCCTTTTGATTTTCTGACCCCAGCTCCTTACACATTTCGTTGTAATGTTTTTCTTTGTTGTCCCGTGCTGCCTTTTGAAATCTTCTATTCAACTCTTTAGTATCTTTAATTCTTCTCTCTGCTTTGGTTTCTCTGTGCTCCAGTGCAATTTTCAGAGTCTCTTCTGCCATCCATTTTGGTCTTCTTTTCCTCTTCTCTCTTTGTAATGAACGTTTGCACTCTTCTTGGATGATACCCTTGATATCCTCCCACAACTCATTTGGCCTTTGCTCATTAGTGTTCAAGGCCTCAAACTTGTTCCTGAGATGGTTCTTAAATTCAAGTGGGATAGATTCAAAGTCATATTTTGTTTCCCGTGGACTTGGTTTACTTTTCCTCAGTTTCAGCCTGAACTTGCATATGAATAGTTGGTGGTCTGTTCCACAATCAACTCCTTGCCTAGTTTTCACAGCTGATATTGAGCTTCTCCAGCGATTCTTTTTGTTAACAACTTCAATCTTATCTCCATCTATCATGGTTCTGCTAATTGGCCCAGTGGTAAGAAGCTTTGTCTTCTTGATTTTGAGTTTCAGTCCATATAGAAGACTCCAGTCCTTGACGTTCCACAGCAAGTGTGTCAGGTCTTCTTCAGTTTCAGCAAGCAAAGTTGTGTCATCTTCATAACATAGGTTTTAATGAGTCTTCCTCCAATCCTGATGCCACATTCCTCCCTATAAAGTCCAGCCTCCCAAATAATCTCTTCTGCATATAGCTTGAAAAGGTATGGAGACTGAATGCATTGCTTCCTGATTTTGAACCATACAGTGTTTCCTTGCTCTATTCTGAGAACTGTTTCCTGGTTCAACTATAGGTTTCACATAAGCACAATCAAGTGTTCTGAGATTCCCATTTTCCTTAAGGTTAGCCACAATTTGTTGTAATCCACCCAGTCAAATGCCTTTGCATAGTCAATAAAACACAGGTAATCTTCAAATTTGAAAGCATAAAGGAGAAAGAACAGTTGTAAGATGAAATTAACTATTAGTATGTGGAATGTGAGAAGCATGAATTTAGGAAAACCAGACATTGTTAAGAAAGAAATGGAATGCATAAATGTTGATATATTAGATATAAGCAAAATGAGATGGATTGACATAGGACATTTTCAATCAGCCAATCATATGATCTGCCATGCTGGAAATGAAAAGGTGAGAAAAAAATGGGGTCACTTTCATAGTTAAAAAGGCCATTTCTAAATCTATCTTGAAATACAATATTGTGAGTGACAGGATACTATCCATATGCATACAAGGAAGACCTGTTAATACCACTACCATTCAAATTTATGCATAAACAACAAGAACCAAACAGGATTTCTATCAAATATTGTAGTCAGAAATCAAGCAAACATGTAACCAAGATGAGGTAGTAAGAAGGGGTGACTGGATTGCAAAAGTTGGAAACTAGGAAGAAGGATCAGTAGTTGGGAAATATGAACTTGGTGACAGAAATGAGTCTGGGAATAGGGAGATAGAATTCTGTACAGTCAATAGAACAGGTAGGATAAATACATTAGGTTCTACTTGAGTTTTGATCTTAGCTAGCTAATTTGTTATTGGTTTCCAGGTAGTTGATGGCATGGTGAAATCATGTACAGAAGAAGACAATGAATAGTGCAGATCTTGCCAGGTAATATTGGCTGAAATAAACACGTGCCACCTCTCAGTTTTCATAATTATAGATTTAAAAGTATAATTTCTGCTGTTATTAATTGTCTTTGAATAAGTTCTTTCGCTCGTTGGAAACCTGTGCACAACTAACAGAAAAACTACAGAAGTCTGTGCTATTCTATGATCAGATGACTGTGATTTATTGTAATTTTTACTTTTTTATTAATTTTGAAAATTAGATAATCCTCTAATGCAAATCTATCTTTCTTGAGAAATTCCTATGAAATTTATTCAGCTTCATGAGAATGTATATTTTCCAATGACAAACAAATAGAGGCTGGGCCTGTGTGAATTGGTAGAATTAAATCATCCTAATGGAAGGTAAACTTAATACAATTGCTGTAAGTGTTAAATGATATAATGTGTAAAAGATTCAGACTAGTATCTGACTCAAAGAAGATATTTAGTGAATAATAATGCAGCCTTTTCTCAGAAACTTTAAGGCTGGGTTTCCAGAATTCTGTGTGGATACCAAAATGCACTGATGACTCACAATTTTATACAAAATATTGAGTGTGAAAAACTTTTACAAATCATTCTGTATACTTTAAGTCAACTTTATATTATTCATAATGCCATATACATACAGGCAAATATAGTTAAATTTCATCTCACATACTTTGGACATGCTATCCAGAGGCACCAATCTTTTGGAAAAAAGATGTCACACTGAGAAAGAAAATGGCACAGCAAAAGAAAGAAAGAAATTCTATGAGATAGATAAACACAGAGATGAATATCAGAGGCTTGACTATGGTGAAGATCCTGAGAAAGGCACAGATTGAGATAAAATTTGCTTTTTTTTTGTTAATAACAATCTTTTTTTTCCCTTTGGCACTTAACAAAACATACTCCATTGAGCAGATATGCTCAACATTAAGGTGCATATGGTACACATGAAATACATA
>NW_006400049.1:911564-913126 GCF_000299155.1 Elephantulus edwardii | reverse complement strand
AAAAAAAAAATCTTCTCCAAATTGTTCCGTTTAGACATGTATTTAAACGCTAAATGTTGTTATTCAAAACTCACACATAATAAATGATAATGAAATCTGATTGATTGAAATAAAATGTATCAAAGAATAGAACTGAAGCCCAGCCAAAATAGTGATGCACTTCCAACATTAATTTTTTAATGTGAAAGGGTAAATTAATCAATGTATGTATTACAGATTTAACTGAAGTTATGATATTCATATCAGCCAATGGTGAATAAGTAAAGAACAATAAACTTGGAATATTGTACTTTTCAAAAGAAATTACTTGATGTTTAGTGTGAAAGATTTGAATAAAAAGCAGTTGTACTTTTCAAAAGAAATTACTTGATGTTTAGTGTGAAAGATTTGAATAAAAAGCAGTTGTACTCATTCACTTTTAAAAGACTACAGTTTCAAATAATCATAACTGCTATTCAGAAGATTATTTTATAATTGAGAATTACTACTATTGGATCATAATAGGGAAATAAAATCTTGATTCAGATCGAATGCAACGGAGTTATGATGACATTACAGAAAAGATTTTTTTCCAACTACAATATATTCTCATCACATACACAGTAAAATATAATTACATCTAGTCCTTCCTTCACAGCATCTAGTTTTAAAGTCTAGATTCAGACTGTCATTCATCCTTTTCATTCTCTTTTACTTTATTCCTCCCCCTTCTGGATTTTGACCCCTGGGTCTCAGAAACATGAGGGATATATTGAGATCTTTGATCTCATTAACACGCTTTGCAATTCATTTTTCTGTTCCTATCTAGTTAAAGTAGATTAGTACTCATAGATATTAAGTTACAAAGACCAGGTCAGTGCACTAAGATAGTACAAGTCAAAGCAGACATTTAGACCTTGATTTCATCTAAATAATCATTTAAAGATTGAAACAAAAGACCTTGAGAGGTTATTTAATATACTTCCTTCTCCTTAAGCAAAAGTATACCTGAAATAGGTATATGACTATCATTTTCACCTATAAGGAATCCCAAGAAAACAGATGGCAGGTTTACCTTAGCATTTTAGTCTTATCTGTAAAAATGTTAAATATAATATTAAATCTTAAAGATTTGTAGTTTGAATCCACAAGGCACTCGGTGGGAAAGTAGAAGTAATCTCTTCCCATGTGATTAACTATTTAAAAACCTGTTTGGAGGGTCAGCTATGGGTGGGTTCCAACTGCACAGCACACAATAACCATATTTGATTTAATTTGTTGTTTTCTTAGAAGAAATAATTGCTTCCCTGAAGGAAATACATTTGTCATATATTCTTATTCCAACTGTTTCTCCATTAAATTTGTATCCTTAATCACTTCTAAAGAATAAGTTCCAACTAAACTGTCATGATGTGATGAATTTCAATACTACATCATTGTCAACATACATAAAGATAGTATAGTCAAACTGCCAGAGAAGTTCCACCTTTGGATTTACAGTGAGAAATTCAGAAGAGTTACGTCCCTTTACATATATATACACACTCCATATACATATATATGAGATCTCTCTCTATCTCTAT
>NW_006400049.1:908384-911456 GCF_000299155.1 Elephantulus edwardii | reverse complement strand
TATCTATCTATCTATCTATCTATCTATCTATCTAAATTCACATGGGAGGAGGAGATTGTCCATCCTTCTCACCTCCTTGTCACTAGGTAGATATAGATAGATATAGAGATAGAGATATATAGATATGTGTGTACATATATGTGTGTGTATTTGTATATTGAACATATATGATATCTATGTGGAGCTCTGGTAGCCTAGTGGTTGTTGCCATTATGTGCTTTCAAATTAAGTACAATTTGTAATGACCTATCAATACTGATTCTGAACCCTGTCCTATCCTGTACCATCATCATCAGCATTGTCATACTTAAGCCCATTGTTGCAGTCACTGTGTCAATCCATCTTGCTGAGGATCTTCCTTTCCGTCACTGATCTTCCACTTTTCCAAGCATGATGTCTCTTCCCAAAGAATACCCTGTTCTAAAACACGCCCTATGAATGTGAGGAGCTCCACCATTCTTGTCTTTAATAGAACTGTATCTGAACTTTCTCCCAAACACATCTGTTTGTTTTTTGGCAATCCACTGGATATCCAGTACTGTTTTGCAATACCACACACAACTCAAAGGTTTCAGTTTTCCTTCTGTAATCCTTATTTATTGCCCAGCTCTCATATTCACAACAGAGATTATAAAACAATAGCAATATTACATGGAAATAAATTCTTGTAGAATATTATTTATAAATAATTAGAAAAGTACATTGACAAAGAACTGCCATAAATTCAAATAAGACTGATAAGAGAGACTGCAAAATAAAGAATATAATTGGAGATGTCAGATCCATTTTGGCTGAGAGAAAAAAAGCACTAGAAATATGTTTACTTTTCTTTTTTGTCTATGAAAACAGCATTTTACTGTGTAAATCACACCACAGTACGGATCACACTAAGGATGCACTTAACTGTGTTCACATGAAAACGGTAAATAGAACAAAGAACAGTAGTTCCAACAGAAAAAAGGAATACTGCAAAATTTTAATCAAGAAATATGTGTGAGGAGGACCGGACACCATTATTGGAAGTCCAGCCTGCACGTGGGTGGGCTTTGGGGTTATTGAGAGTTCAGCCTGCAAACAGGTAACTTTCAGGTTTAATAATTAAAGAGAAACCTTTGTCCCCTGTCCTACAAGCGGAATGGGAACTTGGAGGTTTCTCTTCCTGTAAATCATGTCTTAAGTCGTCTCAGTCTTCTGATTCCTTTCATGTGAAAAGCAACATCTATGTAAGGAACAGATTGTGTACCCTCCCTTGCTCAATTGTTTATATACCCATCTTTTATGACTCTAAGAAAACCGAGATGTGAGATCACTGTTTATTATGATTCTATGGAAACCCTGGAAAATGAGATCATTGCTTAGACCCCTATAAAATCCAATAAACGCAGACCCACGAGGCTGCAGCTTCTTGTCCCGTCTGTGTGTGTGTGTTTTTCTTTGCTGCAGTCCCATCTTGTCTTCTGTGTGTATTTGTCTCTTTAAGTTCATTTCTCCCAGGAAAAAGGGTTAAAGTTTGCAACATATGTGTGTCTAGTACATCCTTTTTCCATATATTTATTCCTGAAATTTTGAGATCTCAGTATTAAAATATAAAGCAAATGTTAGAAAACACCATTTGTGGCAACTGACTTTAACCTGAATTTGAGAATGTCTGCAAGTAAGACAAGATATGTTTGATACCTAGTTTTATTTTGAAATATGAGAAAGACATATACAAAAACAAAAGTGAAGAGTTTCATTACTCATTCTTTGTCTTGTAATTTATAGCCTAAGAAAAGGAGTGTCAATTAGGAATAAGCTCTAATTTGATTACAATATATTGTGGAGTGTTTTTCTTGGGAGGGGTATATTTTAAAATATATTTCTTTTTCTAAAAACTCTAATTGCTTTTTGTTGTTATGTACCTTCCAGTTGCTTCCAACTCACATAAATCCTTTGCACAACAGCTCTGAACCCTGCCCTATTTTAAGCCAGTCTCTGTCTCCAATACACCTAACCTCATTATGTGGGTAACTGTGTCAATTTGTCTCAGCCATGGTCTTCACCTCTTGCACTGTCCCTCTACGCTTTCAACCCTGCAACGATTGGTCCTTCCTGTCAATATGCCTGAAGTATGTGAGACAGAGCTTCATAATCCTAACCTCTAAGAAACAATTTGGTTTCATTCTCCCCAAGACAAACCTATTTGTTCTTTTGGAAAACTATGGAATGTTCAACACTCTTCTCTAGCACCACTACTTAAAGGCATCAACACTTCCCTATCATCCTTTGTCATTGTCCAGACTCTGATGCATCCCAATTGCAAAGACCTTAGTCTCCAGACTGACTTCATTCCTCATGTGACGTTAAAAACCGTTTTAATCTCATACTCACTTGTAAATTAATTTTTGTTTCTGAATTATGCTTCCTTTTTAACTGGCTTAGTCATCTCTCAAAGTTTTCATTGTTACATTTGAGATTGAATCATGGTGACACTACTGTAAACTATAATCATTAATGTCTGTTTTAAATATTTTTCAATACAATTTTTGAAAAAAAGTGTAATTACAGTTCTCAGTACTAGCAATTACAGAATTGCCTAGTTTCTAAGCCTCCTTGAAATCCATCTGTCCTAGTTGAACATTGATGAAAACTAGATTACATACTAATCAAACTTGACTCAGAGAAACAGAAAATAATGCCATGAATTTTCCAAGTTATATTTCATCAAAATTTTTCACAGCTAGCTTCAACTTATCTAAAAGTGGAAAAAAATATATAGCAAGGGGAGCAGTAATCTCATTTAACAAAAGGAGAAAAAGACATAAATTTATCAACAGGAACAGAATGTTATGTTCATTTCAGTCAATTAATTTATAACTGAATGACTTCTAATCCCATGACATTTTATCATTTGTAATTAAAGAACATATTCATAAATATGGAGAGCATTGGGGTTTATTAGACATTTTAATTATACTCTTTGTTAGGCCACAAACTATCTTTTAATTTGTATCATTCTCATGTTGCTATTGTTGTTGTTATGTGCCGTCGAGTCGTTTTCGACTCATAGCGACCCTATGCACAACAGCCCTA
>NW_006400049.1:899442-906789 GCF_000299155.1 Elephantulus edwardii | reverse complement strand
TATTTCAGAAGTGGGTGGCCAATCCTTCTTCCTAGTCTGTCTTAATCTGAATGTTCAGATTTATAGGAGTATCTGACAGACAGCAATTTGTGGAGGAGTTAAAGATAAATCCTTTATTGTGGAGTTAAGCATTAGTTACAGTGTTGGCCCCACCCTTAGCCCAGTGCCTTGACCCACTTACTTCCCAGGTCCACCATCCACCAGGATAACCCTTCACATCTGGCAAGTCCCTTCAGAAAATATCTTCCATTGTCCAACCCATGATCTGACAGCTTGTGTTGTAAGCTTTCTTGGCTTCTGTGATTCCAAAAACGTCGACTTCTGACATTTTTCTTTTGACCAGTGTCTCTTAAGTTTAGTTGTGCTTTCTCCAAGGGAAGGTGATGTGTCCTGTAGAACTCCTGTGTAGATTATGTTTTCCTTTCTTTCCTTTTCCGGATTTCCCCGGGTACCTTTGAAAGACGCCTCTTCGTTGTTATCTGAGGTGGCTTCCTTGTGCACCACTTTCAGGCTTCCCTTCCGCCCAGGAGCACGCTTGTTGCAGTTTTGATAGAATTGCTTCTCTGTTTAAAAAGTAAATATCCCAAGTATTATAAATCTATCTAAACTTATAGGTTATTAAATAAAGAAAAGAGAGGATTTACATCTGTTTCCAAATATCTTTAACAATAATAATATAGCTCAACAATTGAGGATTTCTGAGTGTTTTCTCTTCTCAATATTACAAACTAGGATCGATAGCTCACATACTGAGGTATAGAAAAATGATAGTGCTAAAAAACTTAAACTATCCATGAGTGAATTTTGCAATTATTTGATTTATCAAAACTATTGTTGATTATTTGTCCAAATCAGATTGATTAATATTTTGTATTATCAAAACACATTCCCAAGAAGTGTTTTACTTTTGTAAAATATTTAAACCAAATATGTAGTGCACATTTAGTTCAGTATTATTTAGGGATGAGCATTCTTTAAAAAAAAATTGAAACATTGTTTCATTTCACAATATTTTAAATAAAACAATGCATAAAGTCATTAATTTTTTTTCTTAGTAAAATGATCAACGTTACATATAAATTTATCTAGAACTCTAGTTGCCTAATAGGAAAGAGTTACACTGCTAATCCAAAGGCTCAAGATTCAAATCCACCAGGAATAAAGAAGAGTAATCTCCTCCCAAGTCATTCACAGACTCGGAAAATCTGCTGAAAGGTCATCCATGAATCTGTTTCAACTTGATTGCACATGACAATTGTTATGTTTATTAGTCATATGGTAAGCAGTAGATCAAGCCTTTCCATTCTGACGTGAAAGAGGCACTTCCTTGAGGTATGGCCTGCATTCAGCATACAAAAGAAAGTTCTAGAAAAGCTCCTTTTCTCATAAACCTGTACTCTTCTCATTGTAGGACCTCCAAGTTCTTGACATATAAGTCTGTAAACATCTCCAGCAGTCAACCATTTGACTTTTAGGCTTGAGTTCAGCAGCTCCTTCAATCTTATAAATAATCAAATGCTCCCAATCTGTGATTTGACTCAACGATTTGAGGTTTACCGGCTTCTACAATTGCATGAGTCATTACATTGAACTAAATCTCTGTTCATATTTATATTCGTTTACTCTTCTAGAGAACTTAGGCTAAGATAATTACCCTTCAGAGAAACTGACACATCTTGGAAATGTAGAAATTAATAATTCATAATTTGCACAGGAAACATTTAAGGAAAGTTTTGAAAGTGATTGGAAAATTAGTTAAGCAGTCCAAACTTCACATAGAATTAAATAATATATTTATATCTTTACATGTAGGTTTAAAATAAACACAGAAAATTTTTATTATTAATATATACTCTTATATTTGCTGAGAGCTCTTTTTCTTGAAAGGAATGACAGTTTGAAAAGTATTATTTTTAAAAAATTAAGCTGTATATAAAAACTGACATTGTGGTGAACTTATTTTCTTAATGTGGGTAATAACATCTTTGCATGCATAAAAACGTTTGAAATGTAGACAAACAGTTTCACTAACACCTTTTTTAGATTAAAATAATGTTTAGTTGTCAAATGAAATAAAATCTAAATTGCTGTAAAAAACTCTAGATTTACAGCAAACTGGCAACCAGGTCATGTATGAGTTTCATAAACCGTTTCTTCAAGTTGTAAATTGAAGAAAACGAATTCAAATTGCTCCAGGGAAGTATATTACCTTGTTTGTATTAAAAGCCTTGAGGAAGACAGCTTAATAGAACATTGGTGTATTGCTATGTTGCTTCAAGCTCCTTTATGTACAAAGCTGAAGAGACATTTAATTATAAGTTCTAATAAGGATGTCAATGTGGCAAAATAAAAACAATTTCTTTTAACTTTCAGAGGCATTATTAAGAGAAAAAAGAGAAATAGAAAATAAAAGCCAAAAAGATGATACTTTCTGTGGTTTTGAAAAGCGAAACTCCACCTGATGATTTAGGGATTTGTGGATCTAATTCAGTACTTTACAGAAAAGGACTCTGGTGTTAAGAAACTAAAAACTCTTTCTCCTTTGCCAAACCAATTAACCAATTAATTAACTTCTCTATGTTATATTCACTATGGGTATAGTAATATTCTACCAAATGTGAACTGGTCTTTATGATGGATTGTAATTATCCTTTAAGAAATACAGGAGGAAGGGACACTGTGCAAGGATGGAGCACAGAGGATGGCACAGGAGGAGGGCCTGTTAATTATGATCTGGAAATGAAATTATAACCTCAGAATGTGAAACTACAGCCAGTTCAAAACATCTTAACAGCTAATGTAAAACTAGATTCTCCATCAAGGGTCACTTTACACACCAGAATACATAAAAGAGAAATTTTAAATGCATTATTTGCACCTTTTTTGGAAATTATTACTCCTAACAATTAGCATGTTTCAGTTTTTGTTATATGTCACCGAGTCACCTGCAACTCACAGTGACCCTATGAACAAGAGCTTTGAGTCCTGTCCTATCCTGAGCCAGTCTCACTGTTTCCAACACATCCAACCCATTACCCTCATTACTGTGTCGACCCATCTCATCTGAAGCCTTCTCTTGTTACATCTCTATATCTTTCTAAGCATGATGCCGTTCTTCAAGGACTGGTCCTTTATGGCTATGTGCCCAAAGTATGTGAGACTTCGGAGCTTCACAATATTGCAAAGATATGGAGCAATTCAAATGGTTGTCAAAAAATGAATGGATAGAAAACTATGGTCCATTCACACAATAGAATAATATGAAGCACTGAAAAACAAGGAGATAGTAAACATTGTACAACCTGGGAATGTTGAGGACATTATGCTGAGTGAAACATCTCAGTCGCAAATGGACAAATGCTGCATAACACTACTGTTATAAAATAGGACAGACATGAAGAAGTTGGGAAGTGAATGAAGAAAGAGTGAATAATGAACCACTGCACAACCTAAATAAAAAAAAATATGAGGGGAAGAACTGTTTAAAAGAAATGGGTGATTATTAATTATAAGTATGCAAACAATCTGGAAGAAGGGGTGCATTATGGGGTGAAGTGGGCTGGAGGATGGGGAGGGATGGAGAGGAAGAAAATATACAACAATGAACAAACAACAACAAAAAGATAAAAATTCTTTGCCTCTCAAGAGACCCCAAATAAGTAAAACACGTCTGAGAAACAATAATGAAGTGGGAGGCTTAGCACTCCCTGACCTCAAGACATACTATACAGCAATAGTAACCAAAACAGTATGGTACTGGTACAATGACAGGCATATAGACCAATGGAATAGACTTAGGAACCCATAAATAGACCCAGCTATTTGGGGTTTACAGATATTCGACAAGGAAATAAACCATATCAAATGGGGAAATTGCAACCTCTTTAACAAATGTTGCAAAACTGGACTGCTACCTACAGAAAACTGAAATAGGATCTACACTTCATATACACAAAGATCAACTCAAGGTGGATCAAATACCTGGGAGTAAGGCCCAAAGACAAGAAACAAATTGGGACCAAACTTAGAAGGCCTAGTCTACAGCCAAATACAACAAGAAATGTACAATCTGAAAAGGATAAAATTGATGAATGGGACCTTCTAAAAATTAAATTCTGTGCATATAAAAAATTTTTTTCCAACAGGGTGAAAAGAATAGCTATCAACTGGGAACAAACATTTGGAAATACCATCTCAGAAAAGAGTCTCATAACAAAAGTTTACAAAATTCTCCTGGGTCTCAAAAAAAAATATTGATAACACCATTACAAAATGAGCAAAAGATATGTAAAATTTTTTGGAGAATAGACACATGAAAAAATGCTCAAAAATCATTGGCGATAAGTGATGCAAATCGAAACCACAATGAGATAGCATCTCACTCTAATAGCAATGGCAAAGTTTAACAATACAGCAAGTAATAAATTTTAGAGAGGATCTGATGAAATAGGAACTCTTATACATAGTTGGTGGGATTGTAAAATGGTACAACCATTTTGGAAGGCAGTTTGGCTTTTCCTCAAAGAGCTTAACATAGAAATTCTATATGACCCAGCTGTGTCACTGCTTGGAATATACCACTAGAAAATGAGAACTGAGACACAAAAGGAGACTTGTACACCAATGTTCATAGCAGCAATATTCATCATCCCAAGAGCATGTAAGCAATCCAGCTGTCCAACCACAATAGAACAGATTGAGAAATTATGGTATATACATACAATGGAATACTATGCAGCATGAAGGAGTAATAACTTTGTAAATTACTACCTAACTTGGGCAGGACTGGAGAGCGTTAAGCTGAGTAAACTAGCTCAGTCCCATAAGAACAAATACTGTATAAAACCATTATTTAAGAATGAATATGAGGATTCATGGGGGGGAGGGAGGCAGCATGGAAGCAAAGGTGTGAGGATGGGTGGAAAGTGGGTTAAATATAGCAGTGGTGAAGGAAATGAGAAAGATCCAGTGTGAAAAACAATGCATTCAAGCTTTGTAAATAAATCAGTAAAAAATTAAATAAACAAAAAAATAATTTCCTTGCCTCCAAGGAGAAACTTGATTTTACCTTCTCCTATATAATTAGTGTGTAACTAAACAATATGTGGAAAATTAATTTTTGTTGTTGTTGTTATGTGTCGTCAAGTCATCTATGACTCATAGAGACCCTATGTACAACAGACCTAAACCATGCATTATCCTTTGCCAATCTTACTGTCTCTGACACACCTACTTCCATTACACCAGTCACTGAATCCATTGAACTCATCAATGATCATCCTCTGTTGTACTGTCCTTCCACCCTTCCAAGCTTGGCATACCTCTCCAAGGACTGGTACCATTTTACAGCATGTCCAAAGTATGTCAGACAAAGCTTCAGAATCCTTGCCTCCAAGGAGCAACTTGGTCTCACTCTCTTCTAGCAGTCTATGATATATTCAATACTCTTCTCAAGCACCACAGCTGAAAGGCATCAATTATTCTCCTGTAATTCCTAGTCACTGTCCAGTTTTCTGATGAATAGCAAGTCATTGCAAAGACCATGGCTGAACTCAGGCACACCTTAGTCTCCAGACTGATAACGTTGTTCTTCAGTACTTTGGAGAAGTCTCCGAAAGTAGATTTTCCCAATGCAATTCATCCTTAGATTTCATGGATGCTCATACCAAGAGTGTTGATAGTAGAGCCAAGAAAACTAAAGCTGTTATCTCAATCTCTTCACCATCCATACTGATGCTGCCAATTGGCCCAGTGGTGAGAATCTTTGTTTTCTTGATGTTGAGCTGCAATCCATATTGAAGGCTGCAGTCTTTGACCTTCAGCAGTAAGAGTTTCAGGTCTTCCTCTGTTTCAGCAAGCAGAGTTGTGTCATCTGCATAACGCAGATTGTTGATGACTCTTCCACCAATCCTGATGCCACATTTCTCCTCGTACAGCCCAGCCTCCTGGGGAATCTGTTCTGCATATATATTGAAAAGGTATGGAGACAGGACACATCCCTGGCATAAACCCTACCTAATTTTAAACCAAGTAGTATTTTTTTTCTCTGTTATGATGAATGTCTCCCAGTCCAAGTATAGGTTTTGCACAAGCACAATCAAGTGTTCTGGGATTCCCATTCTTCTCAGAGTCAGCCACAGTTTGTTATGGTCCACACAGTCAAATACCTTTGCATAGTCAATGAAACACAGATAGACATTCCTCTGATACTCTTTGCTTTCTGCTAAGATTCGACTGACATTGGCAAAGATGTCTGTAATGCAATGACCTCTTCTAAACCCAGCTTGTATCTCTGGTAGTACTGACAATGTTCCGTTCGATTTTGGATAATCTTCAGCAGGATTTGGCTTGCATGTGGTATTAACAATATTGTTTGATAATTTCCACATTCTGTCACATCACCTTTTTTTGAATGGGAATAAATATATATTTCTTTCAGTCATTGGTCAGGTAGTTATCCTTCAGATTTCTTTGCACAACCTTATGATCACATCCAGGACAGCATCTGTTGGCTGAAATATGCAAATTGGTGTTTCTTCCATTCCTGGGGCCTTATTTTTTGCCAAGTCCTTCAGAATATTATAAATGTTTGTTACAGTCCAATTAAATAAAATTCTTGAAATTTTAATGTTTTATTTTCTTATTTATTATTAGTCCAGTTAGAAAAATGTTTGTTTTATTTATGTTGCGTTGCAGTTCATACTGATTGTTGAATTCTGTACTGGTTATCCTCTAATATTCATCAGTCAGTAAAAAGTAGAAATTGTCACTTTTAATATTTAATGTGTCATTTACATATTTCTGGTTGTGAAAATTATATTCCTTTAGTTCTGACATTACAGTCTTCTTAATAGATTCCAGTTTCTAGCATAATTTTATCAAATATGAAATAAATCAGTAGAGAATGATAGAGAGCACTTAAGGCCTAGTCACAAGCAGTTGTACTGCCAACACCAAGACAGACAATTAAAATTAACCAATTGCTCTACAGGAGAAAGTCATGCAGAGTTTCCCTCATATGATTTACAGTTTCAGAAGAACCACTGGAGTCAACAATGAGTCATTTCTGACTCAACAGTGCATAACAGCAACAACAACAGTGAAAGCATATAATTCTGATGTACACTTTCAAAATTTTGAGTGATGTGGTATCTCTTTTCCTTTTGAAGTACTGTCTCTTTGTTTATTTATACTTTCTTACATTTGTTGTTGTTGTTATCATGTGTCATTGATTCAGAACCGAACCATAGCTGACTCTCTGGCTAATTTTCAGAGGCAGTTAATTACACAAAAGGAGATTGCCCCATCCTCCTGAGAGCCCCTGGGGACCTTGTGCTTTCAGGGTTG
>NW_006400049.1:893054-898188 GCF_000299155.1 Elephantulus edwardii | reverse complement strand
TTTTGATAATTTCTTATTTCTTTTATCATTTTTCTCTTTATTATTCTTTGTTGATTAAATGTAAATAATTTTAAGAAGTGGAAAGATTTTTCTTAAGACTTTCACAGATTTGCAGATTATCTTAGTGACATGTATGAATAGCAAATATAAAGAAAGAAAGGTGCTGAAAATCCTCAGTGAGGCTCAGGAAGGATGACCTGCTTTCCTCTTTCTGTGCTATTTCCTTCTGCACCATCCATGTCCGTGTCAACAAATTAGCCACCTGTGCACACACAACAAAGGAAGCTTTTAAGAATCCTAAAACTATATCATTCTTTTGAAAAAATCTAACAGAAATATTCTTCACATGATATTTCAGATTTTTTCTAATAATATATCATTTTTCTTCTTGCCAGAAGATTCTCTTTCAAACAGAAAAAAAATTGCTTGATAATAATCGTGCATTTGTAGGTCATGGAAGAGAAGCCAGATGGTAAATGACCCTGCGTGTTTTATCAACAGACTGCTGCTGTTCTTCGACTAGAGGCCAATAAAATATACTTGGGAGTATTCTAGGTTTAAGGTAGGGAAGAAGCCTTGGGAATGCTATTTGCCAGTGAGTGAACACCAGAGGACTTTTCACTATGGAAAGTTTATCAACAAAAGGCTGTGTTGACAATCTTTTGTAAATAAATGTTAACTGTTATTTTAAATATTAGAAGTATATTAAGTAAAATGAAGATTGACCAATTTAAAAATTAATTGCATCAGATATTTTCAAAGCATTAGAATATCTTCTGTACATGATTCATTTGGATTCTGATAACAATGCAAAAATTCCTCAATGCTATTTCAGATTTGTGTTTAATCACTAAAAAGGTTGGTTTTCAGTGTACATTTTTTAAAACAAACAAAATAACCTTTAGTAGATGACAATTTTATTTTCATACTATAGTAAGAAATATGACTTATTCCTTATTAGCTATGTAAACTTTTATCTATGGAATCATAGTAAAATTGTTTAAGCTCTTTGAACTTGCTCTTACCTCTGTAAAGTTGGGCATTTTAACACTTAGAACAATGCAGACTTCAAGAAATGAAGTTTCCCTTTTCTTCTTTCCTCTCTTTTCTATGTATTTGAGATACACATGGGATAGAAACCAAGAATCTGAGATGAGATCAACACCAACGGTATCCACAACAGTCAAGACATTTTCTAAAACTTTATTGAAACATCAATTTAAAAAAACAAACAAACAAATAACAAAACAAAAAAACCCAAAACAGAGCACCGAATCTTAAACAGCAAAGTGCTACCCTCTTGAAAAGTTATTCACAAAGTACAAAAAACCAGGAGGACAATGACAGTAACAGCAGTGGAATCAAGTGGAATCCCTCTCTTTGGTCTCTATGCTCAATATCACTTACATTACTCACCAGGTACTGGGCAGTGTTTCCTCCAACTCAATAACTTCTTATCTCTCAAATTCATACCCTAATCCCTTCCAAGACCTAACTCTACCTCAAGCCATCTCCATGCCAACCTGTTGCTGGAGACAGCCATTTTCAAAGCCTATTAACTCTGCCACACCTGGTGTGAAATCAGCCCCCAAATTAGTTAGCAACTTCCCTTGAACTGGCAAAGATATCATCTGTTGTCAGGAAGGAGCAGTGCTTGGGGGTGTGGAGGGGAAAGTCAACATGCCAGGAAGGTTGTAAGGTTAGAGAAGGAGAGGAAAACCTTCAACAATATGGATTGACACAGTGACTACAACAATAAGATTAAGCATATCAGGAGTGATGTCGATAGCATCAAATAGGGCAATATTCAGATCTATTGGTCATAGGACCAATAAAACTTGTAATAGAATTGATGGCACCTAACAAAATATACTTAAGCATAATAAGTTTTTGAAGAAGAATATGTATTTTCTTCTATTTTATGTTATTAGAAATAACTCATCCTTTGGAGATATGCATAGTAGAAGACATTACACATAAGAAATTGAATGTAATATTGCCAAAAGTTGGTATGACAGAATACTTAATTTTGTTCAAACAGAAACCTTACAATTACCAAGAAATTATCATGTCAACTGAGCAAAAGAACACTGTATGTTTTAAAAGATGTATGTGTGTAAAGTACATGCATGTCTGATTGTTTCCTTTCACCATATTGTTGTTGCTGTTGTTAGATGTTTCTGAATGACCCTGCGAACAATCTGAATCCTATCCTATTATGTGTCATCCTTATCTCTGATACACTTGAGCTCATTGCTGCAGTCACTGTGTCAGTCCACCTCATTAGGGGGTCTTCCTCTCTATTGATGATGCTCTGCTTTGATATCTTGATAGCTTTTTCCAAGGATAGCCTTTTCTAACACCATGTGCAAAGAATGAGATACAAAGTTTTGCAACCAACCAGAGCACTCTGGTTGAACTTTTCTGAAACATATTTGTTTGGTTTTTTTACAGAAAATGAGAAATTAAGTATTTTTCAGACACCATAACTCAAACAAACACATCAGTTCTTCTGTTATCCTTAGTCATTGTCCAGCTGTTCAAAACATATCAGTTCATTGAAAAAGACCATTGTCTGAGAAAATAAAACCTATCAAATGGGGATATTGCAACCTCTTCAACAGATGGTGATGGTAAAACTGGACTGCTACCAGAAGAAAGCTGAAACAGGGTCCACATCTCACATTATACACAAAAATCACATCAAAGTGGATTAGAGATTGGGAGTGAAGCCCAAAACCATGAAGTTCATAAGAAACAAACTGGGATCAAGCTTAAAAGCCCAATTCTATGATATAAAGAGACTGACAAATACAGCCAGGAATATAAAATCTGAAGAGGATAAAACTGATAAATGGGACGTTCATCAAAACCTTTTTCCAACAGGGTGAAAAGAAAACCTACTGACTGGGAACTAACATTTGGCAATACCATCTCAGACAAGAGTCTCATAATGAAAGTTTATAGAATACCCCTGTGTCCCCACAACCTCAATTCTGATAACCCAACTACAAAATGGGCAAATTACATGGAAAAAAATTCACAGAGGAAGATATTCAAATGGCTGACAGACATAGAAAGAAATGCTCCAAATCAGTGGCAATAAGAGAGATGCAAATCAAAACCACAATGAGATACCATCTCACTCTAGTAGTAGTGGCAAAGTATAACAGGACAATAAATAATAAATGTTGGAGATAATGTGGTGAGATAGAAAGTCTTATATATTATTAGTGGAATTGTACATTGGTACAACCACTCTGGAAGGCAGTTTTGCACTTCCTCAAAAAGCTAAACATAGAAATTCTAAATGACCCAGCTATTTCATTGCTTGGAATACACCCCAAGAAAATGAGAACTATTGATGCCTAAATGGAAACTTGTACGACAAGTTCATAGCACCATTATTCACCATTACAAGAATATGGAAATAGCCCAGATGTCCAACAACAAAGAAATAGATTGAGAAGTTGTGCATGCAAAAGCAATTATCACGGTCAATACTCTTGGCACCAGCAGTCAGGAAATAAAAAAAATGTATTGCGATGGGAAAGTCTGCTGTTAGGGACCTCTCTAAAGTACTCAAGAGTAACAGTGTCTCTCTGGAGACTAAGGTGCACCTGATACAGGCCATGGTCTTTGCAATCACTTGTTATGCATCAGAGAGTTGGACAATGACTAGGGAGGACAGAAGGAGAATTGATGCCTTTGAGCTGTGGTGTTGGAGAAGAGTATTGAATGTACCATGGACTGCCAAGAAAACAAACAGATTCATCCTGGAGAGGATTAAACCAAGCAATTCCTTGGAGGCAAGGATTCTGGGGCTTTGTCTGACTTACTTTGGGAATGTTGCAAGGAGGGACAGGTCTTTGGAGAGGGACATCATGCTTGGGAGTGTGGAGAGATGGTGCAAAAAGGGAAGACCCTCTATGAGATGGATCGATTCAGTGACTGGGGTAATCGGGATGGGTGTGTCGGAGGCAGTGCAATTGGCACAGGATAGAGCAGCGTTTAGGGCTGTTTTACATAGGGTTGCTATGAGTTGCAAACGACTCAACAGCACATAACAACAACAAACAACAACTACTTAATTTGGGAGGGACTGGAAAGCATTATGCTGAGTGAGCTAACTCAGTCCTACAAGGACAAGCACTATATAAAACCATTATTGTAGAATGAGTATGAGGAGCCATGGTGGGTTGGAGGGAGGAAATATAGGAGTGAGAATGTGGTAATAGTTTGCTAATCACAGGGTTGCTCAATTTGGTAAGTGGGTGAGGTGAAAAAATGGGAATGATCTTTTGTGAAAAAACAATGTATTCAAACTTTGTAAATACATCAGAGTGAAATCAAAAAAATTGAAAAATAAAGACCATTGACTGTAGTAACTCCACCTTAAGTATTCAAACTGACATCTTTCATCTTCAGTACTTTCAACAGGTCTCTGAGAGTGGACTTGCCCAAAGCAATACATGTCCTGATCTCCTGATTGCTGGTACCAAGTATATTCATTATGGATCCAGGTAAGATGAAATCATCAATAGTTTTAATCCCTTCTATTACAAGGTTTTCTATTGGTCTAGAGGTAAAGACTCTTGTTTCCTTGATGTTGAGATATACTCCACGTTGATGGCTGAAATCTTTGGTCCTCTGAAGTAAGCATTTCAGGTTCTCCTTAATTCTAGAAAGGAGAGTTGTGTCATCTGCAGAGCTTAAGTTGTTGATGAGTCTTCCTCTTGATGAATTATTTGCTCATCATATAAATTGAATAGATATAGAGAAAGGTTAAAAAACTGATGCACATCTTTCCTGATTTTAAACCATACAGTATTCCTCTTCTCCATCCAGATAATAGTTTCTTGGTCTAGTTAGAGATTTTTTTAACAGGTAAAATAAAGTACTCTGAGGTTCCCATTCTTCTCAATGTTACCTATAGTTTGTTGTGATCCACTAGTCAAATATATTTGCATGGTCAACAAAACACAAATAGATATTTTCCTAGTATTCTCTGTTCCCAGTGTGGAGACAAAGGTGTGTTTGATTCAAACTATGGTCTTAGCCATTTCCTAGTATGCATCAGAAAGCTGGACAATGACTAGGGATGACAGAAGAACTGATGCCTTTGATTTGTGGT
>NW_006400049.1:884881-890609 GCF_000299155.1 Elephantulus edwardii | reverse complement strand
GGCTTGGTAGCATCACTTTCTGTCTACTGGGCCAGCTGATCTTTGTGTGTTGATACTGTTTTTAAGTGCCGTCGAGTCACAGGCGACTCATAGTGACCCTATGAAGGAGAGTCCTCGACGCTTGGGTGCCTTTCATCCTCTCTCCAGGTTCATAGGGTTTCCGGAGGCAAGCTATTATGGAAGTGGATGTTTTCTAAAATTAATCACCATTGACCTTGTCCATCATTACCATGTCCTTTCACCTGAATCCTTCCATGTTCCTCCATGTCTCTCCACTCAGCAAACTGCAATCCTGTGGTTTTGCCCCTACTTAGCCTCACCCCT
The DNA here is from genome assembly GCF_000299155.1 of Elephantulus edwardii. Classification (NCBI taxonomy): domain Eukaryota; kingdom Metazoa; phylum Chordata; class Mammalia; order Macroscelidea; family Macroscelididae; genus Elephantulus; species Elephantulus edwardii. The sequence goes on along the minus strand of NW_006400049.1, from coordinate 890,285 downwards.
TCATTTCTACCCTTTCTTCCTTTCAACTCACATACATGTTTGAGCCCTCTGGCCAACATTTAGAAATTATGAGAGAAAGTTTCACAATCCTTGCCTCTCAGGAACATTCTGATTATACTTACTCCAAGATAGATTTGATTGATTTTTCAATAGTCCATGGTATATTCAATGCTCTTTTCCAAACCATAATTCAAAAGGATAGAGTTTTCTTTGGTGTTCTTATTCATTGTCTCACATTTAGATACATCAGAAGCAATTAAAAATGCCATGACTTGCATCACACACACCTTGGTTTTTAAACTGTTTTCCTTGTTCTTTAGCATTTTGAAAGAGGTCCTTGAAAACAAATTTCTCCAATGTTTGATTTCTTGACTGACTGCTGCTAAACTGAGTGTTGATTGAAATTAAGTAAATGAAATTATTTATACTTTCAATATTTTCTCCTTCTAACATCATATTGTCTGTTGTTTCAGTGGTGAGGATTCTTGTTTTCTTAATGCTGAGATGTAATCCATATTGAAGTCTTTGTTCAAATGCTATAAGTACCTCTCAACACTATTGTGATGGTGATATCAAGGGTTTATTTATTCTTCAACATGGCTTTCCTAGCTATTGATTAACTTTTTTATTTTGTGATGAAGTTCTAATTGTATTAAGAATGTAGAATTAGGGGAGGATACAAGCTCAACCCAACTAGAGGCATCTATAAGCCCATAAACGCTTATTAGGATTTATAATTCAAGCCACCATCTTTATGGATCAGAAATTTGGACAATGAGTAAGGGTGACGGGAGAAGTATCAATGAATTTGAGTTACTGTATTGATGAGAGTTGAATATAGAATGGACCACCAAAAGGACAAATAAATATGCCTTGAAAAGGGACCTGCCAGGGTGCTCCTTGTAGGAAAGGATAGTGAAATTCCCTTTGACATAATGGGCATATAGTTAGGAGGGTCCAGTTCTTGGAAAAGGACATCATAATTGAAAAGTATGGAGGTTCAGCCCTTTCTCCAAGATGTATCTATTTGTTCGTTTGACAGTGCATGGGATATTCAGTAATCATCTCCAGCACCACAATACAAAGGCATAAATTCTGTCACCCTTATCTATTGACCAGCTCTCAGATGGGTAACTTGTTATTGAGAAGATTGTGGCCTGAATCAGGTATGCCTTAGTCTTTTGTATAAAGAGCAAGGACCAAGTGGAGATGGCCATATCTGAACTTTATCAACTTTACAAAAAGAAACTGTTTCCATCAATAGAATCAATAACACAAAACCAATTCCCATGAGGTCAGGCATGTCTCTCGTACTTCTTTACCTCTTTATACTCATCTCAACATCAATCTTAATGATTTACTTGCTCTACAATCTGATGTGATAGCTCGTAGACACACAGAACCGTATTAGGTAAATAAAAAGTTTATAATCCAGGTTAGTATCAGAATACAATCAGGACAACTTCAGAAATGTACTTGTAGGCTCTCAGTCTTGAGAAACTTCAGACCAATGTTACAAAGTTCTTAGCCCAGCCAATTATGGCGCTTCCTCAATGCCCCAACTCCAGTCCTCCAGTGGTCCAACAACACTGAGTGTGACTAATTCAGTCCATGGTCCTCAAAATTGATTATGTGCATTGTAAAGCTGGCCAATGAGTAAAGATCATAGTAGAAGAATCAATGTCTTCGAGTTTTGGTGCTGGAAAACAGCACTGAACATACCATGGACTGTCAAGAGAATAAACAAGTCTTTTCTTAAAAAGCTGGAAACAAGCTGCTCTTTGGAGGCCAAGATTCTGAAGCTCTATCTCACATATTTCAAGCATGTTTCTGGGAATTACCAGACCTTGGAGAAGAACATCATTCTTGGGAGTGTGGAGAAACAATGCAGGAGAGGAAGACCCTGGATGACATGGATTGAGAAAGTAATTGGGTTTATGGGAGCAGGTGTGTGAGAGACAGTGAGATTGGCTTAGAATAGGTCAGAGTTCATGTCTATTGTGCATAGGGTTGCTATGGGTTGCAGGCAAGTAGAAGGCATATAACAACAGAGATAGATTAGAGCTATGACTGTAAAGTTGTGTCAGAGATTATGAGGATGGCACAGGATAATGCACGGTTCAGAGTGTTCATAAAATCACTATGAGTCTTAGTGGATTCAATAGCACTTAAAAACAACAATTTAACTTGTCAATTTTTTAAAATTTAAACTTGGAATCAATACCTCTAAATTCACAAAAAAAGAAAATAGGTTTTTTTTAAATTTTATACCTTTTTAATACTGTTGTTGTGTACTATAGAGTCAGAAGTGACTCATAATTGACCTTCCAGCAAGTTTTCAAAGCCAGTTAATTACACAAGAGGAAATTGCCTGTTCTTCTCCAATGGAACAGCTGATAGACTCTAACTGTATGCTTTCAGGATTGTAGCAGAAATTCTTGTCACTAGGCCATCAGAGCTATTAAATAAATGATTCTACTTCAATAAAATCTATCAGTTTTTTGGAGTGTTTTAACTTACCAGCTATAAATATTGTGTATTAAAGTTAAGTTTATCTCTTACACATTTATTAAATCGTGTGCTCATATTTTATTTAGAAGTTTCCAGCAATGCTTGTAAATTATATTTGTTCATAAATTTTTATAGCTCTATTATCAGAGTTATGCTTAATTTAAAACTAAAATTTGGAAATTAGGCTTTGTCTCATAATTAATTTGGGCTTATTAATTTTTTACTCAGGAAATAACTATTTTCATACCATCTCTGCTCAATAAATTATTTCATAATTTTATTATCAGTCTTAGTGAATCATTTTGTTCTAGTTGATTTGAGTTTTTAGAAAAATAGATGAGTAATTTAACTTATAATTATTTGATTTTTAAGATTTAGGTGGTAGCCTTTGATGTTTTTATTATTACACAGTTAAAAGTGAGATTATTTTAAACTTACAGTTTCCCCTTTCATTTTAAAATTTTGTGTTAAAATTAATTTTAGATGATTATTAGTATTTTTTTACCATTAATTAACTTTTATTTTATTTAGAGTTGAAAGGTCTTATTACATTTTTCCTTAGAGTTTATTGTTGCAGAACATTTTTGAAGGTACATGATGGTATTTTCAATATGTAAGTTGAATCATTGTTGTTGTTGTTATGTGCCATTGATTCGCTTGCGACTCATAGCAACCCTATATACAAGAGCTCCAAAACCCCGCTCTATCCTGTGTCAGCCTCACTGTCTCTGCCACACCCAATCCCATTACCTCAATCACTGAATCAATCCATCTCATCGAGGGTCTTCCTTTCCTGTGCTGTCCCTCCACTCTCCCAAACATCATGTCTCTCTCCAAGGACCCGTCCCTCCTTGCAATTTCAGATAATATTTCTAGATTCAAATTATAGATATTATATATATTTCTCTTCTTCCTCTCCTTGAAGTTCCCACGTTATATTCATGATTGCTTCCCTACTGCTTTCTTCACCAGTATCTTTATCTGACTATTTTTACTTCTTTCTTCCTTTCATTTTGTTCTCTTGGATGACTATTTTTTCAATGTCTATTATTATATTTTCAAGTTTATTTCCTCTTGACAACTAATGATTTTATTTTACTCTTTCAGGTAGAATTTTCCCATTTTTTATATCTTTTAGGAGCTTTGTCAGCACTTCTGTCACTTTCTAAATTTTGCCCTCTTATATTATGAAATTTTGAATAATTATCCAGCATATTTTTCAAGTTTTTAAATGGCTGATGAAAAATACTTTTTGTGTTACAGTTTGTTTCTAATTCATGTTATTAATTTATGAAAATCATTAGCATTAGCTGGTTTATCTTTCTTTGCCATCTTACCCATTTGTTGCTTTTCTATTTAAAGTGTGTTTATTTTTATGGAGGGAACAGTGAGGAATTTTTGTTGCTGCAGTAATTGCTATTGGTAGCCCACTCTGGTATTTTGGAATCTGTTTTGCTAGTCAAGTATGTCCTCCCTTTGCTGTTTTGTATGTTGTAGTTAATGCCATACAACTTTGATCATCTCTACAGGATTATGTTGACAATAGTTTCTACTTCATCTACATATATTGAGAAATTAAAGTTCCCTTCATGTCAAAGACAATTTGTACAAAACAGAAAAATACTAGTTTGTGGTGTTAAGGATTTATTGTTCAAAATGACTTTCCTAGCCATAGACTGAATTTGCCACATGAACAGGAAGGAATATTTGAAAAGAGCAGGTGAGCTTGTCCACAGATAATTGGCTCATCTCATCAAATCACTAGGGCTAGTCTTGCAATTAAATTGAGTGGATACAGCAGCAGAACAGGACAGCATCATCAATACTAAAGAAGAAGCAGGAGAACGTAACACATCCTTTGAGGCCAGAGATTCCTGCACCAGTCAGACCAGGGTCTAGTGGAACTGCAACCGTAGCAGCTGCAGCAGAGAGCCGGAGGTCTGATGTGAGATGGAGCAGACCTAAAACTGCTACCTCAGGGATCCAGAACTAGGAGCCTTTATCCAAAGTTATTGGGCAACTTGGAAGGGTTAAGAGAGTGTGGGGAGATATTGTTGTTGTTAAGTGCCATCGAGTTGTAGACGACTCATAGCGACCCTATGAAAGACCTGAACACTTTCATAACTTTCATCTTTTCTCCAAGTTCATAGAGTGTCTGGAGGCAAGCTATTATGGAAGTGGATGCCACCCCTGCTTCCAAGCTTATTTTACTTGGGGAGCTCCACCAAACACTTTCCATCATGTGTAAACATTATCGCATTTGATGCATTGGTGTTACAGTGTTTAGCATCACAGCAAACACAAGTTATCTCTGTACAGCAAATGGACACACCAGTGCTATACCATTTAGAAGAATGCTTGACAAAAAACAATTAAAAACTAGGCATGAGGGCTGCAGATTAAATCTCCCACCTTTCACTTGGTAGCATAACTTTCTATCCACCAGGCCCACAGATCTCTCTCATTCTTGTTGTTCTTGTTGTTAAGCACTGTTGAGTCATAGATGACTCATACCGACCTTATGAATGAAAGACCTGAACAATTGTATAACTTTCATCATTTATCCAAGTTCATAGTGTTTACAGAGGCAATCAGGACTGATAGAATTGTAACACTGCCTAAAGCCAAAACGCTCAAGGCTTAGGTGTCTGTGAGCACATTTTAGAAGCTGTCCTAATGAGTGATTGTATATTGGTACCAAACTGAATTATAACTTTTCTTACTTCCCTAATGTGGTTCTGTGTGATCAATAACATTTGCCAGTTCTTGAGTGAACACACTAAGGTAGCGAATATAATCTGTAAGCTACATCATTGGTAAGGAAAAATTCTACTTGGAATAGACTGTCAGTAACTACTTGACATTTTGGACACCTTTCTTATGCTATAAACTT
>NW_006400049.1:880168-881723 GCF_000299155.1 Elephantulus edwardii | reverse complement strand
CAGCAAGAAAACTATTGGATGTAGTTGACCAATTCAGCAAAGTAGCAGGATACAAGATCAACATACAGATATTATAATTTTGATCTAACAGATATTAATACTAGTGTTAATAGTTTCCCACCTCAAAATAGAACTTTTTCTCTCCAGCTTTCATTTCAACTGCTTCATCATTGCAAAGGCCATTTTTTCTTCTTTATTTACATAAGCTTTCCTCCTGACTCTATTAATTTTGAGCTGTAGAGAAGGTTCTGTTGAGGTGAGTTACTTTCCACCATCTACTGGTGACTCCTTTTCCTTCTAGTTTTGTTACAAGGTTATATTTTCTATTGCTTTACTTATTCTTCTTGATTTACTTCCATGTGTACATGTGTATTTGTTTGCTTAAAATGAATGAAAATAATTAGGTCTAAATTTTTTAAACTTGCAAAGATAGTTTTAGTAAAAATTACCCCAGAAACAAAGGAATGAATATCAATAGTTTTTAGAGAATTTAGCAATGAGTCTCATAATTTAGTTTTTCTTTTTTTTTTCATAATTTAGTTTTTCATAGCAGTGTTATTCACCATCACAAGAACATGGAAACAGCCCTAACGTCCAACCACAATCAAAAACATTGAGAATTTGTAGTTTACATGATGGAATGCTGCATTACATGTAGGAACAATGATTTTGAAAATTACTACAGAATTTGAGAAAGATTGGAGAGCATTATACTAAGTCAGCCCATAATGACTCTATAGGACCATTACTGTAGAAATGGAAAGACAACTTATAAAGTGAGTATGAAGAATCAAAGGGGGTGGGGGAGGACAAGAGTGGAGAGGTTAGGATGGACAAGGGAGTAATCACAGGGTTGCACAATTTGAAGGGGAGAGAGACGGATGGGTAAAGGAAAGTGGAAAGATTTTGTGTAAAAAACGAATGTGTATGAACTTTGGAAGCAAACCAGTAAAAAAAATAAAACTTTATTTAAAAAAAAAAACATAAGACTTACCTTCTTTGTATTTTAAATCTACATGTTCTATTAACCCATATGTTCTTTGTTAAAAATAATTTGTTTGAATCCAAGTAACTTACTAGATAATATGCTTATAGAAGAGAAGGTTTCTTCTTCCATGTTAAAAAAAATAAGCATTTATCTTGCCAACCAACTGTAATTTCTATTATTAGGAACTATTGAGTGTACTAGGACTCATAGGGACCCTATGAAAACCAAATCGGAACTTTGACCTGTACTGTACCATCTTCACAAGTTTCTGGTGTGCCCTAACCCATTTTTATAGTCACTATGCCAGACTGTTTAAGATATTCCTTTCTTTCTCCCAGCTTCCACCTTTTCTAGTATGTTCTCTTTTTTCAAGACCTGGCCCCTCAGACCATACGTTCAAAGTATATGAGTTAAAGTTTCATTGTCTTTACCTCTAAGAGACACACTGGTTGTACTTTTACAAGAGAGACTTGTTTGCTTCTTTTGCAGTCCATGAGATTTGAGTACTCTTCCCTAATATTACTATTTAGAAACTTCAATTCTTTTTATTTTATCCTTATTAATTGT
>NW_006400049.1:879079-879544 GCF_000299155.1 Elephantulus edwardii | reverse complement strand
CCCTATGTACAACAGCCCTAAACTCCGCTCTGTCCTGTGCCAATCTATTCTTTGCTATTTTAGCCATTATTTATCAAGATCCACATAGTCACATACCTTTACATAGTCAATAAAATACAAATAAATATCTTTCTAATTTTCTCTGCTTTTGACAAAGACATCAAGAATGATATTCCTGGTGCCACACAGACTCTTCTCTATCTGGCTTAAATTTTAGTTCCTTTTCAATATATTGTTATATCTTTTTTTAATAATTTGTAGCAAGATTTTATTTCAGTGTGAGTCACTTTTTTAAAATGAGAACAAATATGGCTTTCTTCCATATGGTTGACCAAGAATATTGAATATGGCAAAAGAATAACTAAATCTCTCCCAAAAGAAATGCAGCCAGAGTTCTCATGAAAGAACAGAAAGTTGACATTATATCTCCCACATCATTTTGGTCATGTTATTAAAAGAAGCCAA
>NW_006400049.1:872359-873852 GCF_000299155.1 Elephantulus edwardii | reverse complement strand
ATTACAGTAAATAGACTCAGTAACATCTGCCGTTTCCTGAGTAAATGCAGTATAAACACAGTAAGGTAAAGAATACCATCTGTAAGCTACATCATTGGTAAGGAACAGAATATCAAGAACTATTTGAAATTTTAAACAGCCTTCTTATGCTAAAATGTTCAATCCATATCGTTGTCTTTTGGATAATAATGAAGCATCTTAACTCTGAACATCTTTATTATGAAATTCATATTACTTAAATGATATTCATAATATAAAAGTTCCTATAAAAAGGTGAAATTAATTATCATTCTATAGGGAACAATGGTGTTTTAACTCAGAGGGATTTTTAAGAGAAGAATTAATAGAGTAGTGGAAAAGCAAGTAAAATGTGGTAGTTTGTGTTTTATGTAGCTTTTATCATTCACTTTCCTTACTATTTAATATTATTAATTCATCTATATCTCCCGAAGAAAAACATATGAAATTGAAGCTGCTTAGCTGTGTGTTTGAAGATTTTTAATTTGTTTGGGTTTTTTTGTTTTGTTTTTCTTTCCAGTGAACTAATACAGTTTTGGCATTTGCAGTAGCATCTTTATGGTCAATTGACAATTAACTTGAATAATGCTGAGTTTTACAAAGAGCTTCCCCTTAAATAGGACATTAAGGAGATAAGTAACTGCAGACCTTGAATCTTGGTGCTGCTTTATATTCACATTGCTCTAATAGTATTCATAAATCTTCTATTTTTGGATTAGTAGTGAGGATGTAGCCAACTGGGCTTTTAAAAGTAATTTAAAAGAAAACATGCTGTCTAATTGGATTCTTAAATTCCTCTTTAAAATTTCCCTTCTTTATAAGGTTTATTTCTCACTTATATTTGTTTTGGTTCAATGACTAAATTCTTTTAATTGAAACTGTGACTACCGATATCTCTGAGGACATCTTGGGAAGTCCAAGACAAATTCCTATGTGTAGCCTATTTAACGAGAATGTCCTTTGAAACAAGTTCTAGCAAAGGAAACTACTGCTTCCCAAGGAGGTCATAAAATTTGAAGGCAAGTAGAAAGTGTAACATCATCATATCAGACTGGGATTATTAAATCATTGTTTTTAACCGTTTCAAAATTTTAGTAAACAATTGTTATAAGAGAATGTTTAGCAAAAATAGAAACCAATTGAAAGTCATTTTTTTTCTTTAATATAATTATAAGAATCCTACAATATAATATACATTGTCTGGGAAATTCTGTGCAGATTTTCCAGGGAGAGAGAAATTCTGTCTTTTTAAAAGAATCATATTTGATATAGTTGATTGTAAACTGATTAAGTTGTGATAAATATATCTCTGAATTCTCTTAGCTAACAAATTTTAGTTTTCCAATAAAAAATAATTTGTTAAGTCCAGATTTCTATCAGAATTTTCAAATTGCCAAATAGTCTATAATGTTGCTGTTATGTGCTATTGAGTCACCTACGACTCATAGTGACCCTATGTACTACAGCTCTGAAAC
>NW_006400049.1:866166-868819 GCF_000299155.1 Elephantulus edwardii | reverse complement strand
TCTATGAGATGGATTGATTCGGTGACTGGGGTAATCGGGATGGGTGTGTCAGAGGCGGTGTGGTTGGCGCAGGATAGGGCCGGGTTTAGAGCTGTTGTGCATAGGGTCGCTATGAGTCGGAAACGACTCAACCACACATAACAACAACAACATCCTCATTAGATCTGTCAATTTATCTCATTGAGGTCCTCCTCTCATTTGCTGACCTTTTCTAGAATATTATCCCTTTTCAAAGACTAGCCCCTCCTAACAACATGTCCAAAGCATCATGATTGACAGTGAAGAGACTGAGATTGTTAACAATTTCAGCTTGCATGGCTCCACAATCAACAAAGTCTTGGTTCCAGCAGCCAGGAAATCAAAAGACAAATTGCAACGGGAAGATCTGCTGTCAGGGACCTCACTAGAGTACTGAAGAGCAAAGATGTCAGACTAGAGACTAGGGTGTGCCTAATCTAGGACATGGTTTTCACAATCATATGCTATGCATCAGAAAACAGGACAATGACTAGGAATTATAGAAGAGGAGTAGGTGCCCTTGGGTTGTGGTGCTGGAAAAGAGTATTAAATATACCATGGTCTGCTAGAAAAAAAAAGGCTCATCTTGGAGAAGGTGAAGTCAGGCTGCTCCTTGGAAACAAGGAATTTGAAGTTTCAGCTCACACACTTTGGGCATGTTGCAAAGAGGGACCTGTCCTTACATACAGAAAATTCCGTAGACTTGACAAAAAATATTAGACCTAGTTCAAATTTTCTTTGAGATTTCATCTTCTGTTCAATTGTTCCATACCAATCTGGGTAAGGAATGAGGTTCAAACAATATGTCCATTTCCTCTAAGTTTTCAAATTTGTCTGAGTAAAGCTTTTTATAATATATTATAGATTTAATTTCATATGATTCTATTGTGATGCCACCTCTTAATTCCTTATTTGAGTTATTTGTATCTTCTTGCTCTTTTCTTTCATTACGTTTACCAATTGTTTGTCTATTTCATTAAAACTTTCTAACTCATTGATTTAAGACTTTATCCTACTAATTTCCTTTCTTCTGGAGGGTGTTGGGTTAGATTATTGTTCTTTTTCTATTTTATGAACATGTTGAATTAAGTCATTGATTTTACTTCTTTTATGTGATTGCCTATTTCTATGAATTGTACCCTGAGGACTGCCTTAACACAGAGGTTTTGGGATGTTGTCTTTTCATTTTTCATTTGTTTTGAGGAGTGTTTTATGTCATTTTTGAAATTTTTCTGTAGCCTGTTCATGTTCTGTTGTTGTTGTGAAGAATTTGAGTTAGCTTAACAAACTCCATCTCAGCCCAGGAGTCAATTTTTTAAATGCTTTGCTCTTTTTAAGTAGATTGTTTAGTGTAGCTCAAAATGCTGTTTGATTAAATGCTAAGAGCAAAACAAGGTGTTCTATGAAACCACAAGGTAGGGGACTTCGTGCTGCTGTACGGAGCTGTTTGCTAGCAGTGCAGGGTGTTGACCTCTCAGGATGTTATTTGCTTCTGTAAGTTACTTTTGCTTTTTAGAGAAGGGTGGGTATGTTTCAGAACAAAGCCTAACTGTATTCCACCTGTTTGCAGTATTTTCCTTTAAAAGGCTTGAGTATGAAATCTTTTGGGGTTGAGGGTCCCTTGGAGCATGAGCTTGTCCTTGGCTGCTGGCTAATAAAGGATTCATAGTTTGGGACTCAGTGTATGGTGCTTCATAGATCCTGGGCTGGGTATAACAGTTGTTGCTAGATGCCATCAAATCAAGTACAGCTCATAGTGACCCTATGATCAGTGGACCTGAACCCTGCTCTATTCATCTTCACACTTTCTGATACACTAGAGCCCATTTCGGCAGTTATCAAGTCAGTCCACCTGGCTGATGGTCTTCCTCTCCTTTGTTGACCCTCCACCATTCCGACCACCATGTCCCTTTCCAAGGAATAGACCCTATTAGCAACATGCCCAAAATATGTGACACAAAGCCTCCTCATCCTTGCCTCGAAGGTGCAGAGTGTTATTTAACTTCCACCTGGGTATTTTTATAAAGCTTTACTCTTTTCTTGTTAATGTCTAATATTATGACATTGTGGTCTGAAAGTATACTTTGTTTTGTTGTTGCTGCTGTTATGTGCCGTTGAGTTGCCGCGACTCATAGTGACCCTATGTATAACAGTTCTAAACCGTGCTCTATTCTGTGCCAATCACACTGCCTCCAACATATCTATCCTGATTACCCCAATCACTGAATCAATCCACCTCATAGAGGGTCTTCCCCTGCTGTGCCATCCCTCCACCCTCCTAAGCATGATGTCCCTCTCCAAGGACCTGTCCCTCCCTACAACATGTCCAAAGTATGTCAGACGAAGCCCCAGAATCCTTGCCTTCAAGGAGCAGCTTGGTTTAACCCTCTCCAGGATGAAACTGCTTATTTTGTTGGCAGTACATGGTACATTCAATACTCTTCTGCAGCACCACAGCTCAGAGTCAACAATTCTCCTTCTTTCCTTCCTAGTCATTGTCCAACTCTCTGATGCATAACAAGTGATTGCAAAGACCATAGCCTGTATCAGATTCACCTTAATCTCCAGACTGACACTATTGCTTTTCAGTACCCTGAAGAGGTCCTGAACAGTAGATTTTCCCATCGCAATAGGT
>NW_006400049.1:862557-865571 GCF_000299155.1 Elephantulus edwardii | reverse complement strand
AGAATAACAACAACAACAACAACTATTGCCACTTATGCAATTTTGTGGATGACATTGTTTGGTATATTTCTTTCCCCCCTTTGATTTATAGTCTATCTTTTGCTTCATTTTTAGATGTGTTTCTTGTAGGCACTATATTGATGAAATTTGGCTTTTTTATTCATCCTTTACTATTTCTGTTTTGATTGGTGGATTTAATTTAATCCATTCACATTAATTGTGATAATTGACAGGCTAGTTTTTATCACTGCTATTTTGTTACATTTCTTTTTCTATTGTGTATGGTTACTATGGTTCACCCTCTTTCCTCTGATGTCTCAAAGCACTTCCCTTAGAATTTCATGCAGAGTTGATCTTGTTTTTGCAAATTCCTTCAGTTCTGTTTTAGGATGACCTAATTTAATTTAAAATTTAATTTAATTTAAATGATCTAATTTTTCCTTCATATTTGGACAACTTTTCTGGGTATAGGATCCTTGGCTGACAATTGTTTTCTTTCTACCTTGTGTATATACCATCCCATTGTCTTTTTGTTCTCATTATTTCTGCTGAGAAATCAGAATTTAAGCTGATTGATTCACCTTTGTATGTAACTCTTCATTTTTCTTGCATTCGTCTTTGAATTTGAAGAATTTGTTTATCTTTTCTTTTGTGTTCCAGTATTTAGAGTTCACTAAACTTCTTGAATATTGATTTCAATTTCTGAATGGTACATGATATGTTTTCTTTTTTTAAAAAAAATAACCTTTATTTTATATTGGTTTACATACAACTTTCATAAAGTTCACATGGGAACCAGACCTTCCCACTTTCCTTTAACAATCTCTCCCTTCACCCATCAAATTATGTGACCCTACATTTAACACCCCATGCCTTGGCTCCTCATACATGGTCTACAACAATGGTCCTGTACAGTATTTGTCTTTATGAGACTGAGTTAGTTCACTTGGCATAATGCTCTCCAGTCCCTCCCAAGTTAGGTAATAATTTATAAAATCATTGCTCCTGTATTCTATCATGTGAATATACCATAACCTCTCAATTCTTTCCATTGTGGTTGAACATTTGGGTTGTTTTCATGTTCTTGCTATAGTGGATAAGACTGCTAGGAACATTGTTGTTCAAGAATCTGTTTGTTCCTCAGTTCTTATTTTCTCAGTATATTTCCCAAGCAGTGGAATAGCTGGTTCATATGAAATTTCTATGTTCAACTTTTTGAAGAAAAACAAAATTGCCTTCCAGAATGGTTGTATCATTTTACAATTCCACTAACAACGTATAAGAGTTCATATCTCCCCACATCCTCACCTACATTTACTACTTGGTGTCCTACTAAATTTTGCCATTGCTACTGGGGTAAGAGTGTTCTTAGGGTTTTCAAGAGCCTTTTATTTAGGAAGTAGGTGACCCATTCTGCTTCCTAGTCTGTCTTAATTAGGGAGTTCCACCAAAACCCCTCCACATTGGAAACCCTTTTGTAATTTGATGCACTAGTGACAAAGATTTCGTTATCACAAAAACCCCAAGTAATTGCAGTACAGCAAATTAACAGACAAGTGCTTCATCACTTAGAACAATGTTCTTTCCAAACACATCAGTTGATTTTTAAATACCTGTTTCCCTTACAGAGGCTTCCCACCAAAGCTGATTGTAAATGAAATCAGATACAGTTAATCAACTTACAATTGATTGCTAACACAATTTAGAAATTTCCAAATGGTTTACTCCACCTTTCAAGTAAATCACAAACACTTACCAGATCCATCTTCACAAAATTAATGGCTCACTCACAGGCAGGACCAGACCAATTTTTAGCACTAAGGCCCACCCACAAGATCCTGTTTACCCCAGAGATGTTTCTCACCCAAGCTGATTGTAAATGAAATCAGATACAGTTAATCAGCTTACACTTGATGAATGGAGAGTTTCAAAGGGCAGCTTTGGAGGACAAAGCAAAGTATTATAATGGAATGTACAGAGAGCTAGAATTGGAGAAGAAAAAGGCAAGGACTCACTCTGCATTTCTCAAGATGAAAGAACTGAAAAACAAATTTAAGCCTTGTGTCTCAATGTTGAAAGATGCTATGGGCAATATAGTGGATGACCAAGAAAGCATCAAAAGAAGCTGAAGGGACTACACACTGTCATTGTACCAGGAAAAAAAAAATGATTAACACTGAAAAGTGTAGGAAGTACCATATAAACAGGAGCCAATGATAATGAAAGAGGAAGTGGAAGCTGCCTTGAAGGTATTGGCAAAGAAATAAAGCCCCAGGGATGGGATATCAATTGACTTGTTTAAATTAACAGATTCATCCTTGAATGCACTCACTAGTCTATGCCAGGAAATTTGTATGAAGGCTGTCTGGCCAACAGATTGGAAAAGGTCCCTATTTGTTCCTATTTCCAAGAAGGGTGATTCATCTGAATGTGCAAATTATAAAATAATATCATTGGTCCCACATATAAGCTAAATACTGGGAAAGATCATTCAAAAATGGCTGGAACAATACATAGATAGGGAATTGCCAGAAGTTCACCTGGGATTTAGAAGAGGCTGTGACTAGATGACACCTAACAACAACTGAAGTAAGATGGTATGTCATTGTGGTTTTGATTTACATTTCTTAATGCCAGTGATTTTCATGTGTCTGTTGGCAACTCCAATGTCCTCTTCTGTGAAAAGTCTTTCCATGTGTTTTGTCCATTTTGTAATTGGATTTTCAGTCTTTTTCTTCTGGAGGCACTGTAGACTTCTGTAAACTTTTGTTATGTGACTCTTGCCTGAGATGGTATTGCCAAATGTTTGTTTCCAGTCAGTAGGTTTCAAAAACTTTTCCTAACAAGGTGAAAAGGAAACCTGCTATGTTTTCTTCAAGTACCTCTTCCAATACTTTCTCAGTACTTTCTCTATTCTCTTTGTGTCTTGAATTCTGACGTTTGTTGTTCCTTTTGGTGTTATCACACATAATTCTAAAGTTTTCTTCATTTTTTTTAATCTTCTCTCTGATTTT
>NW_006400049.1:848896-861620 GCF_000299155.1 Elephantulus edwardii | reverse complement strand
TGCATCAGAGAGTTGGACAATGACCAAGTAGGATAAAAGGAGAATTGATGCCTTTGCGCTGTGGTGCTGGAGAAGAGTATTGAATGTACCACGGATGGACTGCCAAGAAAACAAACAGATTCATCCTGGAGAGGGTTAAACCGGGTGGCTCCTTGGAGGCAAGGATTCTGAGGCTTCGTCTAACATACTTTGGGCATGTAGTAAGGAGAGACTGATCCTTGGAGAACGACATCATGCTTGGAAGGGTGGAGGGACAGCGCAGGATGGGAAGGCCCTCTATGAGGTGGATTGATTCATTGACTGGGGAAATAGGGATGGGAGTGTCAGAGACAGTGTGATTGGCACAGGACAGAGCAGAGTTTAGAACTGTTGTACATAGGGTCATGAGTCACAAGCGACTCGACGGCACATAACAACAACATGTTCTTCTCAGGGCTCTCTTGGCTGTGCTATCTTGTGATGGTTTTGATTTTTTAAATTCTTGTACCTCTTTATATATGATTTCTTTTCTTCCATCCTTTGCAGTTTCTTTCACAGTTGTTCATGCCCTATAGGTTAACATATTTCTCCTTGCTCCCTCCTGGTGTAAGGATTATTTACATATTTTTATAGTCTCAGTTAATTCTTCCATTATTTGTAGCTTCTTCTGTACTTGTTAATGTGACTCCACATCAATACATTTCTTCTGTCTCTCTGTATCTGAGGTATTTATTGGCAATTGCTCCACTTCTTAGGGAGAATACCTATTGGTTTTCCACAACGTTTTAAGCTTTCTGCTACTTTCTTGACTTTATTTGAAATTGTTCCTGGTATATTTTAGGCCATTGGCATTGTATTCCTGTAGATTGTCAATAGTTATTTGTCTTAATGATGTAATTGATTGGTGCAGGTTAAAGTGTTCTGTGTTGAAGGTGGGCTACATGCTCTACTAGAAGTCCTCTCTGGGCCTGAGTAGTGGGAAAGTTTGTTTTCTCTACAGCCCTTCAGGCCCTCTCTGCTCTGCAGTACGACCCTGGGAAAATCTTGCCTTATTTTAACCCCTTTTCATAAGTCTTATTTTCTTTGGTCTGTTGAGCAGACCTGAAATGGCCAAGTTCCTCACTTGGAGGAGTTTCTCTTCAAGGGCACTGTGGCATCTACCTCCAAAGCATTTCAATATACTGGCTCTAGGAGTTAGTCTCTCACAGGATTGCAGTCCCTGTTCTTGAAGTCTATTGTCCTTTCTGACTGTGAAGTGGCATGACCAGGTTTCCAAACTTACTAGGTTTCTTTCCAGGAAAACTGTAGAGAGCTCCCTCTCTAACACTTCAATATATTAGCTGTAGGAGTGAGGCTCACACCTTATTGTACACCCTGCTCCTGAAGTATCTTGTCTTCTTTTGTCTAAGGAGTGATGTAACCAGCCTCCAAAACTTAAGTAGTTTTTCTCCAGGGAAGTCGCAAGTCTCTCCCGCTCTAACACCTCAATATTCTGGTCTGAATGTGAGTTCATACCACTCTTCTTTAATTTGTGATTTACAGCATAATAGATCACATGGTTGTCAGATTCAAAACAGTTAATACTAGTTCATCTCAGGTCAGTAGCATCTGTGATGTTGATCTTTATGTAATCCATTTAACTTTTCAAAACTTGAAATTTTCATAAATTTTATACCCTATACTTTCAACAATCCAATTATTAATGGATGTTTGCAGCTCTTTTTTCCTCATTTTGAGTCTTATCTTTTCACCCCATTATGGTAGTCTCTGGTGACCTAGTGGTAAGAAGCTGTGCTGTAATCCCAAAGTCATGTAATTTGAATCCATCAGCTGTGCCATGGGAGAAAGATGAACAATCTCCTCCCATGTGATTTACTGTCTCTGAAAACCCACTGGAAGGTTAGTTATAGGTCAGTTCTAACTTGAAAGTATTCAACAACAACAACTCAAAAGAAGCAACTCTTCCCCTGTCACATTTTGAGTGTATTCCAACAGGAGTGGCTCATCTTCTGGAACTGTAAATAACAATATTCTTTCATCAAACAAAGGTTTTTGAAGGCCTATTATTTCAGAAACAAATGGCCAGTATTGATTGTCAGTCTTAGACTGGAACCTCCATTGAAACCTGTCCCTCATCGTTGACCCTGTAGGTGTTTGAAATACCAATGGCATAGTTTCCAGTATCACAGGAACATGCAATGTGTCACATTATAGCAGGTATTAGAAGAATGATGGACTACTCTATGAATACATGTCATCTCATTACTCATTTACTGTGCTCATTTATTATGAATAATGCTGGGATGTATTACTAATTCATGAATGAATATAACTTATCTCAATTTCATTCATAGTAAATGAGCAAGTCTAGTAACCCAGAGACAACGCCTGTGAGGTCAAGGTCAGGCAGTTAGCCTCATGCACTTATTCCCACATTCATTTCTCTTTGGTCATACTAAGTTGCTAAGTAACCTGTTTGTCTGTGTCGTACATACTTTCTGTATATCTCCTCCCACTCTTTCTATATCTAATGCTTCATCATTATGAAATGTATCCTTTTTTTATTGAGCCTTTCTGAATTGGTCAATTTGGTTAAATATTTATAGAAAATATCAGAAAAAAAATTATAAAACTAGATCTTTGTGCTCTGCATAACACGTAGTAGAGAGCTGACAGAGTGGGATAAAATTCTTTTCAGTCAATATATTGAAAAATACACAGAGACTAAGTAGTAGAATAATAAGTATGGAATAAAAATAGAAATAAATACTTCAAATACAATATAAAGAAGGTAAACACAAATGATAGGCTTTGCTGGTAATTACAAAAATAAAAAAAAATTCTATGAAGTAGATTTGACTCGTTATATTAGTCTACTAAATTTATGAGGCTATAAATATTTGCAGTAGGAAAATGCTTGTCTTTACAAAACTTATTTCATAGGTATTAAACCCATTTGGATATATGTAACCTACTGTATGACAAATAATAAGCTGTCCTGTAATTCCAAAGGCATAGAGTTTTAATCCACCACCTGCTCTGTAAGAGAATGATGGACGGACAAGCACATGCTCTGTCTCTGAAAACCCCCTGGAGGGTTGCTTCCAACTTGGTGGCAAACAGTAACAAGAGATACAGTCATACTCAATGATTATTGTTCTATTAAAATAAGATAAATCAGTAGATTCGAGTTTTACATAAATAAATCACCTTTGGCATAAAATATTTGACTGGATTTCTCAAATATATTTATGGTACTAAATGAACCAAAAAGCATTAATAAGATATTCTCTGAGTCATGTAGATTCAGTACCATTCTGCATATGGCTTTGATTTTATGTATAGAAGGTAGCCAATATTACACTTGCACGATTCCATTGTAAAGAAGAATTTCTCCATATTTTTTTCAGTAGTTTATTCCTTCATCATACTATTAATAGAAAAAAATTAAATATATAGAAAAAAGTATGCAATTTTTTATTCCTACTTCTTCTAGTATGACATACTCTAGTTCATAACAATAGCAAAATTATACAGTAGGAAACTCTTTCAAAATATCTCTTCTTCCTACATTCTGGTGCCTAAAACCACATTCAATTTATCTATTATGTTTATTTGTTTACATGGAATTTTTAGTTGTTCTTCTGGTTTTATTTTTATCTTAGTGTAAAAAAACTGAAAAGCTTAATCTTACTGTCATACAGTTCATTCCAACTCATAATATTTCCCACTCAGTGACTGTCCATTGACTCCAAACCAAGGTTGACTAAGACTTTTAGGTTAGCAGTGAAGCCTGTTATGAGCTACATCATCAGTGCTTCCTGCTGTGTGAGTCAGTGGGCAAAACATTAATGCAAGGATTATAGAGGCTTACTTAGGTTTAGGTTCCAAAGCACAGAACTAAATGTAAGGGATGAAAGGAATCCAAGTCATTATGGTACATGAATCTCCTTTCTAGAATTTAATAATTACTGACAGATGGTTATTGGAGAAAATCATCAATAAGTAAGAATATCTCAAGATTGGAAGGACCATTCTAATGCTTAATTCAAAATTAAGCAATGTACGGAGCCTGAGAAAACAGATCAGCAGTTTTAGAAGAGGCGATGGTACTAGGGATATCATTGCCAGTGTTAAATGGACCTTGGGCTGAAAGCAGAATACCAGAAGAATGTCTTTCTGTGTTTCATTGACTGTGTAATGCATTTGACTGTATGGAGCACAACAAATTGTGGCTAACATTGAAAAGAATGGGAATCCCTGAACACTTGATTCTGTTCATGTAAAACCTATACTTGGAAAAGAAAGCAGTGTGAGAACAAAGCAAGAACACATTACATGGTTCAAAATCAGAAAAAGAAGTGTGCCAGGGATACATCCTGTTTCCATACCTTTTCAATATATGTGTAAAACAGATCATTTGGCAGGCTGGACCTTATGAGGAGGGTTGTGGAATCAAGATTGAAGAAAACTCATCAACAACCTGCATTATACAGATGACACGTCCTTGCTGGCTGAAAAAAAGCAGCAGAAAGTCAAGGACTTCAGTCTTCAATATGGATTGAAGATCAACATTAAGAAAACAAAGTTTCTAACCACTATGATGGATAGAGATTTAGGTTGTTAACAATTTTAACCTGCTTAGTTCCACAATCAACATTCTTGGAAACAGAAATCAGAAAATCAAAAGAGAAATTGATTAGGAAACTCCAGAGTGCTGAAGATCAAAGATGTCAGTCTAGAGACTAAGGTGTGCCTGATCCAAGTCATGCCTTTCCAATTACTTGCTTCAGAGAATTGGATAATGAATAAAGATGATGGATGAAGAATTGATACCTATGAATAATGATGCTAGAGAAGAGTATTGACCATCCACATTCCATCCACTGCCAAGAAAAGAAACAGGTTTGTCCAGGAGAAGGTGAAATGATGTTTCTTTCTGAAGGCAAGGAGTTTACAGCCCTGTCTCACATACTTTGGGCACATTGCCAACAGAGATTAGTCCTTGGATAAGGACATCATGCTTGGAAGGACTGAAGGATGACAGAGGAAAGAAATATCCTGGATGAGATGGATTGACACAGTGACTGGGGTAATAAAGGCAAAAGTGACAAATACAGTCAGATTGGCTCAGGATAAGATAGGTTTCAGAGTTATTGTACATAGCGTTGTTACGAATCAATGGCACTTACCAACAACAATAACAATAATGATATTTAAAAGAAACGGGGTCTATGTCATAGAATTAAAGATCAGTGCAAAAGTACAACTCAGAGGGAACAGGAAAATGGGAATTTTAGAGTTATAGCCATAGCTCTAATATAGGACGGTAGTCTCGCTCACTGACTCACTCTACTGCTATGCAGTAAATTCTAACTAAACAACCCTTTCTCAAGTTTCTATGGTTTTTAATGAGATTAGACTAACCACCTAGCAGAACAATTGGTGGATTCAAATCGTCAGAGATCAATGACTTTTCATTTAAGAGTACATCATGTTCTGGATTATGTCAACATATCTCTTTAGGTCAGGAGCTTAATAGTATCGTATCATGAGTAAATATTTAGAAATATGAAGAGTAAACATCATCACTGAAAACCCGTTTTTATCCAAATAAATACTAAATATGTGAAATTCATGCTATTGTTGTGAAATGTACTTAATAATTTATTTACTACGTAAGTCTTCATAGGAACACGTCACATAACTTGCTCATGTGCTTTGTATTGGTGGCAAGAAATGAATTAAAAAGTTAAGACTGATGTGGAAAGTTAACTATTTGATGTGGAACTTGAAGAAATGTTTGAAGTTTACCATTATTTACTAAGCCAAAGACAAATTTGATTCCGAAAACCGGATTATTGTGAATGTGGAAGGCAGTGTCAAGGAGGACAATTCTCTGTGAAGTACTAACCAGCTATTTCTGTTGGTAAAGTTGATAGAAAGTTTTCCTATTAACTCAAAGAAGGTACCTTTCTGGCAGTTCAATTACACAAGTGGCTCCACTGGAGAGAGATGTGCAGTCACTGAAAACTCACAGGACGATGAGATATGTGTTGGCACCAACTTGAAGGCAATAAGTTTTGAATTAATCAGTCATCATTGATTCAAAATTAATAGCTTATACAAAGTAGTAAGAGAAAACTTCCAAGTATATTTGCATTTTAATAACATTGCTAAGAAATTAATCTTTAATATTTGAACTATCAAGAAGTGATTAAGATATTTATGGGAAGAAGATCTAATCAAAGACACAACATACATGTCATTTGTCAAATATTTTCATCATAAAGCATAGATAGTAATTATAATCTAAGCTTCAAGATACCTGTCATATATCTTAATATATGAAAAAAACCAAATAAATGAGACTCTTATAATTAAATCCATATTCTTAAAAGTCTATACAAAACTTAAGGCTGAATTTCATCCTCAATTTGAACTTGAATGTAGTCATATGTAGTTTCTCTGTTGTTTTCTTAGTAAATTACTGCCACAATTTTTGACTCATAATTAAGGATTATTATTTCTTTATCATCTTATTACATTCAATTTTACTTACAGGATGTATTCCCAATCATGAAATGGAATTAGAAAATTAGAACTTTATATGAATTTTCTACACTTTGCTAGAGTTGATGTTGTTTCATGTCATTGAGTTTATTAATAATGTTATTGAGCTGAATTATTAAAACAAACAAATAACCTTGATTTATAGTGATGGACAATTTTCAAGGTAATAACATACTTCTAGTGAAGCTGTTTCCATTCCTTTTGATTCTGATTCATGATGACACCACACATACAAATCAGAACTACTATGTAAGTTTTTAAGGAGAGTGATTTTCTAAAAACAATTCAGCAAGTTGTATTTTGATAGGTCACTGAATTTTTTGAACCCTCAAACTTTGGACTTATATTTAAGATATATGTAATTTATGTCTGGTTTCATTGAGTGAGCTGAACATGGTATTGGAAGAAGATATTCTAGTTCCTAGATCCAATACTCCACTATTCATTGAATTATAAGTATGTAACAACAACAACAACAACAATGACATGTATATTTATAAGCCAAAAAAAATCTTTGCTGATGTCAAATGGATTCTGACAAAGCAAAGACTCAGATGAATATATACTTGCATTTTATTGACAATAAAAAAACCCCAAACAAACCCAAAACATGTGACCTTGTCGATCACAACAAAGAAACTATGAAAAGATTGGGAATTTCAGAACACTTAACTGTGTTCACACAAAACAAATACCTAGATTAAGAAGCTGTTGTCTGAACAGCACAAGGGAACACTGTATGCTTTAAAATGATGTACATCAAGGCCATAGTTTTGCAATTACTTGCTACAAATCAGAGAGTTGGACAGTGACTGGGGATGATACAAGGAGAGTTGATGCCTTTGTGCTGTGGTGCTGAAGAAGAGTGTTGAATATACCGTGGACAGCTAGCTTGGTGAACAAACAAGTTCATCCTACAGAGCGTGAAGCCAGGCTGCTCCTTGGCAGCAAGGATTCTGAAGCTCCATCTGACATATTTTGGACGTTTCAAAGTGAGATTAGTCCTTAGAGAGGGATGTCATGCTTGGGAGGGTGGAGGTACAGTGCAGGAGAGGAACACCCTCAATAACATGGATTGATTCAGTCACTGGAGTAATGGGGATAGGCGTGTCGGAGACAGTAAGATTGGCATAGGATAGAGCAGGGCTGTTGTACATAGGGTCGCTATGGGTCACAGGCAGTTCGACGGCACATAACAACAACAACAACAACTATATTCGACTTTGTTCAGCATGTTTATTCTGTCTCTCTCCTTTTTCTCTCCTTTTTTATTTTTCCTCCTTTCCTTTCTTCTTTGATTCTTTCCCTCTTTTCTTTCCCTCTTATTCATTCCCTTTTCTTCCTGCCTCTTTTTCCTTCCCTCCTTCCTTCCTTCCTTCCTTCCTTCCTTCCTTCCTTCCTTCCTTCCTTCCTTCCTTCCTTCCTTCTCTTTGTCTTTCTATTATTATTTTTGTTTTTGCTGTTGGTTATTTATTTCATAGTTTGCAAGTAACCATGCAAGTGCTTATCAACAACTTGCATTATGCAAATTATATAGCCTTGCTTATTGAAACGGAGAAAGACTTGAAGCACTTGATGCAGATGGTCAAGGACTACAGCCTTCAATATGGATTGAAGCTCAATGTGAAGAAAACTAAGATTCTCACTACTTTCCCAATTGGCAGCATCATGATAGATGGTGAAGAAATTGAGATTGTTAACAGCTTTAGTTTGCTTGGTTCTACAATCAACCCTTTTGGTACCAGTGACCAGGAAAACAGTAGAAGAATTGTACTGGGAAAGTCTGCTGTCAGGGACATCTCCAGAGTACTGAAGAGCAACGATGTCAGTTTAGAATATAAGGGGTGCTTGATCCAGGGCATGGTCTTCACAATTACATGCTATGCATCAGAGAGCTGGACAATGACTAGATATGATAGAAGGAGAACTTATGCCTTTGAGCTGTGGTCCTGGAGAAGAGTATTGGATACACCATGGACTGCTAAGAAAACAAAATTTTCATCCTGGAGAGGGTGAATCAAGGCTCCTCCTTGTAGACAAGGATTTTTAAAATCCATCTGATATACTTTAGGCATGTTGCAAAGAGAACCAGTATTTGGAAAGGGATATTATGCTTGGGAGGCTAGAGGGACAGTGCAGAAGAGGGGCCTTCATTGGGATGGATTGACCTAGTGACTATAGTAATAGGGGTAGGTGTGTTGGAGGCATTGGGGTTGGCTCGGGATAGAGCAGGGTTTAGAGCTGTTGTACCTAGGGTTGCTGTGAGTCATTGGCGACTTAATGGCACATTACAAAGCAACACAGGAATTGTTGCATAAAACAAAGTGTACATGAATGAAACAATGTATATGAACAATGATATAAAAGTGAGGATGGGTGGGTCAAAATCACAGGGTTGTACAAGTTCATAGGTGGAAGGAAGGGGTAAAATAAATGGGAAAGTTCCAGCAGGGACCTGAAAAATAAAGTGGGCATATTACAATGGTAATTAATTTTATATACCATAATGAATGGGAGTGATTGTATTAAATGCAATATGAATGAAGAATAGTATGAAACAAAGTGTATATGAACTTTGTAAGCAAATCAATGTTGTTATGTGTCGTCAAATCGTTTTCGACTCATAGCGACCCTATGCACAACAGCCCTAAAACCTGCTCTATCCTGCGCCAAAAGCAAATCAATATAAAAATAAAAATTTTTAAAAGTGAAAAACAACCATGCAAGTAAACTCACTCAGGATTAGATTATTTCTAGGTAGTTACTATCAATCAATAGTATATGCCTTTATCAAGAGTCAGATACTAAAAGCATAATTTGTGTTTATCCTTTTAAAAATAATCTCTTAATACTCACAACACAATCTTTAATAAGCAATTTCTCATTATCATACTTCATATTCAGGTAATAAAACCAAAGCATAGGCTTGAACAAAATCATAAGAGTTGCTGCTGATAATAAGTTCTAATATGGAGTTAGGTTTGAGCTTTCAAAATCATTGTTCTTATTAAAAATTAGTTCAGATGCATGTTTCCCACATGATAGACAAAATTTATCATCGTGTGTGTGTGTGTGTGTGTGTGTGTATGATATAGGAAAAATGGGAAATTGGATTCCACTGGTAGGTCTCAGTCTCTTACAAATTGACTTCCTTATTTTTAGTGAAAAGGTTAGGATAGAAAGAGGATAAGAAAAAATAAGAGTCTCAAAGGGAGAAAGAGACATTTCATTTGAATGCATACAGTGAGTGTTGCCATAGGAACCTGCTCCAAGTGTGAAAATGAACATTAGTCCTGCCTGTTGTTGAGAAGTCCATCATGTGCTGGCAGCTGCAGCAAGTCTTCTTTGATTAGTGAAAAATTTTAATTTTCCAAAAGAATTGGGTATGCATAAGTGATTTATTGATATAGCCTCTCAAAATAAGCTATGCTCACTATCTAAAATTTGGGTCCAGATGACAGGATTATCTATTATCTTCACTAATTACTATACTTTCCTAAATGTCTGTAATTAAGGCAAAAATAAGGAAATGTTTTAGGATATAGAAAGAAGTTATGTTCTTTTTATTTGTTTTTGTTTGCCTTAGGTCTACTGAAATTCTTGTATATATTATGTATATATCATCAATTTTGATTCTCCACTAGTATTTAATGAGAACAACACAGAACATATGTTTCCTATTTCAAATGGATTTTACTGTCCTTAATCTACATTCTAACACAAGATATTCAGGAGTTTTACTTGAAGTTGCACAATATATCAAGAGTGGAAAATTGTTTTGGTTTTATATCTGGTTAACTCTAACTCTTAAAAAAAATTGCCCCAAAAGTACTAAAAACCAATGACATTCATTTGCAATCTAAGGTGCACAGGTTCTGGGCTATGGTTCCTTCAATTACTTTCTATGCATATGAGAGTTGGACAATAAGGATGAAAGAGAAGAATTGGTGCCTTTGAAATGTGATGTTGCCAAAGAGCACTGAGTATGCCAAGAACTGAATAAACAAATATGTCTTGGAGAAAGTGAACTGAAATTGTTCCTTAGAGACAAAGATAGTGAAAGGTCATCTCACATATCTTGTGTATGTTGTCAGGTGAGTCCAGTCATTGAAGGACATAATGCTTGGAAGGTGAAGGGTTAGCAGAAGGGAGGAAAACTGTCAGAGATGTAGTGACACAATGATTGTATTACTGAGCTCCAGTTTATAAGCCATAATGAGGATGGCACAGATAAAATAAGGTTCAGGTCTACTGTTCATAGGATCTTTATGAAGCATTATCAGTGTGACAATCCTTAACACCACCAACAGTAGGTAAAATGTGATCATGAAGAGCACAAAGACCTGGCATAATGAAACTAAAAGAAAAAAGTATGTTCAACATTTCTTAAGCTAAGAAGCTGGAGAAGAAAAAAAAATCAAGCCTTGAGTTGTACTCTGAAGGATTCTGTAGCAAAATATTTAATGACAGAGGAAATATCAAAAGAAACTTGAAGGAATGCATGGTCCAGGGATCAAAAAGAATTGAACTATGTTAAAATATTTCAGTTTGTTTCATATAATAAAGAGTCAATAGTACTTGAATAAGAAGTCCAGGGTGCACTGAAGCATGAATAGAAAACAAAGCCCTAACAATTAATTAAATACAAATGAAAATATTTAGAAAATTGGTGCAACAATTTAAGTTCCTGAATGACTGTGAGAACGGCATTGGCATGAATGATTTAAAAGTATTGTTGTTATAACTATACCATGGGTTGGCTTACTATCATTGGCAGAAGACAGAGAATCAAGATCTCAAGCCCCAGAACCTGTTCAACATTGAGAGGGATTTCTTAAGCTGGCAAACTTTAGCCTAGCCTAAATCAAGTCAACATCCATAAGGAAATAAATACTTCAATTAAGTAGCATCATTGTGTATCAGTTTTCTGATATCACCCTGATATCCAAAGATTATTCCACAAAGATTCACATGTTTTATGTATCTTCTACAAAATGACCAAAGTTGGCCCCTCTTCCTGGGCTCCAGGGTGAAAGAATAGCTCCATTTAAATATAAGCATCCCAGGAAATTCTTTTTAGGACACATGACCATTAATCCTGGACAATTAGGAATTTGTTGTTGTTGTTGTTGTTATGTGCCATCGAGTCGCTTGCGACTCATAGTGACCCAATATACAAGAGCTCTAAATGCACTCTATCCTGTGCCAATTTTGCCATCTCCAACACACTCATTCCCACCACTCCACTCACAGAATTGATCCATCTCATCAAAGGTCTTCCTCTCCTTTGCCGCTCCTCCACTCTGCTAAATATGATGTCCCTCTCCAAGGACCAATCCCTCCTTGCAACATGCCCAAAGTATGTCAGACGAAGCTTCAGAATCCTTGACTCCAAGGAGCATTCCAGCTTCGCCTTCTCCAGGACAAACCTGTTTGCTCTCCTAGCAGTCCATGGTATATTCAGCACTCTTCTCCAGCACCACAGCTCAAAGGCATCAATTCTCCTTCTATAAACCCTATTCACTGTCCAACTCTCTTATGTATAGCACATAACTGTGAAGACTAGAGCCCGGATCAGACGCACTTAGTCTCCAGCCTGACATCGTTGCTCTTCAGTATTCTTGAGCGGTCCCTCAGAGCTGACTTTCCCAACGCAATTTGATGTGTAGAGGGAGGGGGTACAGGAAACAGGAAGGATCTGGCAAAGGCCTGAGAAGACAGGGTAATGGTAGGAAGGTCCAATGGTGATTAGTTTTATAAAACATAGTGCATGGGAAAGATTGTATGAAACACAACGGGACTGAAAAAAATGTGAAAAACTATGTATACGAACTTTGTAACCAAAACAATATAAAATTTTAAAAAGGATCTGCAGCAACATAACTTTGCTTGCTAACAATGAAGGATATGTGAAGCATTTATTGATAAAACCCAAAAGGCTATTTGAAGAATTTGTTATGGATCACATCTGTACAAAACTCAGACAAAAACCCGGACAACTGGACCAAGAAACAATGTAATGGTAAACAGAGAAAACATTGAAATTGTCAATAGCTTCATTTTACTAAGATCTGTAATCACGCCCATAGAAATAGCAGCCAAGAAATCGTGAAGCAAATTACATCTTTAACATGCAAAAGATCAGTAATGTTGCTTTGAGAATGAAGGTGTG
>NW_006400049.1:840061-848796 GCF_000299155.1 Elephantulus edwardii | reverse complement strand
ATATATTTCCAACTGTCTCATATGCATACAAAAGTTGAAAATGCAATAGTCTTTCTTGGGAACATTATAGTCTTTCAATTACTTCAAGTACATATGAAAGTTGAACATTGAATGAGGATGACAGAAGAATTGACTCCTTTATGTTACAGTGGTAGAGACTAGTATTGAATGAATCTCAATGAGATGAATTGATAACAGTGACTTTAATAATGGGTTTGAGCATATAAAAAATTTTAAGGATGGATTAGAATAGGACATAGTTTATATTTGTTATTCATAGGGTTGACATGAGTCATAAACAACTTGATGGAACTTAACAATAACAACCAATAAGACTAAATTCAAGTGTTGATTAAAAGTATTGAATATAACATTGACTGGTGAAATCATAACCAAACTAATATACCAATGAATAAATAATCCAAAATATTATTTATAAGTGAAAATGGACTCTGGATCCTCTAAGTCATCACAGAAACACTACCAAAGAAAAAGAATAAATATGCAGAAAATACACTGTTCCTTGATGAAAGCTAAGAGAGCTTGAAGCAATTACTAATAATAAAAATTATCTTAAGTACTACTAAATTTATGTGATATATCAAGTATGTACCAACTTTTTTAATAGTCACATACTAGCTATTAATTGTAATCATATCAGAATTAGCACATAGCTAACCTTTCATAGGGTTTCCATGATTATAAATGGCATGGAAGGGGAGTGACTGTATTTCTCCAGTCGAATTGCTAGTGGATTTGACTGGTGCTGCCAATTGGCCCAGGGATGAGAATCTTTGCTTTCTTAATGTTGAGCTTTCAGTATTATTGAAGACTAAAATCCTTGACCTTGTGCAGCAAACTCTACATGTCTTTCTCAGTTTCAGCAAGCAAGATTTTATCATCTGCATAATGTAGGTTATTGATGAGTCTTCCTCCAATTCTAATCCCACATTATTACTCATAAAGTCCAGCCTCTCTAATAATCTATTTTGCATATGGATTGAACAGGTATGGGAAAAGAACACTCCTGAAACTCTCCTTTCCTGAACCATGCAGTGTTTCTTTGCTGTTCCAAAACTGGTTTTTGGTCTAAGTTTCACATGAGCACAATCAAGTGTCCTGGGATTCCCATTCTTCTCACTGTTAGCCACAGTTTTTTTGTGATCAACGCAGTAAAACATCTGCATAGTCAATGAAATACAGATAGACATTCCTCTGGTCCTATCTGCTTTCAGCCAAGGCCCATCTGATATAGCTATGATGTTGCAAAAGCCACGGCCTCTTCTAAACCCAGCTTGCATTTCTGTCAGTTCTGTTGATGTACAGTTCCAGGCAGTTTTGGATAATCTTAGCAAGATCTTGCTTGTGTGTGATATATTAGTGACATCGTTCCATAATCTCTACCACCTAGTAAGGACAGACAATATCCTCCCATGTAGTTCACTCCCTGTGAAAACCTGCTGGAGGATCCGCTATGAATTGGTTCTGACTCAACAATATATAATAACCAAAAACAAGTATTTTAAAGGGAGCTCTGGTCATGTAGTCTATAAGGAATTTCACCACTAACCCAAAGGCTAGTAATTTGGAGAGAAAGACAGGCAACCTCTTCCCATGTGATTTATACTTTCTGAACTCCAATGAAGAGTCAGTTATGAGTTATTTTCCACTCAGTTCCTATTCTATATAAATTAATTTTTTAGACTTATTTAAGGGTTTTAGAATGTGTGGTGCTAGTTTTTTAACTGTCAGTATAGACTGAAAATAATCCTAAATTATATTAAGGGAAATACATAGGACTTTAGTCTTAGAAAACTGTATTCATAAAAAAAAAAAAGCCATAGACTAGATTTATCAAGTGAGGGGTAGTTTATCAGAGCCTAGTTTAGTGTTCAAAGCACTTAGTGTGAAATAAGTGCTAAATAAATATAAACTATTATGGGTAATATCCTAGATTTTGCTACTTATGTTTTAAAACCATTAGAACAATTCAAAGTTATCAATATTTACTTAACATTAGTAATGCAACTGAACCATAATTTGTTGAGAAAGAAATTTTGAGGCATAAAAAAGGCTCATATTTTTAATTAATTTGTTATTGTTGTTGTTATGCGCCATCAAGTCACCTAAAACTGCCCTGTCCGGGACTAGTATCACTGATTCCGACATGTCAACTGAATCAATCCATCTCATCCTCTGTATTCCTCTCCTGCACTGTCCCTCTACCCTTCTGAGCATGATGCCCTTCTTTAAGAATCAGTCCCTCCTCACACCGTGTCCAAAGTATGTGAGGCGGAACTTCAAAATACTAGCCTCCAATGAAAAACCTGGTTTCACCCTCTCTAAGATAGACTGGTTTTCTTGGTGGTCAATGGTATATTCCTGACTCTTCTCCAGCACCACAATTTGAAGGATTCTTCTGTCATCCTTAATCGCTGTTCAGTTTTCTGATGCATAGCAAGTAATTGTGAAGACCATGGTTTGGAGTAGGCACACCTTTAGTCTCTAGAATGACATTGTTGCTTTTCAGTACTTTGGAGAGGTCCCAGATAGCTGATTTTCCCAGTGCAATTCCTCATTTAACTTCCTGACTGCTGGTGTCAAGAGTGTTGATGGTAGATCTGAGCAAGCTATAATTGTTAACAACCTCAATCTCTTTTCCATCTTACGGTGTTGTCATTTGGCCAAGTGGTGAGAATCATTGTCTTTTTGATGTTGAGTTTCAATCCATATTGAAGACTATAGTCCTTGACTTCTGCAGCAAGTGCTTCAGGTCCTTCTCACTTAACAACTTCAATCTGTACTACTAATGGAGCGTTGGTGGCCTACTGGCAAGAAGGTGCCCTGCAATTCTGGAAAGGTGCTGTTTGAGGCCACCAACTGCTTTTCAATAGAAAGATGGACAACCTCCTCCTGTGTGATTAATTGTATGAAAATCCTCTGGAGGATCAGCTATGAGTTGGTTCTGACTTTATGGTACACAGCATCAATATCAAGATATCACTATGAAAAACCTCTCACTAAATTAAACGGTCAAATTAATTTGTTATAAAAGAGAAAAACCATAAAATTGGATGAATAGAATAAGTTGCTTTGTAAAGATTTTTAATGCCCCATTACATCCAAGAACTTTTAAGGATTAAGAGCTGTCTATTCAACAATGACATTTTTTGGCCAGTTAAGGTGAGGTAGAATCGTAGTCTGTAAAATAATATGACATTTGGCTCTAAGAGAAAAGTGTCATCAAATTGTAATCACAAATGATTAAACAAAATATTTTTTTTAAATTTTGTTGCTGATAATGCTAATTGAACCTGCATTTCCTAATCAACAATGAGAACCACGTGAAAGTATATGTAAGTATGTCAGGTGGCAAAATTTCAAAGACTAATTTCAGAGGTGCTAAAGCAAAGTCTGCTGTCAGACTACTAAGTACTGAAGAGCAATTATATCAGTCTGGAGACTATGGAGTGCCTGATTCAAGCTATGGTCTTTGCAATTACTTTCTTTGTGTCAGAAATCTAGACAATGACTAAGGATGATAGAAGAAAAACTGATACCTTTGAATTGCAGTGCTGGAGAAGAGTCTTGAATGTACCATAGACTGCCAAGGAATGACTGGGGATGAGAGAAGGAGAATTGATACCTTTCAGCTGTGGTACTGGAGAAGAGTATTGGATAAACAATGGATGGCTATGTTTCATATTAGAGAGGGCAAAACCAAGCTACACCTTGGAGACATGAATTCTGAAGCTATATCTGACATATTTGAAGCATATTGCAAGGAGGGATGAGCCCTTGAAGAGGGACGTCATGCTTGGGAGTGTGATGAGACAGCACAAGCAAGGAAGACCCTCGATGATATGGATTGATTCAGTGACTGGGGCAATAGAGGATAGGTGTGTCAGAGACAATAATATTGGCACAGGATAGAGCAGTTTCTAGGGCTGTTTACATAAGGTCACTATAAGTTGCAAGCAACTCAATGACATATAAACAATAACAAAAATAACATATTGGGACTCTGATGGCCTTGTAGCAAAATGTTGCATTCTGATATCAAAGGTATGCTGTTAGAGGTCACCAGCTGGCTCCATGAGGGAAAGATAGAAAATTTCCTCCCAGGTAATCATCTGCCTCTGAACACCTACTAGAGGGTCAGCTATGGGTCGGTTCTGACTCTAAGGCACACCACTACCACAAAAATAGCCTAAATGTCAGAATCACATTACTCAACTTCAAGTCAGTATAAACCTCCAAGAATCATTTGCAGTTTTTTCTCCCTCATGAAATGTATAAGTTGTATAACAAGTGGTATTTTTATTTATGACTTTTTGAGAAAGTGCCATACTTCCTTCCAGAGTGGTTGCACTTTCTCATACTCTCACCAAGAGTGAATAAGGGTTCCACTTTCTCCGCAATCTTGGCAGCCTTTGTTGTTTGCTGCTATGTTGAATTTTGAGGTTGTTATTGGGATGAGATGATATCTTGTAGTTGTTTTAGTTTTCATCTCTCCTAGAGCTAGGGATTTTGAACGTTTCTTCACATGTTTGTTCACTATCTGAATGTCTTCTCTGGAGAAATGTCTGTTTATATCCTGTGTCTATTTTGCATTTATCCTGTTGTGGTGCTTCAAGTATTCTATAAATTCTACATACAGGTTCCTTATCAGACATGTCATTACCAAATATTTTTCCCCAGTCTGTGGCTTTCCTTTTAACCCTATTGGAAAAGATTTTTTATGTGCATAGGAAATAGAAATACCATTTGATTCAGCAATTACACTACCAGGAATATACCCTAAAGAAACTAGAATTTCCACCTAAGCAGATACATGCACACCCATGTTTATTGCTGCTTTGTTCACAATAACAAAGAGTTGGAAACAATCGAAGTGCCCATCAACAAACGAATGGATAGAGAAGCTGTAGTATGCTCACACAATGGAAGATTATGGAACACTGAAAAACAAAGAACTTATGATTTGTTATACAAAAGGTGTGACCCTGGAGGGCATTATACTGAGTGAAATATCTCAGTCACAAGAGGACAAACACTGCATAATGCCACTGTTATAACAGGACTGACATAGGGGTTGGGAGGAAACTAAGACAAGAGAGGATATATAATGGACACAGCATTGAAATGGATGAGAACTAGAACTGCTGAAAAGGAATATATGTTAAGTATTATGTGCACGACAACAGACTAAAATAGGAGCTGCGCAGTAAAGTGAACTGGAAGGGGGAATGTACAACAATGAAGGAATTTTTTTCAAAGAGAAAAATGAAATGAGGGGAGCAGGAAAAAATGTACAACAATGAATTAATGGAAATCCAAGTTCTCTATAAACTTTGATTAAAATATTAAAAAAAGTTGTACAACAGGTTAATAATTGTTGTTGTTATTATTGTTGTTGTTATGTGGTGTCAACTTGCCTGAGACTTTTAGTGACCCTACTTACATTAACTCTGAAAGCTGCCCTATGCTGAGCCAATCTCATCGTCTCTAACAAACCTTATCCCATTGCTCCAATCACTGAATCAATCCATCTCATGGTGAGTCTTTCTCTCCTGCCCTGTCCCTCCACCCATCCAAGCATAATGTTCTTCTCCAAGGACTGGTCCTCCCTGGCCACATGCCCAAAATTTGTGAGAGGGGCCTCAAAATCCTTGCCTCCAGGGAGCTTTCTGGTTTCACCATCTCCACAACAAACCTGTTAGTTCTCCTGGCAGTCCATAGTACTGTCATTTTTCCACAGCACGGCAACTCAAAGGCACTGATCCTTCTATCATCCTTAGTTATTGTCCCGCTCTCCGATGCATAGCAAGTAATTGTGAAGACATGGCCTGATCAGGCACACCTTAGTTCCCAGATTGGCATCATTCCTCTGCAACACTCTAGCAGGACCCCTGACAGATTTTCCAACAAGCTCAATCTCTTCTCTGTTCATCTGAAGCTGCCAATAGGCCCAGTGGTGAGAATCTTTATTTTCTTGATGTTGAACTTCAATTTATATTGAAGACTACAGTCCTTGATATTCTGCAGCAAACACCTAATGTCCTTTTCTGTTTCAACAAGCAAGATTGTATCATTTGCATAATGCAGGTTGTTGATGAATCTTCGTTCAATCCTGATGCCACATTCCTCTAAAGAGCAACAGAATGATCTGTTCTGCATATAGATTGAAAAGGTATGGAAATAAGATGCATCCCTGATGCACACCTTTTCTCATGCTGAATCATGCAGTGTTTCCGTGCCCTGTTCTGACTACTGCTTCCTGGTCAAAGTATATGTTTCTCATGATCACAATTAAGTGTTCTGGAATTACCCATTTTTCTCAATGTTAGCAACAATTTTTTGAGATCCATACAGTAAAATACTTTTGCATAGTCAATGAAACACAGATAGACATTCCTTTGGTACTCTCTGCTTTCAGCCAAGATCCACCTAACATTGGCTATGCTATCCCTAGTGCCACAGCCTCTTCTAAATCCAGCCTGCACTTATGGAAGTTCTCTGTTAATGTATTGTTCAGATTATTTCTCGACAATCTTCACCATGATCCTGCTTGCGTGTGATATTAGCACTATCATTTGATAATTCCCACAATCTGTCAGGTCACCTCTCTTTTTGAATGGGAATAAATATAGTTCTCTTCCAGTCAGTTGGCCAGGTATCATTCAGATTTCTTGGCATAACCTAGTGAGCACGTCCACGGCAGCATCTATTTGCTGACATATATCAGTTCATACTCCATCAATTCCTGGGGCCTTGATTTTTTTGCCAGTTCCTTCAGAGCAGCTTGCACATCCTCCTTCATCACAATAGGCTTTTATGATATGTTGTTTCATGAAATTCTTCTGTGTCAGCCAATTATTTTTGGTAAAGTTATTCTGTGTATTCCTTCCATCCCCTTTTGATGTTTCTTGGCTCATTCAAAATTCTGCTTTCAGCATCCTTAAGGATATCAACTTGAGGCTCGAGTTTGTACTTCAGTTCCTTCAGGTTAAGACGTGCTGAGCAACTTTGGTCCTTTTGATTTCCCAGCTGCAGCTCTTTGCACATTTTATTATACTATTGTGTTTTGTCTTCCCATGCTGCCTTTTGAAATCTTCTGTTCAGATCCTTAACTTCTTGATTTCTTCCCTTTCCTTTGGCTTCTCAGCATTGTAGTGCAATATTCAGAGTTTCTTTTGATATTCATCTTGATCTTTTCTTTCTCTTCTGTCTTTGCAGTGACTTTGTGTATTTTTCATGTATAAATGAAATGTGTAAAGGAAACCCTCGATACCCTTCTGCAGCTCATCTTGTCTTCCTGTATTAGCATATTTTAGTGGGATAGACTCAAGGTCTAACTTTGGTTCTTATAGATTTAATTTTATTACCTTGAGCTTGAGTTTGAATTTGCATATGAGTAGTTGATGGTCTGTTTCACAATCAGCACATGGGCTAGTATTTACAGTTGATATTGAGCTCCTTCTACATTTTTTTCCACAGTTGCAATCAATCTGAATTACCCATACTATCTAGTATTGAACTCAATTTGTTGATACAGTCTGCAAATGAGATACCTATAAGGAAAGATTCTGTTTTCTTCTCATCTGTTATAGTTGATTTTCTTAATGATTTTAAATATTATTTATTCCCACAAACCATAATTAAAATTGATTTAAAAAATAATGGAAGAATTAAAAAACAATAATTGTCTGTGATCATTTATTTTTCAGTCATCTCATAAGAACTTATTGTCCTAAGATTTGACATTTTTGGGGTTTTAATGAGTTTTTTAAGTCATAATTCATAAATTACAGAGATGTACAAGATGCAGTATTGATGCCTTTGAGCTGTGGTGTTGAAGCATAGCACTGAACATCCCATGGACAGCCAAGAGAATGAATAGATATGTCTTGGAGATGGTGAAACCAGAGTGCTCTCTGGAGGCAGGAACGATGAGGCTTTGCCTCACATACTTTGGACATGTTGCTAGGGGGTACTATTCCTTGGAGAGGAGCATGATGTTTGAAAAGGTGAAGGGTCAGCAAACATAAGGAAGACCCTCAACCAGTTGGATTGACAAGGTGACTGCTGCAGTGTATCTGTGTGTCAGTAAGGGTGAGAATGGCACAGGACAAGATTGGGTTCATGTCTTTTGTTCATAGGGTCACTGTGAGTCATAATTGACTCTACGACACAAAATAACAACAACAAGATGCAGTGGTTATAAGTTATTCATTGAGACCCTATTAATCGTAGTAGACTTAATAACTAAGACCTGACAACTAGGTGGCTAAATTAAGATCTATACATGAAACATGAAAATGTGAGTCTTACAGACTGAGTTTATTATTTATTTATTTACACCTACCTACCTACCCATACCTTTTCAATCTGTATGCAAAACAGATCATTTGGGAAGCAGAGCTTTATGAGGAGGATTGTGACATAAAGATTAGAGGAAGACTCGTTAACAAACTGTGATATGCATATGACACAACATTGCTGCTGAAACTACGGTAGACCCGAAGCACTTGCTGGAAAAATCAAGGACTGTGGTTTTTAACATAGATTGAAGCTCAACATTAAAAAGATAAAGATCCTCACCACTGGGCCGATTGGCAGCACGGTATAAGATGGAGAAGAGATTGAAGTTGTTAACAATTACAATTTGCTTGGATCCACAACCAACACTCTTAACACCAGCAGTCAGGAAATCTAAAGACAAATTGCCTTGG
>NW_006400049.1:824791-826141 GCF_000299155.1 Elephantulus edwardii | reverse complement strand
TATGGATTGAAGCTCAACATTAAGAAATTCAAGATTCTTTCCACTGGGCTGATTGGCAGCATTATGGTAGATGGTGAAGGGATTAAGATGGTTAACAGATTTAGTTTGCTTGGCTCCATAATCAATACTCTTGGCAGACAGGAAATCAAAATATACACTGTATTAGATAAATATGCCATCGATGACCTCTATAGAGTGCTGAAAAGCAATGAGATTAGTCTGGAGACTGAGATACACTTGATCCAGGACTTGGTCTCTGCAATTACTTGCTATGCATAAGAGATCTCGAAGAGAACAAGCATATCTGTTCTGGAGATGGTGAAAACAAGTTGCTCATTGGAGGCAAGCATTTTGAAGATCTGTTTCACCTATTTTGGGCACGTTGAAAGGAGGATCAGTCCTTGGAAAAGAACATCATACTTGGAAGGGTGGAGGGACCATGGAGTAGAGGAATATATGGATTGACCCAGTGACTGTGGTAATGGGAGTAAAGTATGTCAGAAACAGTGAGATGGGCTCAGGATAGGGTAGAGTTCAATATCTGTTGTACATAGGGTCACTATGAGTCTTAGGTGACTTGATGACACACAACATGAACAACAGATCTTAATTTTGCTCTATCCTGTAGCATATTAATGATTTTAGATATGCTTTAGTCTATTGTTATATGACTGTCACTTATATTCATTATGCATCGATTTATATAAGTATAAAGAAAAGGACAATATCAAAATGAAAACTTTTATTATAATTATTATATGTGCAGCATAGGTACAAGTTTGGAGATTATGTAAAAAAGGAAGGCAATGACAAGAAATATTCATTCAATTCTGAAACATCTTATTTAATATATCATATCCTAAGTCTTAAAGAAAGTGGGACTTTTTGGCATATTCACGGAGTGTATTAAAAATCAATTTTCAATTTAGCTAAATCGAACCAGCAAATAACAGGGAATTAAGGTTTTGGTATTCTGAGAAATCATTATATGTCAATTGTGAATACTTTCTGCAGAATCACTGGGCACAAGAGGTTGCTGCCAATATACAGATGAGTTGATTTAGAGCTTAGATGAACACAATTTCAGCTTTACAAAGATAAAGCCATAGTTTTGAAAGAAAACCTAAATGTTTTAGGGAATGAAAATATTACTGAAAAACAAGTAATATTCTAACATTCAAAAATGCTTTTTTGGTTTTTTTCCTTTCATTTATTTTTCATATTTTTCTGGTATAAAATAAGAGCAAAATGAATGCTGTGAAGATCTTTGTTGACTGAATATTTACCAACATAATTTTAAAGTATTCTATCCCCTTTCCAAAGAATGATGACCCAGCAGAGAGTAGAAAT
>NW_006400049.1:822118-824286 GCF_000299155.1 Elephantulus edwardii | reverse complement strand
GATGTCTGTATGGAGACTAAGGTGTGCCTGATCCAGGCCATAGTCTTTGCAATTACTTGCTATGCATCAGAAAGCTAGATAGTAACTAAAGATGATAGAAGGAGAATTGATGCCTTTGAGCTGTGGTGCTAGAGAAGAGAACTGGATGTACCATAGATTGCTAAAAGAACAAACAGGTTCAACCTAGAGAGGGTGAGACTACGTTGCTCCTTAGAGACAAAAATCTTGAAGCTTTTTCTGACATAATTTGGACATATTGCAAGGCATGAACATTACTTGGAGTGGAACATCATGCTTGGGAGAGTGGAGAAACAATGCAAGAGAGGAAAACCCTCAATGAGATGGATTGATTCAATGACTGCATAGTTGTAGAGGGGCTTCAGGCCTTTTGTTCATAGAGTCACTCTGAGTGGTACTTGACTTGAAGACAACCAACAACAACAACAACATGTCAGAGACAATAAGATTGGCACAGGATGCAGCAGGGTGTAGAGCTCATGTACATAGGGCCGCTATGAGTCACAGGTAACTCAACAACACGTAACAAGAACAGCAGTCATAAGTGATCCATTGCTGACCTTCTAGCACAATTTTAGAGGCAGTTTAATCACACGGAAGGAGATTGCCCATCTTTCCGCCATGGAGCAGCTGGTAGATTAAAACAATGTTCCTTTGTGATTACAGTTTAGCTTCTTCCCACCAGGCCACAAGTGATCCCTGATAATAAAAGAACTTTAAAACTTTCATAACACCTATATAAAACAAAAAGATCTTATGGGTTTATTGACAATGAATAGTGTGGTCACGTATACAATAGATTTGTTCCAGAAGTACACACAGTATCATTCTTTTCATTGTGATAGCAACCATTCTTTTATCAAGTGTTTTCTTATCACATAAACACTAAACATATAAAAGCATTTAGCAATACTGGTATAGATCAAATCCGTCATATAGCTGAACTGCATATTTCTTTCTTCATCAATCATTAGATATTTAATATTTGTTTTTTTAAAAAGAATACAAAAACATGTCAGCTAGTTATTTTACTGTGTGGAACACAAAATAATGTGGTTAACCTTGAGGAAAATGGGAATCCCAGAACACTTGATTGTGCTTGTGCAAAACATCCAGTTTAATGTTCAGTCCTCTAAACAGAGTAGAGACACACTGCATGGCTCAAAATCAGGGAAAGAGTATACCAGGGATGCATCCTGTCCCCATACCTTTTAAATCTACATGCAGAACAGACAATGCGGGAAGAAGGGCTTTATGAAGAGGAATGTGGCATCAGGATTAGAGGAAGACTCATCAACAACATACATAATGCCAATGACACAACCTTGCTTGCAAAAACTGAAGAAAACCTGAAATACTTGCTGCAGAAGGTCAAGGACTGTAGTCTTTAATATGGATTGAAGCTCAACATCAAGAAGACAAGGATTCTTACCCCTGGGCCAATTGACAACATCATGATGAATGGAGAAGAGATTGAGGTTGTTGATAATTAAAGCTTGTTGAGCTCCACAATCAACAGTCTTGACATCAGCAATCAGGAAATCAAAACATGAATTGCATTGGGAAAATCTGTTCTCAGGGACCTCTCTAGACTGCTGAAATACATTGATGTCAGTGTAGTGACTACAGTATGCCTAATCCTGGCCACAGTCTTCAGAATTACTTGCTATTCATTGGAGAGTTGAACAACGACTAAGGATGACAGAAGAAGACTCATTTGAGTTGAGGTGCTGCTCTGTCCTGTGCCAGTCTCATTGTCTCCAACATACTCATCTCGATTGCGCAGTCACTGAATCAATCCACCTCCCAGAGGGCCTCCCCCTCCTGCACCTGCCCTCCACACTCCCAAGCATGATGTCCTCCAAGGACCTGTTTCCTCCTTACAACATGACCAAAGTATGTCAGACAAAGTCTCAGAATCTTTGCCTCCAAGGGGCAGCCCGGTTTAACCCTCTCGAGGATGAGTCTGTTTGTTTTTTTAGCAGTCCATGGTACCCTCAGAACTCTTCTCCAACACCAAAGCTCAGAATCATCAATTCTCCTTCTCTCCTCCCTGGTCATTTTCCAGTTCTCTGTCACTTAACAAGTGATTGCAAAGACCATGGCCTGTATCAGTCATATTTTATTCTCCAGAGACACACTGTTGCTCT
>NW_006400049.1:819313-821508 GCF_000299155.1 Elephantulus edwardii | reverse complement strand
TCTTGCCACTAGGCCACCAAGGCTCGAAATATCAATTAGTATGCTGTTAATTCCTTGGTTTTTTGCCAAATGAAGACTTGTTTTTGATCAATTCTTTCAGAGCATCTAGACCTATTTCTTTCATCACCACAGGCTCTGCTCATATGTATTCATGAAATTCTTCTATGTCTGCCAATTCGTTTTGGTACAATGACACTGTAAACTCCCTAAATCTTTTAGTACTTCCTAGATCTTTTACTATTCTACCCAAACATCCTTAAGTATTATAACTTGAGGCTTGAGTTTATTCTTCAGTTTCTTCAAATTGAGAAACCCCAAGTGAGTTTGGTTTTTGATTTTCAGACTACAGCTCTTTGCACAAGTATAGGTTTCACATAAGCACAATCAAGTATTCTTACATTCCCATTCTTCTCAGAGTTCGCCACAGTTTATTGTAATCCATACAGTCAATGTGTTTGCATAGTCAATGAAACAAACATAGACATTCTTCTGGTACTCTCTCCTTTCAGACAATACAAAAAGATCCATCTAACATTAGCTATAATATCCCTTGTACCACAACCTCTTCTAACCCAAGCCTGCACATCTGGTAGTTCTCTATTGATGTGCTGTTCTAGTCATTTTTTGATAATTTTAAGCAAAATCTTGTACATTTTCATATAATGGAATATTATGCAACATTAGCAGTCTATAGTTTGTGAAACAGTACATACATGAACACATCTTGAGGACATTATGTTAAAGGAAATAATCAGAAAGAATGAACACTAAAAATAGAACAATTACAGAGGTGAGAAGCAGGGAATCAGGAATAGAATGGACAATGAATACTGTAATGGAACAGGAGAAAAGAAGATTAACCTATAACAAATGGACCAACAGACAATATATGTATTGAAATTAAAAAATCTAGAACAAAGCATGCATTATTGATGAAATGGGGAGGGAGAAGAGGAGGAGAGGAGGAGGATAACTAAAGCTTTCTTAAGGGGTGGAAACAATCAGCAAGAATTGATAGACACTGATAAGGGTGAGGGAGAAGGAGCAGAAACCTGGAAATGGAGAGCTAAGGAAAGGCAAATAGGAGAGTAAAAAGAGGTTTCGTTATTTAATTGTATTGTTAATGATCTTATACAAAGTCTATTATTGTTATGAATCAAAATATATATGCATGACTAAATAAAAACAATCTTAAAAACTAGTATTTTTATATGTCAACTAATAATTATTCAGTTTGAGCACACATAGATTCTAGACAATGATTTGAGAAGCACATATTAAATGTTTGTTTCATATATACACTAAAACAGACTGCAATTGTGAATAAGCTTAATAAGTTCCACAAAGTTTATGATCAATGGGGATACAAACATTTCCTATAGAAATGTCAAGCTATTTACTCACTCTAAAGGGCCGGAAACACTGTTTAATAAAGTGATTGACATATACTTGACTCACAGTAAATGTAATTAATTTATGAAATCTGGAACTCTCCCTGCTGTATCTTTAAGACATCTTGCTCTCTGACATTCACACAAGGTGTGACAGTTGTCTCCATTCTCCAACAGGAAATTGGAGTCAAGGTGCCTCTTAGGTCACTGAATTATGTTTCATACTCCAGTTCAGCTCAGTAAAGTGTTTAAAGCGGTTACTATGGATCATGGTCAGCTCAATATAAGCCATTATTGTGTTTTCAGTTTGCCATTTTCATAAAGCCTCTTGTGGAGAGGCAATTCTGATCTGAATTCATATATCACTGTGATTTGACTAAACAATATTAACACATAAATTATTGACTATTATAGCCAACATTTAATTGATTTAACATATTTGAAAATCTCTTACTAATATTTTTACAGGTATAATATCTTTTCTTAAGGAAAAATTGTAAGAATACATAGGAGGGTACTGTGATCTAAAATTGGAACCCAAAGGAGTAATCCTGCAGGGAATGATATCAGTTTGATTTATTTTGTAGTACACATGCTAAAATGTGAAAATGGATTTTTTTTCCTTTAGTATGTCAGAATTATTTACCTTTTAGAAGATATGGGATGTTTTAAATGTCATTAAATATTTCCATTGTTCCAGCTTAGAAACACTTGTTTTTCTTGTGTGTGACAGCATTTTTTTCTATTAAAAATTAAATAATAAGCAATAAGATATCAGAATGAATTTACTAAGGAACATTAGTA
>NW_006400049.1:816340-817417 GCF_000299155.1 Elephantulus edwardii | reverse complement strand
TAAGGTGAACTCTAGTGACAGAGAGTATAACAGATTTCACTGCTAACCCACAAGGTATGCTTCTCCTGCGTCTGAATCTACCACTGGCTCCAGGGATGAAGATACGTAGTCACCTCACATTGGGATTCAAAGCCTTGACAATTTGGTAGAGGGTCACTATAGGTTAGAACAAAA
Source organism: Elephantulus edwardii (assembly GCF_000299155.1). NCBI lineage: Eukaryota > Metazoa > Chordata > Mammalia > Macroscelidea > Macroscelididae > Elephantulus > Elephantulus edwardii. Next base: position 817,243 of record NW_006400049.1, on the reverse strand, counting down.
TTGAAGACAATGAGTAAGCAAATGAGTGAGACTTACAAAAAGATACTTAACACAGTTATAGAAGCTGTTCAAATTTTTTTTATTGTTATATATTGTCAAGTCAGAACTAACTCTTAGCAGATTTTCAGAGGCTGTCAATCACACGGGAGGAAATTATACATATTCCTCCCTGAGACCAGTTAATGGATATGAACCCTCTGTCTTTGGAATGATAGCACAGTTCTTTACCACTGAGACACAGAACTTCAAATTATTTATAATTGGAAAATTTGTGAAGGAAATATAAAAATATCATTTATTTCATTTTCCCCTACAAGTTGATCCAGTGAATAAGCACAATGGTGTTGTCATATTCCACCAAGTTGACAATGACTCATAGTGACTCGTACAATGGATGTGAACCTTTCCTATCCTGTACCATACCGATCACACATCCCTATCTCCAACATACTTGAGACCATTGTTACAGTTACTGTGTCCATTCAGACGACTAAGGATCTTCTTCTCTTACATTCACCTCCGCTCCCTTTACAAGTATAATGTCTCTCTCCTATGACTGGCCCCTTCCTAACAACATGACTAAAGTATGTAATACAGAATTTCACCATCCTTGTCTCAAAGAAGCACCCTGATTTCACTTTCTCCAGAACAGATATATTGGTTTTCTTGGTAGTCATTGAGATATTCAATACTCTTCTCCAACACCTTAACTCAAAAGAATCAATTCCTGTACAGTAATCCTTAGGCATTGTCTAGCTTGTAGTTGCATCACAAACTGTTAAGATTATCATAGCTGGTATCAGAAGTACCTTGGTCTTTATACTAACTTCATTGTTCTTTTTAATACTCTGTAAAGGTCCTTGACAGTAGATATGAACAATATGTTGTTGTTGTGGTTATGTG
>NW_006400049.1:810082-814745 GCF_000299155.1 Elephantulus edwardii | reverse complement strand
TTCCCATATATTATGTTTTTAAAAATTAATCACCTATGCCAACTATTACACCCTTTTTTTCAGGAGCCTACCAAATCTTTTCCAATTCCTTCACTCCGTCCCTCAGCCAACCAAACTCTACAATTGCTTGATTTCCAATCCTACCTTCCTCACCCTCAACACCCTTTGCTACCTCCTTTTCACTCATTACATTTTATATAATAAATAACTGTTGTTTTGATACTAAAGGTGTTGATTGTGTATTGAAGTAAGATCAATTCATTGACAATTTCAATCTTTTCTCCATCTGTCATGTGTTGCCTACTGATCTGGTGGTGAGGACTTTTGTTTGCTTCATGTAGAAATATAATCAATATTGACGTCTGTAGTTTTTAATCTTCTGCAGCAAGTTTTTCCTGCCTACTTCACTTTCAGGGTACAAGGTTGTGTAATCTGTATAGTACAGATTGCTGATGAATCTTCCTCCAAACTGATGCTTCATTCTTATCATAAAGTTCAGGTTCTCTAAATATTTTCACAAAACACAGATTAAATAAGTGTGGAGAAAAGTAATAGCCCTGATACACACATTTCTTGATCTTAAAATCCTTTGATTTGCTGGAACAACTTCTTGGTTAGGTATAGAATTCACACAATTCACAATTATGTATTCTAGGCTTCTCACTCTTCTCAATTTTAGCTATAATTTGTCATGAGCCACATAATCAAATACATTTGCATAATTATGAACACAAGGATGCATCCTAGCATTCTCTGCTTTCACCCAAAACCCATCTGACATCACAATAATGTCCCTGGTGTTATGGCCTCTTCTAAACCCAGCTAGAATTTCTGGCAGGCTCTGTCCATATACTGTTCTAACCAGTTCTGTTATTCCCCCCCCCCCTTTAAATAATCTATGGTATTGGAAGCAAGTGTAGCATCCACTTCCTAAACAACATGCCTTTGGAAACTATGTACTTTGATAAATGATGATAATTATAGAAAAGTTTCAGGCCTTTTGTCCATAGGGTTGCTATGAGTTATGCTTGATGACAATCAACAACACTAGTAACAACAATCTACAGTAAGATTTTGCTTGCATGTGATAACAATGATATTTTAGATAACTTCCACATCCTAGTTTAACACTTCTTTTTTGAGAATGAAATAAATAGGATTTCATCCGGTCTGTTGGCCAGCTAGTTGATTTCCAAATTTCTTGGTACAAGCAGTTGAACACAACTACAGCTGTATTTGTTGGAATATATCAAATATTATTCATCTCTTTCTGGGGTTTTATTTTTATTTTTGCCAATGCCTTCAGTTCAACTAGCCCCTCTTCCTTTATTACCATTGATTTTTGATCATATACTACTTACCGAAATGCTTCCAGGTCAGGCTATTTTTTTTTTCTTCAGTGACTCTGTGTATTTCTTTCATCTTTTTAAAAAACGTTTCTTGCATAATTCAAGATTTTTCCCTTAGTATCCTTCAATATTACAACACAAAGCTTAAATGAGTTCTTCAGTTCTCTCCGCTTGAGTAAAGCTGAGCAAATTCTTCCCTTTTCATTTTCTGACTCATACTATTTGCACATTTTGTTATAATATTTTTGCCTATTCAAACTGTCTTTTTTTAAAAAAAATTGTTGGTTTGCATACAATTTTTCATATGTATTGTGTTTCATTCATGTAAATTGTGCTTTATAGAATTATTTATACATGCTGTATTTTATATAACACATTACTGTTGATCTATACTTATGATAATCCTGCCTTTTCTAGTCCCCATTGAATCTTTCCTATTTCTTCACTGACCCATTCTCCCACCAACCTCTGCTCTTCTAGTGAGCCCCCTTTCTTCTTTACCCATCATCTTCTGATTTTTTATACACATCTTTCTCATTTATCCTTCTATTTTCACAATAATGGTCTGATGAAGTATTTATCATTATGAGACTGAGTTCGTTAAGTCAGCATAATGCTTTATAAATGCTCCAGTGTTGTATAGTGTTTAGTGCAATCATTGTGCCTTCGTGATGCATAGTATTCTATCTTGTGAACTTATTGTTTTTTTCTCCAACCATTAGTTGATTGATGAACTGTTTGGACTATTTCTATTTTCTTTCTGTCGTGAATAAAACTGCTATGAACATAGATGCACATATTTCTGTTCATGTCTCAATTCTGGTTTTCTTGAAGTATATTCCTAGGAGTGGAATAGCTGTGTCATATGGGATTTCTAAGTTCAGTTTTTGAGGAAATATCAAACTGCCTTCCAGAATGGTTTCATCATTTTTCAAACAGCAGTGAATGCAACTCCTAATCTCTCTGAACCTTTTCCTACATTTATTGTTTGTTATGTTCAAAATCAGAATGGGGGTACACCAGAGAATATGTTCTATCTCCATGTATTTTCAATCCATATGCAGAAAAGATTATCCAGGAGCCTGGGCTCTATGAGGAGGAATGTAGCATCAAGATTGGAGGTAGACTCATCAACAACCTGCATTATACAGATGACACAATCCTGCTTTCTGAAACTGAGGAGGACCTAAAATACTTGCTGTAGAAGGTCGATGACTGCAGCCTTCAATTTGAATTGAAGTTCAGCATCAAGAAAACAAAAATTCTTGAAAACAATGTATTTGAATTTTTAAAATAAACCAGTAAAAAGTGGAAAAAAAAAGAAAAGAAAATGAAGATTCTCACCACTGGGACAATTGACAGTATCATGATAGATGGTGAAGAGATTGAGATTGTTATCATCTTCAGTTTACTTGGCTCCAGAATCAACAATCTTGGTACCAGACGCCAAGAAATCAGAAGAAGAATTGTAATGGGAAAATCTGCTTTCAGGAACCTCTCCAGCGTGCTTAAGAGCAACGATGTCAGTCTTAAGACTAAAGTGCACCTGATCCAGACTATCATCTTTGCAGTTACTTACCATTTATCAGAAAGCTTTAAAATTACTAGGGATTATAGAAGGAGAATTGATGCCTTTGATTTGTGCTACTGGAGAGGAGTATTAAATATACCATGGCCTGCTAAGAGAATAAACATGTTTATCCCAGAGAGGATGAAATCAGGCTGCCCCTTGGGGGCAAGAATTCTGAATCTTTGCTTAAGATACTTTGGGCATATTGAAAAGAGGGATCAGTGCTTGGAGAGGAACATCATTCTTGGGAGGGTGGAGGGACAGTGCAGAGAGAAAGATACTTGATGAGATGGATTAACTCAATGACTAGGATCATGTGGATAAGTGTGTCGGCGACAATAAGGTTGGATCAGGATACAGTAAGGTTCAGAGCTGTTGTACATAAGGTTTCTATGAGTTGCAAGTCACTCAATGGCACATAATAACATTTTAAATTAAAAAAATATGGGTTTTTTCCTTCTTCATATCATCCTTTTTAAAGTTTCTTTTATATCTTTTGGCCACTTTGTTATTGGATCGCCAGTCTTCTACTTGTAGAGATCATTTTGTCGTTGTTATTATATACCTTCAGAGTTTAGTATAACTCAAGCAATTCTATGAAATATGAACAACATATCTGAACACTGTCCTATTTCTTTACAGGGATATCCCTCATAGTGCTTGGTAAATCCTTTTTCATGTGTGTGAAGGTCACATTGCTATAATATCTCTTTAATAATTTTCTACCTTTGCCATTGTAAATGAAAAGCAGTCTTAGAAAATGCATTAAATAAAGGGATACTACCGGTTTCCAATAAAACATTATTGATTTAAAAAAAAAAAAACACAGCCACCAAACAAACAGAAAAGTTGGATATGGATATGACTTGTCTGTAGTTGACAAAACTTATTATTACTATAAAGAGCAAGAGGCTTTTGGATTCTATTTTAAAAGCAAACTAAAGATAATGAATGATACTTAAAATGTCACTGAACTTGAATTTTATAGTTACTTTATTCACTCAGTAAAATAGAATGGAAAGAGAAAACTTTCTAGGAGAGAAAATGATAAATCTGGACTCAGGTGGTTATATTAACTGCCAGAGAAGTGGGTAAACTTAAGGAGATTTGTTAGGTGCCTTTTAGTCAATTCAGACTCTTCACGACTCTGTGATGTGGGGCAAAGTTACTTCATATAGTTTTATGAAGAATGTGTGTTATGGAACAGATTGCTTGGCCTTTTATAGAGTGGTTGACAGCAAGCAACCATCGCACTACTGTGATTCCCTTAAAGAAAATACCCATCCTCTGGAATGTAGCAATGATTTAGTTCTACTATAATGACACGGCAAGAGAGAATACAAACCTACAGTATTTTTAAAGCTTTAACTCTTTAAGTCAGCACATTGGTTAGAACTAGCCATGTCTAACTGCTTTTATCTATAAAAACTCACTCATTGCTGTTGTGTTGTAACAAATGCATAGTTAATTCTCCACTAGGATTTTAGGATCTTTTAAATCTCTCTCAGAACCTCTGATGGATTCTGATCACTTTTGGGTTAACATTGCAATTTCCCAACAACTATACCACAGGAGAGTCCTTCATCTGTAAACAGCAAATGCTAATTACCATTTTCATAAGTTTAGTTGAGAGGTGAAACATCCCTCTTTAGAGACAGCACTTTCTGGTGCTTGTGGGGAGACAGAGCACTAAAATTTCCCTGTGGTACATTTCCTCCCTTTGGAGATTCTTGCTTCCACAGCT
>NW_006400049.1:807086-808772 GCF_000299155.1 Elephantulus edwardii | reverse complement strand
GTTGGGTGAACTAACTTAGTCTCATAAGGACAAATACTGCATAACATCATTGTTGTAAAAATAGAAGAATAATTAGTAAAATATGTATGTGAACCCGGAAGGGTGACATCACAGGGTTGCACAATTAGGGGGATGGAAGGAGAGAGTGAAGGAAATTAGAAGGATGTGGCAAGGACCTGAAAAGACAGGGTAATGATGGTCAAGTTCCAATGGTGAATAATTTTATAAATTGCAGTACATGGGAATAATTTTATGCAACACAATGTGAAGAATAGTATGAAACACAGTGCATTTAAAATTTTTAAGCAAATCAATATAAAATTTTTAAAAAGAATGTGAAAATAACTCAGAAAGCAATCATTAATTCCAAAGAAACAAATATTATACACGAAAGGAAATTTAATTGTAATATATGGAAATGACTGTTGTGAATAGATCTTATGAGATCATAAAAACATAAAAGCTGAAAAAGATGAGATTAAATAACTTACGCTATTTGGCATGCTTATTTTCTTTCACACCACATTATTTGGTGGTTGTCGTTGTTGTTATGTGTCACTGAGTCAACTCTGACTCATAACAACTCTATGAACAATAGCTCTGAATTCTGCTCTATCCTGAGTCTGTTTCACTGCTTGTGACACACTTTCCCTCATTACCAATTTACTGTGTCAATCCATTTTACACAGGGTCTTCCTCCCTTGCACTCTAACCTTCCAAGCATGATGTCTCTTTCCAAATACATTGTTATTTAAAACCTTAGATAATAGAGTAGCTATTATGTTTAACTTACATATTTGGGTAATTTAAGAAATCCCATTGCCTTTACATACTATTTGATCCAAATTAAGTGTGAACTTTAAAACAAATTATTTAAATAACAACAAGGAGAATAAAGATGATACAGAGGACAGTTTAGGAGAGAATAATTTAAACTGAAGATGTGGTAAATAACAGGAAGATGACATTTGAGATGAGCCATTATTGGGGCGGGGAATAGGAATTGGCGTAGGAGAGCTCTGTGTGGTACTTAGACACTCACCTACCTACGTGAAGACATTTTTTATGACTTCATGTCATGCTGTGATATTCATGTTATGAGCTACATACACTTTACCAATGAGATCCAACCTCTAAATCATTCTGTTACTGTGGGTATAGTCACAATGCTTCTCCTGCTGAAGCTAAAGTTTATGATAGTTTATCTTTTTGACCTTTACAATACCTTCTTAATGGGGTCAATTCTTCATACCAGGCAATACATTTAGGTCTTTATAAAAGATGTCAATCTAGGCAATTTTATGTCTTTGAGTTATAAAAAGTCTACAACAATTTATAACTACCTTTTTTCTCTTATATTCTGCAAACTACACAAAGAAATGAAGAGAGATTAAAATTAAAGGAAGACAAGAGAATAAAGTTTTAGCCTTTCCTGCTATCATTGTTGATATTTCATTTAAATAAGATCATCTGATAGAAAAAGTGTATATTAGTACTTAATCACAGAAAGAATACAGCAGTGAATTTAGTCTCATTGAATAAAGAATGTCAAGAAAAATTATTGCACAGGCATATACTTAGAAGATAAAATATAATAACCAAGATACTGACCAGTTATAGGGAAAGTACAAAACCAGAGATAAGATAGATAGATAGATAGATAGATAGATAGATAGATAGATAGAT
>NW_006400049.1:804231-806676 GCF_000299155.1 Elephantulus edwardii | reverse complement strand
GCTATGAGTCGCAAGCCACTCGACGGCACATAACAACAACAACAACAATTTTCAATAAAGATACAGAGAAGCTTGGCTTGTTGTCTTCGGTCCAGAACTGCTGGCCCCCTGTTTTATGCTCTCTGCTCTATCTCATTCCTGGCTGTTTGTCTTATTATTAATAATTATAAAATTACTTTTCCCTTTTCTGCAACAAATACATATTTACTATGTTCAGTAAAACTCAAAATACCGCACCACAGAAGCTAATTTAATCATCAAAGAGTAATAATATCCCAGTGATTTTGTCCCTTCTCATTTTCCTGCCTACCATTCTTACTTTCCCCTTTCTCTTTTGAACATTTATACATAGCTTGCTTAGTTATCCCATTTTCATAATATTAGTCTTATGAAGTAAATACGTCTTTTGCAGATGAATGTTTATATGCAAACCAAAACCAAAAATAAAACCATTCAAAACCCCCAATATTAATAAGTTGTTGTAGTTTTTGTTATGTGACCTCAAGTCAACTGTGACCCCATGTACAATAGCTCTGAACCCTGCCCTATTCTGAGACAGTCTCACTGATTACAGCACATCTGCCTCCATTGACCCAGTTACCGTATTAATCCATCTCACTTGGGGTGTTCCTCTCCTGTGCTGTCCCTCTACCCTTCCAAGAACAATATTCTTTTCCAAGGATCAGTCCCTCTGACCACATGCCCAATGTATGTGAGCCAGAGCTTAAAAAAATCCTAGCTTCTTTCAGAATAGAAAGAATCTGTTCTTGAAAACAATGTATTCGAAATTTGTAAATAAAATTTAAAAAATAAAAGACAAATAAACCCCGCCTGTTGAAAAAAAGAAAAAATCCTAGCCTCCAAAGAGAAACTTGGTTTCACCCTCTCTAAGAAAGACATATTTGTTTCCCTACTAATCCATGTTATGTGCAAGACTCTTCTCCAGCACCACAATTTAAAGGTATCAATTATTCTTCTGTCATACTTAGTGATTGTCCAGCTCTCTGATGTATAGCAATTAATTGTGAAGACCATGGCCTGGAGCAGGCACACCTTCGTCTCCAGACACACATCGTTGCTTCTCAGTACTCTGACGAGATCTCTGATAGCAGATTTATGCACTGCACTTCATCTTTTGCTTTTCTAACTGCTGGTACCAAGAGTGTTGATTGTGGAGTGAAGAAAACTGTAACAGTTAACAATCTCAATCTTTTCTCCAACCATTATAGTGCTGCCAAGTGGCATAGTGGTAAGAATCCTTGTCTTCTTGATGTTGAGCTTCAATTCATATTGAAGGCTATAATCCTTGACTTTCTACAGAAAGCACTTCAGGTTCTCCTCAGTTTCAGCAAGGAATTTTATGTGATATGCATAATGTTGGTTGTTTATGAGTCTTCCTCCAATTCTGATGACACCTTCTCATAAAGCTCAGCCACCCAAATGATTAGCTCTACATAGAGATAAAAAAGATATGGAGACAAGATGTCTCTCTGTTGTAATCCCTTCCTGATTTCGAACCATGTAGTGTCTCCCTGTTCTGTTCTGAGGACTGCTTCCTGGACCAAGTATAGGTTTCACACAAGCACAATCAAGTGTTCTGGGATTCCCATTTTCCTCAAGGTCAGCCACAATTTGTTGTGATCCACACAGCCAAATGCCTTTGTGTAGTCAATGAAACACAGATAGATATCCCTTTGCTTCTCTTTTACTTTCTTCCAAGATCTATCTGATACTGGTAATAATATATCTAGTGCTACGGCCTTTCTAACTCAGCTTTTATTTCAGGTAGTTCTCTTTCAATACACTTGTTCTAGTCATTTCTGGATAATTCTCAGCAGGATTTTGCTTGTGTGTGTGTGTGTGTGTGTTATATAAGTGATAATGTGAAATAATTTCCATACTCCGTTGCATCACCTTTTTTGGCTTAGGAATAAATACGGACCTATTCCAGTCATCTAGTTGGGTAGCTGTCCTCCAGGTTTTCTTGGCACAACCTGGTAAACACATCCAGGGCAGCATATTCTTTCTTTTTTTCCCAATATGTCAATTGATATTCCATAAATTCCTAAGGCTTCCCCTAATCCCCACCAAAGTCCTTTAGAAAAGCCTGAACTTTCTCCTTCATCACCATTGGCTTTTGATCATATGTTGTTTTTGAAATTCTACTGTGTCTGTCAACTCTTTTTGATATAGTGACTCTATACACTCCTTTCATCTTCTTTTAATGCTTCCTTGATCATTCAATATTCTGCCCATAGCAGCCTTAAGTATTGCAATTTGAGCCTTGAATTTGTTCTTTAGTTCCTTCAGCTTAAGAAATTCCTAACAAGTTCAGCCCTTTTGACTTTTGGGTTCTTTTTTTTTGCATAATTCATTATAGTGTGTTGCTTTATCTTCCCATGCTGCACTTTGGAATCTTCTATTTAACTACTTAACTTCTTGATT
>NW_006400049.1:788186-800216 GCF_000299155.1 Elephantulus edwardii | reverse complement strand
TTGTCCCTTCCCTTTCCCTAACTATCAGAATCATTTGAACCCCCTTGTACCCCCTATTTAACCTCAATTTTCACAGGATGGAATAGGTGCAATGAGATAATGTAGTCTCAAAACACCTAGCTGAGAAGTAGTAAAGTAAAAACGTAAGTCTACATTTTTTAATCCTAAAAATCTGTACTTTTTTTTTTTTCTCCCACTGCTTCCATGGAGCTCTGGTATCATAATGATCAAGCATTGTCTGCTGTATTGCAGTTGTCTTTGTTGTTATGTACCATTGATTTGGAATCAAGCATAGCTGACCTGCTAGGGGTTTTCAGAGCATTGGAGTTGATTGCTTTTCTTTTTCTTTTTTTTCCCACGGAAGGATTGGTGTATTTGAATTGAGTGCCTTTAGGTTGGCAGTGCAATTCTTTAATACTGAACCACTAGAGTTGCCTACAGTACACAGATGAAAATTATTTTCCTAGCCATAAGCTTTGACTTTTTCCACATGGTTGTTATTTTTTTTTTTGTCAAGTGCTATCAACTAGATTACTAATGATGTAAATAAGAGGAATAGCATTTTTGGTGTGAGAGTTTTCAAATAGGATAAGTAGATTATTTAACTAGGAGAGTGTCCAGTTTTGCTACCCTGCCAAGCTTAAATTTAGCAGGTATGGAGGTTGAAACCAGGAATCTTGCTAGCCCACTCTCAGCAAGAAAGAAATGTAAACTGCTGATTTTGTGAGTTCTTTAAAGTTAGAGATTCCTATGTTAAAAGAAAACAGACTGAAATTGATATTCTGCTGCAGCAGCAGAAGCAAAAGTGATGAAAACCAGACTGATGTGATGCAGAGCTGGACTGGAAATTGCATCCCATGGAGCCAGAGTTGTGGACCTTCGCCTAGTCTTACTCTAAGACTTAGAGGAAAGAACTATGTCATCGTTGAGAGAAGTAAATTTTTCAACACTGGAAGAGATAACTGGCTCGTATACCTGGGAAGATATTCTTATTTAAGAATGATATCATGTTTCCAACCTTAACTGTGAACTAAATTCCTCAATAAACTCTACAATAGTGAATATTTCCTGTCAGATATCTGTGATCATGAAAATGGTTTTGAGAGTCAGGAATACAGCAGTAAGAATTATGGAAGGAAACTTTCTGATAGAATTGATAAAAGTCAGTTCAGAATCAATGGGATACCAATTGACTTGTTTCAAGGAACAGATGTAGTTTTACATGTGATAATCAGTCTATGTTCGGAAATGTGAAGGACCATTGTCTGTCCAATTGATTTTAAGAGGCTCATATTTGTTCCCATTCCCAAGAAAGGTGGTCCAACTGAATGTGGAAACTATCAAATAATACCATTAAAATTACAAGCAAGCAAGATAATGCTGAAGAGTATTCAAGCACAGCTAGACTAGTACATAGTCAAGTAACTGCCAGAAGGTTAAGCAGGATTTAGGAGAGGGCTTGATACCATGGATATCGTTGCTGGTGACGGATGGATCCTGGCTGAAAGTAAAGAATACCAAAAGAATTGCTATGAGTGCTTTATTGACTATGCAAAGACATTTGATTGTGTGGTCCACCACAAGTTTGACTGGCATTGAGAAGAATAAGAGTTTGGAGCCCTTAAGTATGCTCATGAGAAACCTGTAGCTGGACCAGGAGGCTGTTGTGCAAACAGAACAGAAGAACAGTGTATGATTCAAAACTGTGAAGGAAGTACTTCAGGGTTCTATTCTCTCTCCATACCTATTTAAATCTGTATGTTGTTGTTGTTGTTATTTGCCACTGAGTAGCCTGAGACTCATAGAGACCCTATGTACAATAGCCTTAAACCCTGCTCTATCTTGTGCAAATCTTATTGTCTCTGACACACAAACCTCCATTAACCCAGTCACTTAATCAATTCATATCATTAAGGATCTTCCTTCCTTTCAATATCCCTACACCCATGCATGATGTCCCTCTCCAAGGACTGGTGCTGCCTTGCGACATGTCCAAAATATGTCAGATGAAGCTTCAAAATCCTTGCCTAAAAGGAAGAATCGTCACCCTCTCTAAGATAAATCTGTTTGTTCTCCTAGCAGACTATGGTATATTCAATACTCTTCTCCAGCACCACGGCTCAAAGCCATCAATTTTGTCAATCCTAGTAATTGTCCAGTTTTCCAATGCATAGCAAGTAATTCAAAGACTATAGCCTGGATCAGGTGCATCTTTCTCTCTGGACTGACATCGTTGCTCTTCAATACTTTTGAGAGGTCTCTGAAAGCAGTTTTTCTCAGTTCAATTTGTCTTTTAATTTCCTGGCTGCTGGTACCAAGAGTGCTGATTGTGGAGCCAAGAAAACTAAAACTGAGCAAGTTATTTGAGAAGCTGGACCCAATGAAGTGTAACGTGGCATCGGGGTTAGAGGGAGACTCACCAAAACCTGCATTATGCAGATGACACAGCTTTGCTTGCTGAAAGTGAGGAGGACTTGAAGCACTTATTGCATAAGATCAATGAATGCAGCCTTTGTTATGGATTGCACCTCAATATCAAGAAAACAGATTCTTACCACTGGACTTATAGCTAACATCATGATGGATGGAGAAGAGATTTAAACTGTCAACAACTTCATCTTACTTGGATCCACAATTAACCTCCTTAGTAATAGCAGTAAGGAAATAAGTAGATTCACTGCACTGGGAAATTCTGCAATTAGGGACCTCTCCAACTTATGGAGGAGTAATGATATCAGTTTCAGAACTAAGGTGCACCTGATTCAGGCCATGCTCTTTCAGATCACTTGCTATGCATCTGAAAGATAATAAAGAAGGATGACAGAAGTAGGATTGATGCCTTTGAGCTGTGGTGTTGGAGAACAGCATTGAAGATCCATGGACTGCTGAAAGGACAAAAAAATAGGTCTTGAAAAGGGTACATCCAGAGTGCTTTTTGGAGGCAAGAATAATGAAACTTTATCTCAGAAACGTTGGTCATGTTGCTAGGAGGAGCTATTCCTTGGAGAAGGACGTGATGCGAAGAAGGTTAGAGAGTTGGTGAAGAAGAGGAAGATCCTCGACCAGGTGGATGGACATGGTGACTGTTTCAATGGGCTATAGTGTGTCAGAAAGTGGGGGAAACTGTGGGGGAAATCGTGCAGAATAGAACAAGGTTAAGATCTGTCGTTCACACAGTCATTATGAGTCATACTCAATGGCCCCCGATAACAACAAGAACAACAATACCAGAAGCGTGATTTTCTTGCTTCATGTGAATTGGTTTTATGTTGTATATGATTATTCTTTCTCCTTGCGGTGTCACTAGAAATCAGATGTGCCAGTCCCTACATCATCAGTATGGTTACCTAGCAATGAGGAGTTGTGTTGTCAATCCAAATATATACCGTTAGAATTCACCAAGTGTTCCATGTGAAAAAAGAGAACAATTCCCTCTCTTGCAGTTTATAGCCTATGAAAATCCACTGACGTTCAACTACAATTTAATTCCAACTCACCTGCACATAACAAGTGGAAAGTTAGAGGGACAATTTCCTCCCATGTGATCTACATATAGCCTCTGAAAATCTGCTGAAATATCAACTTATAAGTTGGTCCAGTTTGATGCCAATGATTTTGTTGTGTGCCGGTCAAGTCAAAACTGACCCAGAGCTGACCCTCCAGTGGGTTTAAGGAGGAAGTTAATATAATGGGAAGAGATTGTTCATCCTTCTCCTCTGTAGCACCTGGTGGATTCAAATCATGTGCCTTCAAGATTGCGGCACAGCTTCTTACCACTAGGCCATGAGATTTCCCTTAATAGCAAGATGATGGATTTTATCTTGTTCTATAGATGTAGTTTTTTTGTTTGTTTAAGTGAAAAGTGGATGATTCAAATTCAGTAGTTGCTTCAAGGGAGAAAATGTATAATAGTCTTAAAAATCATATGGAGTAATTTTACTCCATAGTGGGGTCATTATGATTTGGAATGTACTTTATGGCAAAGAGATAAGATTATCGTTTCCAGAAATTCTGTCCTTGTTTGGTCACTTAGGTATATGAACCTGTACTATCTACCAATCTCTTTTCATGGCACTAATCATAAGATCTAATTATCTCCCTGGTAAGGTTAATTGGGGTAAGGGTTAATTTATTACATCTTTTCTCCCATTATATCACTTATAGAACTTGGTGTACAGTAAAATAACATGTTTAACTTGTATTTGCCATAAATTGATGTTGTTGTTGTTATGTGCTGTCGAGTCGCTTGCGACTCATAGCGACCCTATGTACAACAGCACTAAACTCTGCTCTGTCCTGTGCCAATCGCACTGTTTCTGACACTCCCATCCCGATTACCCCAGTCACTCAATCAATCCACCTCATAGAGGGCCTTCCTCTCCTGCGCTGTCCCTCCACCCTCCCAAGCATGACGTCCTTCTCCAAGAACCGGTCTCTCCTCACTACATGTCCAAAGTATGTTAGACGGAGCCTCAGAATCCTTGCCGCCAAGGAGCCACCTGGTTTAGCCCTTTCTATAGTCATTGCTAGATAAATTGATGTTACTGCTATATAAACTAGACTTCCTTCAGACCTTGTGGAGGTAGTATCAGGTTGTTGTCATTGAGTCACCTACAACTAAGAGCAAATCTTTGTATAATAGCTTTGAACCCTGCCCTATCCGAAGCCAGTCTTAATGACTCTGACACACTCACCCCCATCATTTCAGTTACTGAGTCAATCCATCACATCTGGGGTCTTTCTCTTCTGTGCTGTCCCTCCACCCTGTCAGGTTTGAGGTCCTTCTCCAAAGATTGCTCCGTGCTGGCCACTTGCCCAAGGTATGTGAAGAAGCTCCAAAATCCTTACCACCGAGAATAAACCAGGTTTTTACCCTCTCCAAGGCAGATCTGCTTGTTCTCTTGGTTGTCATGTTATGTTCAATACTTTTCTCCAGCACCACAACTCAAAGGCATTGATTTTATGTCTAACATCCTAAGTCAATGTCCAGCCCTTTGATGCACACTTTAGTCTCTAGACTGACATCATTGCTTTTTTAGCACTTTGGAGAGGTATCAGACAATAAATAGATTTCCTCAATGCAAGACTTTTGATTTTCTGACTGCTGATGACAAGAGGGTTGATTTTGAGAGCTAAGCAAGCTGAATTTTTTTAACAACCTCAGTCTCCTGTATCATAGTGCTGCCAACTTGTCAGCAAGCAAGCAAGGTTGTATCATCTACTTAATACAGATTGTTGATCATCTTCCTCCAGTCCTGATGCCACATTCCTCCTCATAAAGTCCAGTCTCTCAAATGATCTGTTCCACATATAGATTGAAAAAATATGGAGACAGGACACAATCCTGACACACTCCTTTCCTGATTTATAACCATGCAGTGTTTCCATGCTCTGTTCTGAAGACTACTTCCTGGTCCAAGTATACATTTCACATGAGCACAATCCAGTGTTCTGGGATTCCCAATCTTTAGTTTAGTCACTATTTGTTGTGATCCACGCAGACCTTTGCATAGTCACTCAGCATGTTTTCAATTAGAAAATTCCTATCTTCTTTGCAATTAATAAGTTGTTTTTTTTTACTTATTCAAGAGTATTAAAGCAATTTTTTTATTTAAGTAACATAAAAATAATCTCATACAGGCAAGTGGCACTTAAATATTCTTATATACACAGTAGAACTTGTCTCAACTTAGATATCTATGTTGTCATTGTTATGTGCTTTGGATCTGGAAACAACTCACAGATGATCATTCAGCAGGTTTTCAGAGATGGAAAATTGCCCTGGAGGAGATGGACCATTCTTTTCCCAAAGGGTATCTGATAGATTCTAAACTCATACCTTTGGATTTACAGTGCAACTTCTTACCTTTAGGCCATCAAAGTTCTCTTTTTAATCCAACAAAGATTTATATAAAAAAACATTAAATCTGAATTTGTAAATATAAATAAGCTACATAAAAATTAGTGGGTTCTGGTGGCCTACTGGAAAGAAGCTGTGCTGAAATCCTGAAGGCAGGGAGTTAGAGATCACTGTGGGAAGATGGCCATCTACTCCTGTGCTATTAACTGTCTTTGAAAACTTGATGGAGGGTCAACTATCGGTTGGTTCTGACTCTATGGTACATACAACATAATAGTAGATAAAAATTAACATCACTACATATCTATAATGTTATTGTATTATAAAGATTAAAAAATGTTGTTTCTTTTATAATGTACATTATTGAATAATTGGAAACAAAAGTCAATTGCATACAACATCATTTTGCGCAAATAATTATGTTTTCTGTAGAATCATTGTTTAGAATTCAAGTGTGCTTATTATACCTCCTATCATTAAAAATATTTTATATTGGTTTGCTTATAAAGTGTTTCACACTATTCCTCATTCACATTTTGTTTCATACAATCATTCCCATGCCTTACGTTTTATAAAATTAGTCACCATTTTAATCACAATGTCCAAATACAATATCTTCTATTATTTACAAAATCAAACTTTCATTTCTTTAATTTTTTTCCACTGATTGGCTTCTATATTCCAGACAAATTCATCTTCCAGTTGCTTCAGGAAGTAATCTTCACTTGATTTTCCCTTCAACAAAGAACCAGATATTATATGTGCTTCTGCATACCAACTTAATAATGTCAATGTATTCACCCCAAAGAGTTTTATTTGCTTAAGTACCCTTTCATTTTTAATACTGGAATGAATTCATTTATTCACTTAATCGGTTATTCTTTCCCTCCCTTATTCACCCATGTTTCCATGAACCCATTCATTCAACACATAGTAATGAGATTATTAAAAGAAGATAGTATATAGATTGAACTTATATGAACAAGTGAGATTATAAAAAAGTTACAAGGTAAGTTCCTTCCAAACAAAGCTTATCGTCACACAATTGATAAGACAGGAATTAGAAGATGAGATTCAGAAAGATAAAGAAGTTTAACTTGTGCTGTAAAGAAGGAAAGTGGGAAAGGAGATCTATGAGGAGCACAGAGAGTGAATGAGAGCCATCGTATAGAATGTTGTTGACCTGATGAGGAGTATATATTTATCCATGAGTCATATGGGATGAACTATATAGTATCAAGATATAATTATAATGAAGGGAGTAGCTCTAATTGAACTGAAGGCATAGGCAAAAACAACCTACTCCCCATACATTCATGGAAAAGCAATTGAGGTGCTTCATCAAGTAGATGCAATCCTTGACGTGTACACTAATTCAGGTTAAGAAATATGGAAGACTTAATTATATAACAATTTCTGAACTCTGCTAGAGCAAACTTTTTTGAGAATGAGAACAAATAGGTCCTCTTTCAGTCAGTTGATCAGGTTGCTATCTTCCAATTTTTTTTTTTTTACTTAGACTAGTGAGCATGTCCAGAGCTGCTTGTATATTCTGAAACATTTAAATTGCTATTACATCAATTTCTGGGACATTATTATGAGTCAATATCTTCAGTACAACTTGAATTACTTCATTTACTACCAATGGATACTGATCATGTGCTACTTCCTGAAATGTTTCAGTGTTCCCCATTTTTTTACAGTAAATCTGTATTCCTTACATCTTTTGGTATTGCTAGTAGAATACTCCATTAAACAACTTGAAGCTTTAAGTGGCTCTTAAGTTCTTTCAGTTCAAGAAATGATGAGTGTGTTCTTTTTCGGTTTTCTAACTCCAGCTCTTTTTTGTGTTGTTTTCTCAGTTTTCCCTGTGAAATATCCTGTTCAGCTCTCTAAATTAAACATGTCTTGCCTTTGTTTTAGCAGCTTGTTGCTGTTGTTTTTCAGTGCTATGTTTCAAAGTCTTCTGACCTTTCATTATTTTTCTTTTCTTTCTTCCTTATTTTTGTAAAAATATTTTGCTTACTTTATGAATGATGTCCTTAGCATCATCTCACAACTTGCCTGTTCTTCTCTCATTGTAGTTCAACAGTACCAAATAAATATATTTATGTGACAGTTTAACTTCCACAGGGGTAGACTCAAGGTCATAATTTGTCTATCATGTATTTGTTTTAATTGTTTTCCACTCCAATTTAAACTTGTCTATGAGTAGTTGGTCTGTTTCACAATCAACCCATGGCCTTGTTTCGACTGCTGATAGTAAACTTTCTACTATTTCTTCCGACATAGGTAGTCAATCTGCTTTCTTTGTAATCCATCAAGGGATGCCTATGTGTATATAAACTATTTAAGTATTCACAAAGGTTACATTTTTGGTTGTATAAAATTTCATCATACAATCTTCAGACTCCTTTCTGTCATCAGAATGGTGTTTTCCAAATACCATTACTTTTTCTCTGTTCCCAAGGTTTGCATTCCATTCAGCAGTAATTATTAATACATCCTGATTCCGTGCTTAATCAATGTCAGACTGTTGTTATTGTTAACTGTCTTTGAGTCAAGTATGACTTATAGTGATCCTATGAACAACAGATCTGAAACCTGACCTTTTGTTGCTGTCCTTATCATCTCTGACATACTTGAACCCATGGCTGCAGTCACTGTGTTGATGCATCTTGCTGAGCATGATTCCTTCTTTTTTTGATCTCCACCGTTCCAAGAAGACCCTTTCCAAGAATAAGCTCTCTTAACAATATATTGGAAGCAAGAATGCCATCCATTTCCTAAACATCACTCTGTAAATTCTATGAACTTTGATAACTGCTGATATTTAAAGAAAGGTTTCAGGCCTTTTGTTCCTGGGGTCACTTTGAGTCATGCTCAACTTGATGGCAATCATCAACAACAAACAACATGGGCAAAGTATGTGAGATGAAGTTTCACCATCTTTGCATCTAAGAAGCTCTCTGGCTACACTTTCTTCAAGACATGTCTGTTTTATCTGTTAGCTATCAGTACTCTCTTCCAACACCACAGCTTAAAGGCATCAATTCGTCCATTATCCTTATTCATTGTCTAGCTCTCAGATGTATAGTAGGTGATTGGGAAGACCGTGGCTGGAATAAGGCACATCTTGGTCTAAAAATGACATTAGGTTAAGGATTTAAGACTTTATTATCTTTCATTTCTTCCTTTTGTGCTTTATTGGTTAGAACATGTATTTGAATAATAGTTGTATTCCTTAAATGAATATGGATCATATCCTATCACTGACAGCATTACAATTTAGGATAGATCTTGACAAGTTCTTATTTTTTTATTTTAGATATCATCAACCATATGACTGACTGATTAAAAATGACTGATACCATCCTATTTCAACTCCCTAATGTCTGTTTTATCCTTTTATATGTTTTACATTTAACTTTTAACAACTTTCAATTTTCCTAGATTCAGACTTCATACACTCCATGTTCACGTTATTGACAGTTTACAGTTATTTCTCTTCATTTTAAATCTTCCCACTTTATCAAATAAAGATCCTTCATTAGGTGAAAGCTTTACTCCATCTGTGTCATTCAGTTTTACTCTACAGTAAGGATGTTCTTTCCTTTCCACTTTGAATGCCTTGTAACCAGAAACATCACTAAATGATTTCTAAAAATATAGTGGAAAATCAGACCGACAGCCTTCAAGATTATTTCTAGCCATGGTATTATTTCATTGGACTTCAGAAACTATATATATTTCTTTCTCTAACAGAGTAGCCAGAAGATTCAAATCATGGAGCTTACAGATAGTCGTCTAACATGTCTAATACGTCTAACACGATGCCATCAGGTCTTTCCAATATGAATAATGATAGTTATGAAATATGGTTCTTGATGTTACTTGTTTCAACTTCTAAAACTTTTTGTTTTTTAAAACCTAAATGATTGCTTTTATTTATTTTTTTAATTCCATGTTTTGTTCACAGGTTTCAGAAAATAGTCCTAATTGTAAAAAGCAAAATAAAACCCTCTTATACAAGGAAATCAATTCACTCACTGCTATTGGTTTGATCCTGACATGTAGTGAACTTCCATCTGTATTGAAAACTTTAAAGAGTTATGAGAGGAGATTATCACCCAAGGAACCACTGGGGGATTGAAACTGTTGGAGATTTGTGACCTTAAAATGAGCAATTTCTTTAAGGAAAACAGTTTTATTAAAGACAATCAGATAGGTTATAGAATTTTCAGTGTGTGAGAGAGCTAAGTTCATAAAGTTATGTAGGCAGAGCCACAAATATATTATGGAGATGTTTTAGTAAGAACACCATAGTTGTCACAATTTGACATTTTCACAGTAATTTGAAGACTCCTAAATCTGATATACTTGACATTGAGGGATACTACTCTAATTCAAAGACTGGAGTTTGGAAGCTCACCTATCTTTACTTGAAAGTCTTGTTTTTGTCTTTACAGTTACCAAAACAGGGACGCTTCACATATCCATGTCTTCATACTGTATTGCTAAGATGTGTGCTTGACCTGGAACTGTGAAAAAACGAGTTTTATGATTTCTACATTAGGAATTCAAACCTATTTTGTAGATGATTTGGAAATTTACGTGAGGTAGACTCAAGGCCATATATTGGTTCTTAGGAACTTGTTTTACTTTTCTTTAGCTTCAATTTGAATTTTTTGTTGTTGTTAGATGCACATGAGTAATTGATAGTTTGCTCCACAGTCGGTACCTGACCTAGTTTTGGCTGCTGACCTTGAGCTTCTCCAATAATTTTTCCACAGAGGTAGTCTGTCTACTTCTTATGCAGCCCATTAGATGCAGGGTTTGTTTTACTGTTTTATAATTAGGTATTTGTGATGAATAAATCATGGTTGCTGTGAAACGAAAGACTGACACTGATGCGTCAAATGTGATAAATGTTACCCATGGCAGACAGTGTTTGGTGGAGCTTCCTGATTAAAACAAGCTTGGAATCAGGAGCGGCATCCACTTCCAAAAGAGCTTGCCTCCGCAAACCCTAATGAACTTGGAGAAACGACAAAAGTTATACAGGTGTCCAGGTTTTTCCTTCATAGTGTCATTATGAGTCCTTTACGACTTGACGGCACCTAACAACAACAAACAATAAATCATTGGATATACAAAAGTCAATAATTCTATGAGGAGTCTAAGGGAGTTCTAGTGGCTAACAGTAAGAAGCTACACTGCGATCCCCACCTATGGATCATGTAAACTGTATCCACTGATCTTGAATTTATTCACCTGCATAGCAATGTTTCTATTGAGTTTTCAAGCTTTAAATCTTCTCAGAAGTATAATTCCTTTCTTTCTTTTGGGAAATCATTGATGGATTTTTATCGCTGAACTTTTGGCTAGCAGCCCTGCATATAACCTACCAGGTTATGCCACCAGGGTTCTTTTATAAATGAAATAGTAGTATACAATAGGAGAAAGACAATTATAGATAGAATACATAAATATAGATGGCACAGTAAAAAGGGGCTTTAAGATGAGAGTACATTTTCTGGTTTTTTTGCAACCCTACATGAAAGCATACATAGATAGTATATATTTACAAACCAATCGGTGCTGCTTTTGCTCTTAATTAATGACACAATCAGTATTTGATGCTTTGATTGATGAAGAGGTTGATTGTTTCATCTTGAAATTATTTTAACTTTGTGATCCTTTGGGAATGAAGTTTAAAAAATAATTCATGCACTTTAGTTATTGCATATGACATTACTTAAATATATCTAAAAACACCTTTGTCCTTTCTGACATGTTTTCTTGTGCAAGAGCTCACAAGGAAGTCAATAGTTATTGCAATAATGATACCA
Organism: Elephantulus edwardii; assembly: GCF_000299155.1. NCBI lineage: Eukaryota > Metazoa > Chordata > Mammalia > Macroscelidea > Macroscelididae > Elephantulus > Elephantulus edwardii. Next base: position 788,504 of record NW_006400049.1, on the reverse strand, counting down.
AATATTTTACAAACGAGTAAAAAGAGTTTGCATCCCAAACTTCTGCCACAAAAATCATGAAATTCTATAATGGGATAAAAGATAAATAATGTACAAGAGTGGCGAGCTCCAAATACAGAGCATAATTTTTAACAACATTTTAATTTTAAAAGCCATTATTCACTAGGTAATAAAACAATAACTAAATACATACACACACACACACACACACATACTTTATTTGACTCATCAATAGAGAGTTGATGAAAATGACAATCTTACCAAAAGCAATCTACATGTTCAATGCAATCCCAATCCAGATACAAAATTCATTTTTCA
>NW_006400049.1:786127-787245 GCF_000299155.1 Elephantulus edwardii | reverse complement strand
AAGATCCAAGGGGGGAAGAGGGTGGAAGCAGAGGGATTAGAATTTGCAGGGGGAGAGGGGATTAATCATGGAGTTGTACAATTTGATGGGTGGGGGCGTGAGGGAAATTGGAAGAATCTGTCCTTGAAATCAATGTATTTGAATTTTGTAAATAAACAAAAATAAAATTTCTGTATTTAAAAATTATTTAAAAGATCTTAGAATATGAATTAGGAAATATCCCAGTAGAAAATGGGCTAGAACATATAGGTTGGAATTAAAATTATGATTTTTCTGAGGATATAGTAAATTGAACAATATGCTCTATATGTTCTAATATTTTGGCACGATAAGAACTAAAATACAAAATCAATGCATTTCTCCTGATTGCAGCATTAGAGTGAAAGGATGTATTTAATAAAATGCTGAAACATTAAAAAAAGAGAGGGAGTTATGATACTAACCCCAAACCAGAGTCTCCTTGACAATTCAAATGCACCATGACTGTGAGGTAAACGTAGGAAAATTTTCTGCCGTATGATTTATCAGTTCAGATATTCAGAGGAAAGTCAACTATGAGTCAGATACAACTCTATAATGATATATTGTTTCAGGCAATAAACCTGATCACAGCTTGCTTAAAGAAATAGATTTTTTATAAAGAGTTTGGGAAACAAGACATGTATTGGGAATACAGGCCATGGTCTTTGCAATTACTTGCTATGCATCAGAGAGCTGGACAATGATTAGGGATAATAGAAGGAGAGTTGATGCCTTTGAATTGTGGTGTGGAGAAGAGTATTGAACATACCATGGACTGATAAGAGACTGAACAGGTTTGTCCTGGAGAGGGTGAGGCCAGGCTCCTACTTGGAGGCAAGGATTCCGAAGCTTCATCTGACATAATTTGGACATGTTGCAAAGAGGAACCAGTCATTGGAGAGGTATATCATGCTTGGGAGGGTGGAGGGACAGTGCAGGAGAGGAAGACCCTCTGTGAGGTGGATTGATTCAGTGACTGGGGTAATGGAGGTAGGTGTGTCAGAGACAATGAGATTGGCACAGGATAGAGCAGAGTTTAGGGCTGTTGTAGATAGGGTCACTATGAGTCACAGGCAACTCAACAACACATAACAACA
>NW_006400049.1:783937-785777 GCF_000299155.1 Elephantulus edwardii | reverse complement strand
ATATTACCAAGAAAGAAAACTACAGTCATCTTTCATGACTATAGATGAAAACATCCTCAACAAAATCCTAGCCAATAGAATCCAAAAACACATATAAAACATGACCAAATTGGATGTATAACAGGTATGCAATGATGGTTAAACATAAGAAAAGCAATCAATGGAATTCACTATATTGACAAAATAAATAACAAGAACCATATGATCATAGCTATTGATGCAGAAAAGGCATTTGATGAGATTCAATACCCCTTCTTGATAAAGGCATTTAGCAAAATTGGAATAGAAGAGAATTTCCTTAACATAATGAAAAGCATAAGTGCAAAATCAAGAGCCAACGTCATTCTCAGTGGAGAATGACTAGAAGCAATTTCCTTGTGAACAGGGACCAGACAAGGATGACCTCTGTCATCAGTTCTATTCGATATTGTATTGGAAGTGCTTGCTAGATCAATAAAAAAAGAGAGGAACTGAAACACATCCAGGTGGGCAAAGAGATGATTAAACTCTCACTATATGCAGATGATATGATAGTGTAGACAGAAAACCCCAAAGAGTTAACAACAACAAATTGTTAGTGTTAGTAGGTTGATTTAGTTGAGTGACAGGATATATGATCAACATCGAAAAATCTGTAGGATTTCTCTACAGTAACAAAGAGAACTCAGAAAAAGAAATCAAGAAAGCAATACCATTTACAATATCCAACCACAAATTGAGATACTTTGGAGTTAGTCTAACTAGGGATACAAAAGCCATGTACAAAGAAAACTACAACGCTTTTCTGCAAGACCCACTAAGAGACCTGAAGAAACAGAAAATTGTGCCCTGTTTATGGATAGGAAGGCTCACTATCATGAAAATAACAATTGTGCATAGGGTCGCTATGAGTTGCAAACGACTCGACGGCACATAACAATAACAACAACAACAACATGTTCAATGCAATCCCAATCCAGTTCCAAATGAATTTTTCAAGGAGATTGAAAGGGAAGTTGTACAATTAATTTGGAGTGAAAATAAACCCTTATTAAGCAAAACACTTCTGAGACTCAAAAATGTGGTTGGAGGCACAACACTCCCTGGCCTCAAAACCTACTACACAGCAGTAGTAATCAAAACAGCATGGTATTGCTACAATGGTAGGCACACAGACAAATGGAACAGAAATGAGAACCCAGATATAAACTCAGCTATCGATGGTCAACTGATATTTGACAAGGAAATCAAAGCTATAAAATGGGGAAATGACAATCTCTTCAACAAATGGTATTGGCAAACGTGGACTTCCACAGATAGAAAACTGAAATAGGATCCACATCTCACACATACACAAAAATCAATTCAAGGTGGATCAGAGACATGGGAGGAAAGCCCAAAACCATAAAGTTCATAAGAGGCAAACTTGGATCAATCTTAGAGTCACTAGTCCAAGGTATAAAGAGACTGCCAAATACAGCCAGAAATGCACAATCTGAAGAGGATAAAATTAATGAATGGGCTCTTCTGAAGATTAAATCCATGTGTGCATAAAAAACTTTCTAACAGGTTGAAAAGAAAACCTACAGACTGGGAACAAACATTTGGTAATATCATCTCAGACAAGAGTATCATAATGAAAGTTTACAGAATACTCCTGTCTACCACAAGAAAAAGATTGATAATCCAATTACAAAATGGACAAAAGACATGGAAAGAATTTTCATATAGGCAGATATTCAAATGCCAGACATACACTTGAAGAAATGTTCAAAATCACTGGCAACAGGAAAGAAGCAAATCAAAATTAAAATGAGGCACCATCTCACTCCAGTAACAATGACAAAGTCTAACAGGGCAG
>NW_006400049.1:775424-783837 GCF_000299155.1 Elephantulus edwardii | reverse complement strand
GGAACTCTTACACATTGTTGGTGAGACTCTAAATTGCTACAACTATTCTGGAAGGCAGTTTGGTGCTTCCTCAAAAAGCTGAACATAAAAATTCCATATGACCCAGTTATTCCACTGCTTGGAATATACTCTGAGAAAATGAGAACTGAGGCACAGAGACTTATACACCAATCTTCATAGCAGTTGTATTCACCATTGCAAGAACATGGAAACAGCCCAAATGTTCAACTACAAACTAATGAATTGAGAAATTATGGTACATTCATACAATGGAATACTATGTGGCACATAGGAGCAATGATTTTGTAAATTATTACCTAGCTTGGGAGGGACTGGAGAGCATTATGCTGAGTGAACTAACTCATTCCCACAAGGACAAATATTGTATAAAACCATTATTGTAGAATGAGTATGAAGATCCGAGGAGGGAGGGTGGAAATAGAGGGGTGAGGATGTTCAGGGAGAGGGTGGGATTAATCATGGGTTGTACAATTAGATAGGGGAGGGACGGAGGGAAATTGGAAGAATCTGGTTTGAAAAGCAATGCATTCAAATTTTGTAAATAAAGTATAATAATAATAATAATAATAATAATAATAATAATAAACCAATTCATTAAGTGTGCCTGGGAGCTTCTTGTTTAAAGCAATTAGAAGCCTGATTTGCTATTAGAGGCACAACATTAAATTACCAGTTTGTTTTATTGTTGGGGAATAAATTGGTCAAATTAGTACATTTGTCTCTCATTTTGCTGTACCAAAATAACTTGTGAGTTGCTGTGATTTTGAAAGCTATGACAACAGTGTGTCAAATGCCACATGGATAATTTATGGTAGACAGGTTTTAGTAGAACTCCCATACTAGGAAGCAGATTTGGCCAATTTCTTAAAATAACAGGCCTCTGAAAATTCTGTGAATAGTAGAGAAATTGTATACTGTACATTTTTATACTATGGATTCGAGTTATGCTATAGGATTACCTAGTTTAGGATTATATAGTATAGGATTATCTATTATACACATAGTTAATAGGATTGGAAGCAGTGGCTAGAATGGAGGTCAATTGAAATTATGAAAAATAGTGACATCCTTTAGTATTTGGAACATGGAATGTAAGAAGCATGAATGTTGGAATACTGGAAATTGTGAAAAATGAAATGGAGCATATAACATCAACATTCTAGGCATTAAGAGTTATGAGATTGACTAGTTTTGGTCATATTGAATCAGATAATGATATGGAATACAATGCTTAGAATAAACTACAAAGAATAATGGTGTTGCATTCATAGTAAAAAAAATGAATTTCAAGTTAGTTCTATCCTGAAGAACAAAGTTGTGAGTGATAGGTATTATCTATACTAATACAAGGAAGACTTGCTCATATGACTAATATCCAACTATGTGCTAACACATTTAGATCCAAAGAGGAGGAAAAGCAAATTTTACCAAATCTTGCAGTCCTAAATTGACCAAACATACAATCAAGATGCTTTAATGAGAATTGGTTACTGGAATGTGAAAGTTGGACACCATGAACAAGGAATAATAGAAAATATGAACTTGACAGAAATGAGACTGGATAGACAATGATTGAATATTGTATGTTCAATAATTTATTCATTTTAAACACTTTAAAAAAACACAAATGGTGATTTGACACATGCACCTCAACTGATGTACTGCGCATAAATCTTATTCAAAATATCTGTGGAAGGGATCTCTGAAGAAGCTTAATATCAGCAATCAAAACTAGGGCAGGGTAGATTTTGGAACAGATCATCAATTACTCTTGTGCAAATTAAAATTGAGCCCAAAGAAAACTAAAACAAATTCACCCACAGAACCTACATGTAATCTTGAATCTATTCCAATTGAATTACAAAATTATCCTTAGAATAAGTTGTGAAGTATTGAACATTGATAATTGAAGACTAGCTAAGTTGTAGGGTAGCATGAAGGATATTATTCCTGAACACAGAAAAAGATTACAAAGACACAGGAGAAATTTTAAAAAAGGAAAATAAATAACGAATGGATAGAGAAGCTGTGGTATATTCACACAGTGGAATACTATGCTGCATTGACAAACAAGGACCTCATGCAATATTATTCAAAATGGGTGAGCCTGGAGGACATCATGCTGAGTGAAATAGCTCAGTTACAAAAGGACAAATACTGTATGGTGCCACTGTTGTAAAATAAGGCTGACATCAGGTTGGGGTTAAGACCGAGAAAAACTGGATAAATTATGCATACTACATTAAAACTGATGAGGGAGAGAACTATTTAAAAGCAATGTACTTTAGGGCATTACAGTTATCATAAGAGTTCAGAATGAGGTTTGCAGAGTGGAGTATACTAGGGGTGGGGTGGAGGGGTGTGGATGGATTGTATCCCAATGAAAGAGTTTTTCTTTTGCTCTAAGGAGAAGAGCGAACCGGGGGTGGAGGTAGGGGTGGGGGTGGGAGGTCTTTCAAAATTATTAAGGAACAATGATGTCAACTTGAGAACTAAGGTATGTCTGATTCAGAACATGGTGTTTCCAATCACTTGCTATGCATCTGAGAGCTCTATAATCAATGAAGACGACAACAACAACAACAAAAAAGAATTGATGTCTTTGAGTTGTGACATTGGAGAAGAGAACATCCTATTGGAGAACATCCTATTGACTGGCAAAAGAACAAACAAAAGTCTTGTAAAAAGTGCAGCCAGAGTCCTCGTTGGAGGCAAAGATGACAAAGCTTCTTCTCATATACTTCAAGGATCTTGCTAGGAAAGGCTATTCCTCGGAGAAGGGTATCATGCTTAGAAAGACAGAGGGTAGGTGAAGGAGTGAATTGACACAGTGACTATCTTAAGGGACTCAGCAACTGTAAAGATATCACAAGAAAGGACAGAGTTCAGGTCTTCTGTTCATAGGGTTACTATGGGTCATATTCAACTCAATGGCATCTAACAACAACAAAGTTAATTCTGACTCAGACTGTGTACAATACAAAGAAATGTTTCCTTGTGCTGTGCTGTGTTCATGAATGTTGCTAATTTTTTTAGCTGTATGTTGTGGTTTTGCCAAACTTAAATGGCACAAAAGAATAGGTGTGGGGTTCTTTGTGTGTGGTTTTGTTTTTTTTTTACAGATGAGACTGGAAAGTTCATTACTGAGTCTAAAGGTACAAGGTAGTTAGAGCACTGAGCTAGGTATTGTACCCATGTGCTATATGTAGCCTCTTAGCTTGTTTTCAGTGGATCTTCTTACAGGAAGACATTTCTTTTCCCAAAAGACATTTTGCCATTAGTCTTGAAAATTTTCATTTCCCTTTCCATTTGAGACACTTACTGCACAAAATCAAACAATGCAAACTTCAATATGGATTACATACACCTCAACATTAAAAAAAAATTCTTACCACTGATCTGATAGATAACATCATAATAGATAGGGAGATTGGTATTGTCAACAATTTCATCTTGCTTTCATTCATAATCAGCATTCTTGGCACCAGCAGTCAAGAAATCAGAAGATGTATTGCATTGCATAAATTTGCTTTCAAGGACCTCTCTAAGGTGATAAAGAGCAATGATGCCAATTTAAAGACTAAAGTATATCTGATTAAAGCCTTGATATTTTCAATTACTCTTATAAAAGTTGGACAGTAAATAAGGTTGATATAATAATTAATGCTATTGTGGTATAGTGTAGGAGAAAAAGTACTAGATTCCCATGGAATAAATCTGCCATATTTAAAAAATTCAGTGGTATGCAAATGTGCTACAATCACAAATACATTAATTTTAAATCCACCGTATACTCCATGGAAGAATGATGAGCAATCTCCTCTCCTGCAAATACATTGTCTCTGAAAACTCACTAGGGGATCAGCTATGAGTTAATTCCGACTAGAAGGCACAGAACAACAATAATCTCTAAGGCTACTTACTACTGCTGAATGTTAAAGCGTTCAGCAAGTTTATACACAAATGTCACTATGTTATATAAGAAAACTTTTTGGAAGCAGGAGTGTCCTCCACTTCCTAAACAATATGCCTCTGGAGATTATGAACTTTGATAAATATTGTTAGTTTTAGAGGGACTTCAGGCCTTTTGTTTATAGGGTCGCTATGAGTTATGCTCGACTTAAAGGCAATCAACAACAACAAGAACAAGAAATGTTTACACTTAAGTTAGGGTACTTCAGAAAATACGATGTATATTAATATTATATGCAAAGCAGTAGAAAACAAAAATAATTTTGAAAAATTAAAATATAAAAAAGATACATATTTCATAATAATGATCTATGATTGTTTTTAGGTGTAGAGGAAGAAGTTGTGTAGGTTGACATTGGTCTCCAACCTACACAGCCTTACTCTCCTACAGTTTCTTTCTTCTCTCATTTATTCATGCTGCAGACATTAATAGACAACACATATGTTCTTGTCCTATTGCAAAGTTAGTTTTATTACCTATTAATTTCCATATGTTCTATAAAATAGTTAAAAAGTCAGTATTTGTAATATGATTATCATTCCAATTTAAAGATATTATCATATTGTCATTTTGAAGTTAATTCAAAACAATAAAACACACAAAATACAGTCATACACAGATATGCACACACACATATTGTTTGTAGTGCCTACAATCCAATAAACATCATTAAGATAAACTTAATTACAAAGATAATTCTTGCTACACATCTCTCTATGAAAGTACAATCTAACTATTGTTCATCAATTGCAGTTTTAAATCAATAGGATAGAACTTGTTTGTGAATTAAAATTATTCATACTTTTCATGTAAGCTATTAGCTCAGATAATTGAGAATTAAATAGGTACATTAGGGTTCTATACAAAAACACTTTTGTTTTATTATTTTAATCAACTAGTACTGCAAAGAAATTGAACTGAAAATAATAACATCTTGGGTATGCAGGTAAGAAATATTAAAATTTTAACTATTTTAAGTGAGTGAATAAAAAGCATCTTAAGAAGAATACTACAAGGTAATTATTTGGGAAGCAGAGAGAAGACTTTTGTCAGTATGGATATTGCAAGATGAATTGTTTATATACTTGGATACAACATTGACTGTACACACATGACAGGATCTGAACTATGTTAGCTCTAAAACTGTATCATAATAAGTTGGGTTTACTTGGTAAGCTGGAAATGCTAGGGGCCATATGGAGAAAAAATGAACAAAGAATTTATCTCTGAGAGTTGGAAAATAACAACAGAGAAAAAGGTCCTAAAAGTTTACAGTTCTAAACAAATATCATCAGTGGCATCTTCCTAAGAGTAAATATTGGAGTGAGAAGAGGAACACTTTCATTCTCTTAAGAGATATAGATTAAAAACAGTCCTGAAATAAAGCTACAAAATATTAATATAAATAAATAACAGGTAATGCTGAACTCAATGTTATATTGAAACTATCTTCTTCTATACAAGTAACAGACTAGAAAGGGTATGGCGAATATTTTACCATGTTGTTTTTCTTATTTGTCGCCTGCAACTTATAGTGACCCTATGCACAACTACCTTAAACCCTACTCTGTCCTGTGCCAATCTCACTGTCTCCGACAGACCCACCCACATTATTCCAGTCACTGAATCAATCCACCTCATAGAGGGTCTTCCTATCCTGCACTGTCCCTCCAACCTCCCAAGCATGACATCCTTCTCCAAGGACCAGCAGTCCCGCCTTGTAGCATGTCCAAATTATGTCAGACGAAGCTTCAGAATACTTGCCTCCAAGGAAGAGCCTGGCTTCATCCTCTCTAGGAAGACCCTGTTTTTTTTTTTAGCAGTCCATGGTATATATTCAATACTGTTATCCAACACCACAGCTCAAATACATCAATTCTCCTACTATCCTCCTTAAGTCATTGTCCAGTTCTCTGGCATACAGTGATTACAAAGACCATGACCTGTATCAGGCACACCTTATCCTTTAGAGTGACACCATTGTTACTCAGACTTTGGAGCGGTCCCTCACAGCAGACTGTCCCATCAAAATAGATCTTTTAATTTCCTGGCTGCTGGTGACAAGAGTGTTGACTTGTGGAGCCAATCAAACTAAAGCTATTAACAGTCTCAATCTCTTTACCATCCATCCTGATGCTTCCAATTGACCCAGTAGTGAGAATTTTTGTCTTCTTGATATGGAGCCTCAATCTGTATTGAAAGCTGCAGTCCTCGACCTTCTGCAGTGAGTGCTTCAGGTCATCCTCAATTTGAGCAAACAGGGTTGTGTCATCTGCATAACGCAGAGTGTTGATGAATCTTCCAACAATCCTGATGCCACACTTCTCCTCCTAGAGCCCAGCATCCCGGATAATCTGTTCTGCATATAGGTTAACCAGGTACGGAGATAGGATACATCCCTGGTGTACACACTTCCCAATTTTAAACCATGTCGTATTTTTTTGCTCTGTTCTGACGACTACCTCCTGGTCCAAGTACAGATTTTGCATTAGCACTATCAAGGGTTCTGAGATTCCCATTCTTCTCAGAGCCAGTCACAATTTGTTGTGATCCAAACAATCAAATGCCTTTCCATAATCAATGAAACATACATATAACTTCCTACTTTTGCCAATATCCATCTAACTTTGGCTACAATATCACTAGTACCATGACCCCTTTTAAAGCCAAACTGGACTTCTGGCAGTTTTCTGTTGATGTGCTATTCCAATTGTTTTTGGATAATCTTCAGGAGAATCTTGCTTGTATGTGATATTAATGATATTGTTCAATAATTTCCACACACTGTTGGGTCGTCTTTCTTTGGAATGTGAACTAACATAGATCTCTTCCAGTCAGTTGGCCAAGTGGTTATCCTCGAGATTTCTTGGCAGAACTTGGTGAGCACAACTAGGGCAACATCTGTTAGTTGAAATATGTCAACTGGTATACTATCAATTCCTGGGGCCTTATTTTTTTGCCAATTCCTTCAAAGCAGCTTGAACATCTTCCTTCATCACCATAGGCTCTTGCTCATGTGTTGTTTCATGAAATTCTTCTGTGTCGGCTAATTCTTTTCTGTACAATAACTCTGTATACTCTTTCCAACTTCCTGTATAATTTAATATTCTCCCCAAAGCATCCTTAAGTATAACAAGTCGAGGTTTGAATTTGTTCTTCAGTTCTTTGGGCTTAAGAAGTGCTAAGCAAGTTCAGCCCTTTTGATTTTCTGACTCTAGCTCCTTGCACATTTAATTGTAATATTTTATTTTGTCTTCCCATGATGCCTTTTAAAATCTTCTGTTCAACTCTTTAATATCTTGAATTCTTCCCTCTGCTTTGGCTTCTCAGTGTTCTAGTGCAATATTCAGAGTCTCTTCTGACATATTTTACCATTGTAAAGAATTATACAAATTTTACAGAATAATAAACATGATAGAAATATGTTAAACAGAATGTGTCTGTAATTGATGTTTATACTTTTAAAAGTCTGATGATGTTATGAAAATTGCTTTTCTTTTGGATATATCTAGAAAGTGCGTAGAGATCATTGTTTTTCAGTCAGATTATTATACTGATTGGTTTCCACTTATGCTTTGCTGTTCTTAGGTTCCATGAGTTCGATTATAATTCACAGTGACCTGATGAAAAACAGATCAAAAGCTTGGTCTATCGTATGCTATCCTCACAACTTTTCAGGCTTAAACCCATTGTTGTAGTCACTGATAAAATCCATGTCATCGAGGGTCTTCCCGTTTTTCATTGACCCTCTATTTTTCTGAAGTATAATGTATTTTTCCAAGGACTGGCATCTCATAAAAATATAAACAATGTATACGGATTCAAGTTTCACTTACCTCTAAGAAATACACTTGGTGCACTTCCTCCAAGATAGATTTGTTTGTTCTTTGGTAACACATAGTCTATTTTCAATACTCTTCACCAACACCACAATTCAAATGCATTAATTAGACTTTGATTTTACTTGTACATTGTCCAAGTCTCACAGCCATATGAATCAACTAAAAATATCATGGCACGTGGCAGTACATTTTACTCTTTAGAATTGCATCTTTTCTCTTGAACACTATAAAGTGATCTTTGACAGCATATTTAGCTAATGCACTCTCTTCTATTACTTTACTACTGCTACCAAGTAAATGTAAGTCAAACTAATGAGAAATGTATACTGTTGCCTGCTATTCCAATTCTTAGGACTATGTGAATTGATAATCCTGGTACTGATTGTAGAACGTCTGTTACCATCAGCTACTCATATGCAAGTTCAAAGTAAATCTAAAGAAAATGAAATCAAATCCATAAGGAAGAAAATTTGACCTTGAGTCTATCACACCTGAATTTAAAAATCACCTTAGGAACAGGTTTAAGTCCATGAACACCAATGAATGAAAATCAGATGAGTTTTGAGAGAATATCAAG
>NW_006400049.1:765898-773551 GCF_000299155.1 Elephantulus edwardii | reverse complement strand
CCCTGCTCTATTCATACAATAGCCTCCTGGTCTAGGTATAGGATCCACATGAGCACAATTAAGTTCTCTGGGACTCCATTCTTCTCAATGTCAGCCACAACTTGTTATGATACACACAGTTCAATGCCTTTGCATAGTCAACAAAGCACATATAGATGTTCTTCTAGTATTCTTTCCTTTCAGGCAGGATTCATCTGACATCATCAGTGATATCCCTGGGGTGACATGCCTCTTCTAAATCCTGCTTGAAATTCTAACAATTCCCTGTGTACTGTTCTAGCCATTTTTGGATGATTTTCAGCAGTATTTTGCTTCTATATGATATTAATGATATAGGTTGATAGTTTCCACATTTGGTTAAGTAATTTTTCCTGGGAATGAGAACAAATATGGACCTTTTCCAATCTACGTATCAAACAGCTTTTACCCAAATTTCCTGGCATAGGCTGGTGAGCATATCCAAGGCTGCATCTGTCAATTGAAACAAGTCAACTGGTGTCCCATCAATTCCTGGGGCCTTATTTTTGCTAGTGCCTTCAGTGGAGTTTCCACTTCCTGCTTAATTACCATTGGTTCCTGCTCAAATTGTACTTCCTGAAATTTTTCAGTGTCAATACTTTTTGGTACAGTGAGTCTGTGTATTCCCTCTATATTCTTTTGATAATTTCTGAGCCATTCAATATATTGTCTATAGCACTATAATTTACAGTCATATCATATGGTCAAATTTTGATTGTGTGGGTCACAATGATTTGTGGTTAACCTTGAGAATAATTTGAATCCCAGAAAACATAATTGTGCTGATGTGAAACCTATACTTGGACCAGGAGGCAGTCTTCAGAAAAGAGCAACACTGTATGGGAGGAAAACTGTATGGTTCAAAATCAGGAACAAAGTGTGTCATGCATCAATAATTTTCACTCTATATGCTTAACAGGTCAGTCTGGAAGCTGAACTCTATGAGGATGATTGTGACACCAAGATTAAAGAAAGACTTATGACCAACCTACATTATGCATATAACACATCCTTGATAGCTGAAACTGAGGGAGACCTGATGTTTGCTCCAGAAGGTCAAGGGCTGTGCTCTTCAGGTTGTTATGAGTCACAGGTGACTTGATAGCACATAGCAACAACATGTAGTACATATTTAAAGCTATATATTCTTTGATCTTTTTCAGTAAATTCTTCAAGTTTTCTATTATGAGCAAGGTTGTTTCATATCCATAATGTCAAAGGTTACTTAGTCTTCCTCCAATCCTGATGCCAATTCTTATTCATTTAGTCTAGATTCTCAAATTATTTACTCAGTCTACAGAAAAAAGAAGTATAGAGAAAAAACACAATGAACTCACACAATTTTCTTGATTTTTAAACTATGTTTTATGCCATTATTCTCATTAAATGACTAGTTCTTAGACTATGTACAGGTCTTGCATGAATACAATGTTCTAGAAGGATTGAAAACCATAGACCTGAAAGAAGTGAAGCATATTATTTTCTGTATTTATAGATACTTTTCCACAAAAAGTAATATTTAATATTTTAAAATTATTTTCATATTCCATTATTGCTCTTATCTCAAATTCTTTTAAAAACAAAAAAAATACTTTAAATAATGTAAATATTTAACTCATGGTAACATAAAACCACTGACAATTTTTCATATTTAATTATGAAATTATATTCTCTTACTGTAATAAACTGTCTCTTAAGAGTAATTTTCAAACAGTATCATAAATATCACACAAGCAAGTCATCAAAAAACAACTTGAACAGCACATCAAAAGGGAACTGCATGAAATAGAGGCCGGGTTTAGAAGAGGCCAAGGCACTAGGAGTATTATAGCTAATGTCAGCTGGATCTTGATTGAAAGCAAGGAGTACCAGGGAATATCTATCTGAGTTTCATTGACTATGCGAAGGCATTTGACTATGTGGATCACAATAAACTGTGGCTGGCTCTGAGAAAAATAAATGGGAATCCTAGAACACTTGATTGTGCTTATGCAAAACTTATTCTTGGACCAGGAAGCAGTTGTCAGAACAGAGCAAGGAAACACTGCATGGTTCAATTATGGCCTGAATCAGGCTCTCCTTATCTGACTGACTTTGTTGCTTTTTTAGCACTTTGGAGAGATAGTGCCACAACCTCTTCTAAACCCAGCTATACTTCAGGAAGGTCTCTGTAAATGTACTGTTCCAGTAATTTTTGGATAATCTTCATCAGGCTTTTGCATGCATATGATATGAGTGATATTGTTTGATAATTTCAATACTCTGTTGGGCCACCTTTATTGGAAAGGAAATAAATGGATCTCTTCCAGTCAGTTGGCAAAGTATTTGTCCTCAAGACTTCTTGGCATAACCTGGTGAGCACACCCAGGGCAGCATTTGTTTGTTGAAATATGTCAATTGGTATTCCATCAATTCCTGGGGCCTTATTTTTTGCCAATTTCTTCAGAGCAATCTGCACTTCATCCTTTATCACCATTGCCTCTTGATCATATGTTCTTTTCATGAAATTCTTTTATGTCAGCCAATTCTTCTCTGCATATTCCTTCCATCTTCTTTTAATGCTTCCTGGATCATTCAATATTCTGCACATAATATTCTTAATATTGCAACTCTAGACTTGAATTTTTTCTTTAGTTTCTAGCTTAAGAAATGTCAAGTGAGTTCAGCCCTTTTGTTTTTCTGACTCTAGCTTCTAAGAGAAATTAAAAATGAACTTGAATTTTAAATTAGAATTCGGAAAAATAATTAAAATTTGGTATCATTAAATCTAAGATTAGGATGATAGTCCCAAAATGAACACTTAAAAATATTGAATTTCCTATATATTCAAGTAATAGTAATGTAGAAAGAGAACAAAATGGAGGAACATCATTTAAATAATGTATAGTCACTTTAGCTGTAATAATGAATTCAAATATATGAATAATTGTGAAAATTATTTATACCTGTAAGTTTTCATCCTGTTAGACTTGTTATCATCTAGAGTCAACTTGCTAACACTTATTAAAAAAACAAAAACAAAAGCAATTACAACAATGCAAAGATTACTTTTTTTAAATTCTGAAGATCTTTTAAAGGTAATAATTTATAAATCTATTTCAATGAAATAACAAAGGCAGATGACTAACAAAAGAAGGAGAGAAATGACTGAATCACTCACTGAAATAAAATCAGTGAGCTTTCTTTTTGTAGCAAGAATTTGGCAGTGGACTGGATGAAACAGTATCACAGGGATAATTTCCTCCAAACAAAAAAAAAACAAACAATAAAAACCCCTTCTTTATTAATTGGCAAAGATTTAACATTTTATTAATATGGTAAAGGAAAGTTCTCAAAATAAATTTAGAGATAGGAAAATAGAGTGGAATTAAAAATAAATACCAAATAGCAGAGAAAGAGTGATAACTGACTCATTTTATTGACAAAATACAGGGTTTTCAGAAGTTAGTCAAGGGATATTCTTAAAACATGCAGAAAGAAAAAAACACTTTCTTATACATATTTTCAAAATGGTGATGAAAAAATGAAAAAAAAAACCAACAAAAAACAAAATGGTGATAAGAGATCAGGAAATGAAGGTAAATACTTACAGAACTTAGTGGCCTGGTGGGTAAGGAATTGCACTGCCAATCCAAAAGCAAGTGGTTCAAAATCACCAGACGCTCTGCAGAATGATGTTAAATCTCCCTCTTAGCAATTACAGCTTCTGAAAACCTACTAGAGGGAAAACTGTGAGTCAGGTCCAGCATGACAGTAATTTAAAAAAAAATAAATTTATCTCTTTTTTCTGTTGTATATATTGTTGAGTCAGAGTCTACTCATAGATGACTCTAGCAAGTTTTCTGAGGCAATAAAGCTCATGGGAGGAGATTACTCACCTTTATCTTGTGGCATGTCTAATGGAGTCAAACAAATGCCTTGGGAATAGGTAGTATAACTCCGTATTATTAGGTCATAAGAGATCATCTGTTCGTTTTTCTTGTTAGCTGCTGTTAAGTTAATCATGAGTCAAAACAACCCTAAGAATATTGGAGCCATCGTAACCATACCTACTATACTCAAGCCTGTAACTCCAGCCACTATGTCTATTAATCTTATTGAATATCTTCCTCTCTTTCACCGATCCTCATATTTCCAAGCATTTTGTCTTTTTTCCAAAGACTGGCCTCTTCTGACCACATGCCCAAAGTATATTAGATGTAGCTTCATGATCCTTCCCTCCAAGGAATACACTGGCTATTCTCCAAGACATATTTGTTGGTTTTGACAGTCCATGGCATATTCAGCATTCTATCAGCACCACAACTCAAAGGCATTGATTTTTTTTTCTTCTTTTGTCAATGTCAAGCATTTCAATGCTTAAGAAGCAATTTAAAGGAACATGGCTTAGATCAGGTGCATCTTAGTTCTCAAACTGACATTGTTTCTTCTCAGAACCTTGAGAGGTCTATGATTGCAGAGTTTTCCAACATTAAATGTTTGGTTTAGTTATGTTTTGTTGTTGTTTTTAATTTCTTGAGTGCTTGCCACAGATTATTTATTGTACAAGACAAAATTGTTAACCATTTCAATCTTCTTTTGACATACAATGATGTTGTCCTTTGGCCAAGGGTGAGGATCTTTATTTATTTTGTTTATGTTGAGGTGTAATCCATACAAAAGGCTTCAATTCTTTACTTTCTGCAGTAAACATCTCAGTTCATCATAATTTTCTGCAAGTTAAGCTGTATCATCTGAATACTGCAGGTTTTTGTTGAGCCTTTCTCTGATTCTGATGCCACACTCCGTGGAGTTCAGATTCTCAGACTATTTGCGCTATAAAGAGAAAGAATGTGAATATATGCTGTATTTTATACTTCACACAAAAATTATACACATTAAATATTTTATGTACATAAAGGGCTAAGCCTCTCAAGTTGGTAGAATAACATTCCCACTTGTTAATTTATCTCTTTCATAAATGCATATTTGTTGTAAGATTCCTATGATTGCTAAAAAGATTAGCTGTTCTAACCCTTTTAAATTGAATGACCCAGCAAGCAGCACATTATATTGGTCAATTGCACATAACTGCAAGGGTGACTGCATTTAATACACTAGCATAATTGCAAGTCTGCTCTTAATGAATTATTGCTGACAACATTTTATACTAAATTGGTTTGTGTTTGTCTAAAAAAATGAATGAAATAATTTTTTACCTGTAAGACACCCTTTCTATTGTATTTTAGATATAGTGTCTTTTCCCTTTTAAGATACAGTTCATTCCAACAGGATGACATGAACTGTTAAACTCTACCAGGCTATATAAAAGACATTTCAAACTGACATCTCTAAAAAGAACTCAATGTTTAATCTTTCTAGTTATCTGAGGAAACAGCACTACAATTTATCTTGCTTTTTAAGTAAAAAGACAAGCAAACTAAAACAAATCAAATACACTTAAAAATCTTTCACCAAATACTACATAAGGCGATTAATGTAGAAGTAGAAGGATAACTAGTAAAACATGTTTGATGATCCAAGGAGTGGAGAGTGGGAGCAGAGAGGTGAGGATGGGCGGGTTGGAAAATATAGGGCTGCACAATTTGGTGGGTGGAGGAAGGAAGGGTAAAATAAATGGGAAAGATCTGGCTGGAATCTGAAAAGACAGGGTAATGGTGGGAATAGTCAAATGGTGATTAATTTTATAAATTATAATAAATAGTAATGATTGTATGGAACACACAGTGAATGAAGAAAAGTGTGAAACACAATGAATATGAACTTTTTAAGCAAACCAATATAAAATAAAAAAAGTGCTGAAGAAGAGTATTGTATATACCAAGGACTGCTGAGATTAAACAAACAAGTTTATCCCAGAGAGGGTGAAGCCAGGCTGCTCCTTGGAGGTAAGGATTTGGAAACTTCTTCTGACATATTTTGGACATGCTGGAAGGTGGAATCAGTCCTTGGAGAGGGACGTCATGATTGGAAGGGTGGAAAGACAGCGTAGGAGAGGAAGACCCTTGATGAGATGGATTGAATCAGTGCCTGGGGAATGGGAGTAGGTGTATCAGAGACAATAAGATTGGCACAGGATAGAGCAAGGTTTAGCGATGTTGTACAGTCTCAATCTCTTCACCATCCTTCCTGAGGCTGCCATTTGGTCCAGTGGTGAGAATCTTTGTCTTCTTGACATTGAGCCTCAATCCATATTGTAGGCTGCAGTCCTTGACCCTCTGCAGCAGGTGCTTCAGGTCCTCTTCAGTTTCAGCAAGCAGGGTTGTGTCATCTGCATAATGCAGGTTGTTGATAAATCATTCACCAATCTTGACCCCACATTTCTCCTCATAGAGCCCAGCCTCCCAGATAATCTGTTCTGCATATAGGTTGAAAAGGTATGGAGATAGGATGCATCCCTGGCATACGCTCTTCCCAATTTTGAACCATGTAGTGTTCCCTTGCTCTTTTCTGATGACTGCCTCCAGGTCCAAGTATAGGTTTTGCATTAGCACGATCAAGTGTTCTGGGATTCCCATTCTTCTCAGAGTCAGCCACAGTTTGTTATGATACACACAGCCTTTGCATAATCGATGAAACACAGATAGACATTCCTCTGGTATTCTCTGCTTTCAGCTAAGATCCACCTAACATCAGCTAAAATATCCCTAGTACCACGACCCCTTCTAAACCCAGCCTGGACTTCTGATAGTTCTCTGCTGATGTGCTGTTCCAGACGTTTTTGGATAATCTTCAGTAAATTCTTGCTTGCATGTGATTATATATATATATATATGCAGGAGAGGCAACCACTTCCTAAATAACATGCCTCTGGAAACTCTATGAACTTTGATAAATGTCGAAATTGTAGAGGGGCTTCAAACCTTTTGTTCATAGAGTCTCTATGAATCGTGCTCAACTTGAAGGCAATCAATAACAACAATGAAACATCTCTGCTTGCTGAAACTGAGGAGGACCTGAAGCACTTGCTGCAGAAGGTCAAGAACCACAGCCTTTAATATGGATTGAAGCTCAACGTCAAGAAAATAAAGATTCTCAACACTGGGCCAATTGGCAGCATCATGATAGATGGTGAAAAGATTGAGACTGTTGATAGATTCAGTTTGCTTGGTTCTATAAACACTACTCTTGGTACCAGCAGCCAGGAAATTAAAAGACAAATTGTATTGGGAAAATCTGCTGTCAGAGACCTCTCCAAGGTACTGAGGAGCAACGATGTCAGGCTGTTGATTAAGGTGTGCTTGATACAGGCCACGGTCTTTGCCATTACTTGCTATGCATCAGAGATATGGACAAGGACTAGGGATGATAGGAGAGTTGATGTCTTTGGGTTGGTGCTAGAGAAGAGTGTTGAATATACTATGGATGCCTAAAAGAACAAATTCATTCTTGAGAGAGTGAAGGCAGGTTGCTCCTTGAGACATGGATTCTGAAGCTTTATCTGATATACTTTGGACATGTTGCAAGGTGGGACCAGTCCATGGAGAAGGATGTCATGCTTGGAAGGATGGAGGGACAGCAGAGGAAAGAAGACCCTCGATGAAATGGATTGATTCCATCCCTGGGGTAATGCAGATAGGCGTTTGGGAGACAATAAGATTGGCAAGGGATAGAGCAGGGTTTAGGGCTATTGTA
>NW_006400049.1:741700-765488 GCF_000299155.1 Elephantulus edwardii | reverse complement strand
CTCATGTATCACACTTTATAAAATTAATCACCATCGGAACTTGTCCTTATCTTTTCACCTTGATCCTTCCCATTTGCTTCTTCCTCTCCCTCCAACCACCAACCTGTTCAGTCTTGTGTTATCACTCCTCCTTATCCTCATCCCCTAATCTTCCTCTTATGTTCCTATACATGGTTTATTATTTGTCTTTATATTTTTACAATAATAGTCTTATGTATTTGTCCTTGTAAGACTGTTCAAACCGTGATACATGCATACAATGGAATACTATGCAGCACTCAGGAGCAACGATTTTGAAAAATCATATGTAACTTAAGAAAGGCTGCAGAGCTTTATGCTGAGTGTACTAATACACAAACATGCCTTTTGATTTATTTTTCTACCTTGATTCCCCCCCCCTTTTTCCCATTGGTTTGCATAAGTCACATGTATGCATCATGTTTTGTACAGGTACTTTATATTTTATACAAACATGCATAATTGTGTTGATTTCTTTGGAAGTAGATTTTTCTATTTTTTTCTAAATGTGCCTGTGGTAATGTGCCCCAGCTTTTTGAGTTGCAAGGAAAAGTGTATAACCAAATATAAGAAAGTACAAATAAGAGAAAGTAGATGTCACATGAAGATTGTCAAATAAATAATGAAGGAAGAAATAGACAAGTAACTTCTCCTAGTGCAAGCTGACCAAGAAAGAGACTTTCCTATTGCAAATACTTTCCTGCATCTCAAGGCATGCAGTTTGAATCTACCACTTGCTCCATGGAGCAAAGATGGACCATCTCCTACCATGTGAAAATATGCTGGAGAATCAGCTATAAGTTGATTTCTATGTAACAATAACAGCAACAGCCTTCTAAAGTGTAAGCAAAAGATTTCTATTTTTAGAGGAAAAAAAACACATAAAACTTTTACTGTTTCATTGACATGATGTCTATTTCAATGGTCCCTAAAGCATCAGGAAGTGTGAGGATGGCACACGATAAGAAAGGGCTCATAACTGTTTTTCATAGGGTCACTGTGGCTTGTTCTCGAATTAATGGCAACTAACAAAAACAATAAGATGCTGCTGGGATCTGGACAAAGAATGAATGATAGAAGAAAAATGTTTGTCTTTTCAAACAATTAAATATACAATATTCTTAGATAGCATCAGATTTAAAGGCATTAATTCTTCTTCAGCTTTCTTTTCATTGTACAACATTAAGATAGAGTTGAAGCGACTGAAAATATCATGGTTTGGTTCAGACATATGATTTACCTATTGATTGAATACTAAGGATTTTAGTTTTGGTGCTATAATATATCTATAGTGAAGACTACAGTTTTTTATGTTCTTCAGTAGTGCTTCAAGTCTTTTACACTTTCTTTAAGTAAGGTTGACCTTCAGTAAGGTTATCTGCTGATAAACATAAGTTGTTGACCAGTCTTCCTTCATATAGTCTAGATTTTGAAATTATTTGTGATATCGATATCTATCTTTCTATCTCTCTATATCTATCTCTCTATCTATCTATCTATCTATCTATCTATCTATCTATCTATCTATCTATCATCTATCTATCTATATCTGTGTTTCATTGACTATGCAAAGGCATTTCACTGTGTGGATCACAACATACTGTGGTTGACTCTGAGAAGAATGGGAATCTTAGAACAGTTGAACGTTGGATCAGTTGATACTTGTACCAGGAGGCAGTCATCAAAACAGAACAAGGAAACACTACATGGTTCAAAATTGGGAAGGGTATGTGTCAAGGATTTGTCCTATCTCCATGTTTTTAAATCTATATGCGGAACACATTATCCAGGAGGCTGGACTCTATGAGCAGAAGTGTGGCATCAGGATTAGAGGTAGACTTATCAACAATCTGAGTTATGCAGATGACACATCCCTGCTTGCTGAAGCAGAGCAGGACCTAAAGCGCTTGCTGCAGAAGGTCAAGGACTACAGCCTTCAATGTGGATTGAAGATCAACACCAAGAAAACAAAGATTCTCTCCACTGGCGCAATTGGCAGCATCATGATAGATGGTGAAGAGATTGAGATTGTTGATTGTTTCCATTTTCTTGGCTCTGCAATCAGCAACCAGGACATTAAAAGACAAATTACATTGGGAGGGTCTGCTGTCAAAGACCTCTCCAAGGTACTGAGGAGCAACGATATCAGACTGGAGACTAAGGTACGTCTGATACAGTCTATGGTCTCTGCAATTACTTGCTATGCATCAGAGAGCTGGGCAATGACTAGGGATGATAGAACAAGAGTTGATTTTTTTTTTAACCTTGGTGCTGGAGAAGAGTATTGAAGATACTATGGACTGCTAGAAAAAAAAAAATTCGTCCTGGAGTGGGTGAGGCCAGGCTGCTCCTTGGAGGCAAGGATTCTGAAGCTCCATCAGACATACTTTGAACATGTTGTAAGGTGGGATCAGTCCTTGGAGAAGGACGTCATGCTTGGGAGGGAGGATAGAAGGACAGTGCTGGAGAGCAAGACCCTCAACCCTCAACGAGATGGATTACCCCATCACTGGGTAAAGGGGATAAGTGTGTCAGAGACAATAAGATTGGCAAGGGATAGAACAGGGTTATAGGCTATTGAACATAGGGTCACTATCGACAGAACATTACAACAAACTATATATATACACACACACACACACATATACATACACATATATAAACATACATACACACACATACATATATATGAGTGGAAATACTAGAATACTTACTTGTGCATTTTTGAAATATGTCTTTGGACCAAGAACCAGTTGTCTGAATAGAACAAAGGAACACACTAAGGTATAAAATAATAAATAGTTTGTGTCTGAGTTGTATTCTTTGTCCATACTTATTCAATCAGTTTGCTGAAAATATAATCCAAAAAGCTGGACTATATAGTTCAATGATAATTAACTGTATAAAACACAATGTATGGAGATGATTGTATAAAATATAATGCCAATGTTGGAATGTGTGTGGAGGAAATCTGCATAATTTAAAAAATGGAAAAAAGAATAACTGGCAAAATGACAACAATTTGGAACAAGAGATTCCTTGCAAAGTGGACTGAGGTGGTTGGAGGAAAATGTGCAACAATGAATTAACTTTTTTTTTTAATTAAAAAGAAGGTGGGAGGGAGCTCTGGTGGCCTACTTGCAAGAAGTGGCACTGCAATCCCAGAAGTATGCAGTTCGAATCTACCAGATGTCGAATCCACCAGACGCTCTGTTGAAGAATGAGGGGCAATCTCCTCCTGTACTAGTCAGATCCAATTTGATGGCATACACACAAAAAGTGAGAAAATAAAATAACAAAAAAAAATTTGAAAAGAGAAACTGGGTTAGTTAAATAAAAAGAAATCTTTGAAAATTAGCTGTTAAGGTAGTGTCCTTTGATTCCAATATCAGTTTTAAATACAAAAACTCATTGCCATTTAGTTGAACTGGCTCATTGCTGACCCTTCAGTGAGGTTTGGGAGGCTTTAATTTCGTGGGAAGATAGTTCACATCTTTCTTATGTCAAATTACTAGTGTACTAGAAGTGATGCTCCCTATGGACTACATCACCAGTTCTACCATCTATAAATTGTATGCCTACAGTCAGGTTTTCTAGACTTTGCTCTATTGCATTTGTCAAACTTACAGCAAAGAGCTTCTTCAAAATGCTGAAAAGCAAACACTTTTAGGTTAAGGTAGTCTGACTGAATCCATGGTTTTACTGGTTGCTTCAAGTTCATGTTAACATTAGACAATGAATAAGAAAGTCTGATGGAAAAAAAATGTTCCAAGGAAAACGCCATTCTTCCTAAAGTTGATAATCAGATAAAAATAGGAAGATTTAATGAACTGAATTGACACAGTGGTTGCAACAATGGATGCAATCATATTAATTGTGAGGATGGATGGAAACCAGGCAGAGTTCAGGTCTGCTGCACATATGAGTTGAAATAGAGTCAAAGGTACATAATAACAACTTGAAGTTACTAGATTTCTGTCAATTTGGTATATAAGCAGTAAGACATTTATAAGCACTCACAATGTCTTGTGGATGAATGAAATTTTTACATAAAGAATCTTGCAAATGCTATTACTTGCTCATGATATTTTAGTTGCTTTATAGGCATATGAAAGTTGGACAGTGAATAAAAAAGGCTGAAGAAAATTTATGCTTTTGATTAAGGATGTTGGTGAAAAATATTGAATATAACATGGACTGCCTAAAGAACAAACAACTCGATCTTGGAAGAAATGTAATCAGGGTACAACCTAGAGGCAAAGGTGATAAAACTTCATGTCACATACTTTGGACAGATTGTCAACATAGGCCAGTGCTTAGAAATTGATGTCTTGCTTGGAAAACTGAAAGATCATCAAAAAAGAAGAAGATCATCATTGGGTAAATTGACACAGTGACTGAAACATTTGGCTTAAAAATAATGGAAATTACAAGCTTGGTGCAAAATCAAGCATGGTTCAGATATACTGTACATATAATTGTGAATGAGTTAGAGCAGACTGGATGACCCCTAAAAATAACACCAGCAAATAAGACCATTTTTGTAAAAATAGAAGGATAACTAGTAAATATGGGAACTCAAGGGAGGGAGAGGGGAGGGAGAACTCTGAGGTGGGAAGGGTGAGGTTAGGTAGGGGCGGAACCACCAGGTTGCATAGTTTAGTGAGTAGAGGGAGGGGTGGGAAATAATTGGGAAAGATTCAGGCAAAAAGAGGAGGTATTGATGGGCAAAGTCCAATGGTGATTAATTTTAGAAAAAAATAATGCATGAGAATAATTGTATGAAACACAATGTGATTAAAGAATAGCATGAAATACAATGTATACAACATTGTAAACAGGCGTGTCAGAGTCAATGAGACTTGCTCAGGGTAGTGCAGGCACATAACAACAACAATAACAACCTGAGGAAATCTGAAATAGGACCCAGATCACACTGTTTACTAAAACCAACTGAAAAATGGTCAAGAGACTTACAGGTAAAATAAAAAAACAATAATAAATATCATCAGAGAAAAATATTGGACTAAACAAAACCTTCAAAGCCTTGGTTTGTAGCCTAATTATGCTTACAAATATAGTGAAATATTTACAACCAGGAGAGGATAAACATCAATGAATTGAACCTTCTAAAAATCAAAACTACTTGCATCAAAACCTTTTTTCTAATAAAATGGGAAGGCGGGAAACCCTCACAGATTGGAAAAAAGTATTTGGCAATAATGTTTAAGGCAAGTGACTCATAGTTAATATTTACAGAATACTACATTATTGTCACAAGAAAAAAAAAGATAATTAAATTATAAAATGGGCAAAAAATTGAATACGTTCTTTACCAAGGATGATATTCAGATGATCAACTAACACATGAAGAAACATCTTCAAAGTCAGACTTGATTTGAAAGTCAATGAAAATATGACTGGAAACGGTGTTGTGACATGATATTAGCTAATTCAGTAAAAGAGGGAGGGCCAGGATTAATAGTCAAGTTCATAATGTGTGTTGTTAGGTGTCATCGAGTTACTTGCGATCCATAGTATCCCTATGTACAAAAGCACTAAACCCTGCTCTATCCTGTGCCAGCCTCACTGTCTCTGAAATACCTACCTCCATTACACCAATCACTGAATCGATCCGTCTCATCAAAGCTCTTCCTCTCTTGCACTGTCGCTCCACCCTCCCAAAATGATGTCCCTCTCCAAGGACTGGTTCCGCCTTCCAACATATCCAAAATATGTCAGATGAAGCTTCAGAATCCTTGAGTTCAAGGAACAGCCTGGTTTCACCCTCTCCAGGACAAACCTGTTTGTTCTCTTAGCAGTACATGGTATATTCAACAATCTTCTCCAGCACAACAGCTCAAAGGCATAGATTCTCTTTCTACCATCCCTAGTAATTTTTCAGCTCTCTGTTGCATAATATGCAATTGAAAAGACTATGATCTGGATCAGGAGCACCTTAGTCTACAGCCTGACTTCGTTACTCTTCAGTACTCTGGAGAGGAGGTCCCTGACAGCTGATTTGATGCAAATTGTCTTTTGATTTCCTAGCTGCTGATACCAAGACTGTTAACTGTGAAGCAAAGCAAATTAAAACTGTTAAAAATCTCAGTCTCTTCACCACTCATCATGAAGCTGCCAGTTAGCCCAGTGGTGAGAATCTTTGTTTTCTTGATGTTGAGCTTTGATCTATATTGCAGTCCTGAACTTTCTTCAGCAAGAGCTTCAGGTCCTCCTCAGTTTCAGCGAGCAGGGTTGTGTCATCTGCATAACACAGATTGTTGATGAATCTTCCTCGAATCTTATTGCCACTTTCCTGCTCTTACAGCCCAGCGTCTCTGATGATCTGGTCTGTATTCAGATTGAAAAGGTATGGAGACAAAATACATCCCTGATGGACCCCCTTTTTTAATTTGAGCCATGCAGTGTCTCCTTCTGTTCTGATGACTGCCTCTTGGTTCAAGTATAGGTTTCACATGGGATTCCCATTCTTCTCAGAGTCAGCCACAGTTTGTTGTGATCCACACAGTCAAAAGTCCTTGCATAGACAATGAAACACAGATAGATATTGCTCTGGTACTCTCTGCTTTATGCCAAGATCCATCTAACATTAGTTTAATATCCCTAGTATCACGGCGTCTTCTAAATCCAGCCTGCACATCTGGCAGTTCTCTGGTGACGTGTTTCTCCAGTACTTTTTGGATAATTTTCAACAGTATCTTGCTTGCATGTGATATTAATGATACTGTTCAATAATTTCTGCACTTTGTTGGGTCACCTTTTTGTGGAATGGGAATAAATATCCATCTCTTCCAGTCAGTTGGCTAGCTGGCTGTCCTCCCGATTTCTTGGCACAACTTAGTGAGCACATCCAGGGCAGCGCCTGTTTGTTGAAATATGTCTATTGTTATGCTTTTAACTCCTGGAGCCTTGTTTTTTTCCAATTTTTTCAGAGCAACTTGAACTTCTTCCTTCATCACCCCAGGCTCGAACATTATTTCATGACATTCTAGTTAACCAATTCCTTCTGGTACAGTGACTCTGTATACTCCTTCCTCTACTTTTAATGCTTCTCAGATCATTTAACATTCTGCCCAAAGCATCCTTAAATATTGCCACTCATGGTTTGAATTTGTTTTTCAATTCCTTCAGCTTAAGAAATGCTGAGCAATATCTGCCTTTTTGATTTTTTGACTCCAGCTCTTTGCACATTTCACTATAATACATTGCTTTGTCATGTCGAGCTGCCCTTTGAAATTTTCTATTCAGCTCTTTAATTTCTTCATATCTTCCTTTAGCTTTGGCATCTCAGAACTCAAATGTAATATTCAGAGTCTCATCTGACAACTATTTTGGTCTTTTCTTCCTCTACTGCCTTTGTAATGATCTTTTGTGTGCTTCATGGACAGTATTCTTGATATCCTCCCGCAGCTTATTTGATCTTCGCTCATTAGTGTTTATGGTCTCAAACCTCTTCCTGAGACGGTTTTGAAATTTGAGTGGGATAGATGTAAGGTCAAATTTTTGTTCCAGTGTATTTGATTTTATTTTCTTTAACTTCACCTTGAACTTGCCTATAAGTAGTTGGTGGTCTGTTCCACAATCAGCAGCTGATCTGGTTTTCACAGCTGGTATTGAACTTCTCCAGTGATTCTTTCCACAGATGTTATTGATTTGATTCCTATGAATACCATTGAGTTGCTATAATCAAGGATGCTTAGGCAGAATATTAAATGATCCAGGAATTATTAAAAGAAGATGGAAGGAATATACTAAGTCATTTTATCAAAAGGAATTGGCAGACACAGAAGAATTTAATGAAATAACATATGAGCAAGAGCCTATGGTGATGAAGGAAGAAGTTCAAGTTACTTTGAAGGAAATAGCAAAAAATAAGGCCCCAGGAATAGATTGTATACCAATTGACATATTTCAGCTAACAGATGCTGCCCTGGATGTGCTCACCAAGTTGTGCCAAGGAATCTTGAGAACAACCACATGGCCAACTGACTGGAAGAGATCTATATTTGTTCCCATTCCAAAGAAGGGTGACCCAACAGAGTGTGAAAACTACAGAATGATATCATTGATTTCATATGCAAGCAAGATTCTACCAAAGATTATCCAAAAATGACTGGAGCAGCCTATCAGCAAAGAATTACCGGAAGTCCAGGCTGGGTTTAGAAGGGGTCGTGGTACTAGGGATATTGTAGCTGATGTTAGAGGGATCTTAGCTGAAAGCAGGGAATACCAGAAGAATGTCTATCTGTGTTTCATTGATTATGCAAAGGCGTTTGACTGTGTGGATCATAACAAATTGTGGCTGACTCTGGAACATTTAATTGTGCTAATGCGAAACCTATACTTGGACGAGGATGCAGTCGTCAAAACCGAGCAGGGTAACACTGCATGGTTCAAAATTGGGAAGGGTGTACACCAGGGAATTATCCTGTCTCCATATCTTTTCAACCTGTATGCAGAGCAGATTATCCGGGAGGCTGGGCTCTATGAGGAGAAATGTGGGGTCAAGTTGGTGGAAGATCTATTAACAATCTACGTTATGCAGATGACACAACCCTACTTGCTGAAACTGAGAAGGACCTTATGCACTTACTGCAGAGTGTCAAGGACTGCTGCCTTCAGTGTGGACTGAGGCTCAGTGTCAAGAAGACAAAGATTCTCACCACTAGACCAATTGGTAGCATCAGGATGGATGGCTAAGAGATTGAGATTGTTCACAGCTTCAGTTTGCTCAGCTCCACGGTCAACACTCTTGGCACCAGCAGTAAGGAAATTAAAAAAAATGTATTGTAATGGGAAAGTCTGCTGTTAATGACCTCCCTAAAGTACTCAAGAGCAACGGTGTCTCTCTGGAGACTAAGGTGTGCCTGATACAGGCCAAGGTCTTTGCAATCACACGTTATGTATCAGAGAGTTGGACAATGACTAGGAAGGACAGAAGGAGAATTGATGCCTTTTAGCTGTGGTGCTGGAGAAGAGTATTGAATGTACCATAGACTGCCAAGAAAACAAACAGATTCATCCTGGAGAGGGTTAAACCAAGCTACTGCCTTGAGGCAAGGATTCTGGGACTTTGTCTGACATACTTTGGGCATGTTGCAAGGAGTGACAGATCCTTGGAGAGGGACATCATCCTTGGGAGGGTGGGGGGATGGCGCAAGATGGGAAGACCCTCTATGGGATGGATTGATTCAGTGACTGGGATAATCGGAATGGGTGCTTCAGAGACAACGTAATTGGCACAGGATAGAGCAGGGTTTAGGGCGGTTGTACATAGGGTCGCTATGAGTCGCAAGCAACTCGACAGCACATAACAACAACTTGCATACCATCAGGTGAAATCCATGGGTAATTTACTATATGTCTCCTCATTTTCTTCTTAAGTTTCATTATACCTGTCATGGTGGAGTAACTTGAATTTTTCTGTAGTCAAATAATCTTTTTATATGTATATTAATTAACTTCTCAGAATGAACTTAGTGTTCATAGTATATTGAATTTTTATTACATTTTTAACAATACAGAATTGATTGACAGGATGAGAGGCAATTCAATAATACTTGTGGGAACTTATAATCATTGATCTGAAAAACAAAAGTGAAATTAGATAGTGTCACAAATGCTAATAAAAGCTGAGTTAACAAAAGAATTATCCGATGATTTAATAATTCTGTACTCATTCTGTGTACATTCATTGAAGTCAAGCTGTAGTTGACCCATAGCTGATCTTTCTCGGAATGTTTGAAGTCTTTAAATCACATGGGAAAAGATTGCTCTTTTTTCTCTCATGGAACTACTACTAGTGGATTGAAACTATCAGAGAGGTACTATGTTTGGGAAGCTGTGGAATTCCATATCAGCTATGACACTAGAGTTTCCTGAATAGTTTACTGGTATTAAAACAAAGAAATCCTGAGTTTCTTGCAAATCTGAATTATAAAACTAAACTAAAATTTCAAACTCACTTCTCTGAACTTGATTCTAACACACATGTATCTATCATCAATTTCCAAGTTTATATTGTAGGAGACGGCACTTGTGGAGACACTGATAGTTTGAAATTGCTGGGGATGAATTGCGTTTTAATTTGCAGCACAATATGCTAAATACTTCATCACCAGAAATTCTCTTTTAAATCTAAGCTTCTATGGTATCATGACAATTAGAGTAATGGTTTATGAATGTAAATTCTTTATAGTAGGGATCTTTGGTGACATTGTCTGGAGGGACTCATTCTGCTAACACAAATTGGTGCCTCTCTACCTGTTTAAATGCATGAAGGCTTTGTGGGAAAAAGATATCCAATCCTCTCCCCTGTGATTCAATGAGGGCTTGCTTGTTTGAGATTTCTTAAAATACTTTTGAAGGAATTCTGCTCCCTTGATGTGTTACATGTTTCTGTGCTTACCAAAATGTTAATGTTTAAAACCACAAGCTTCTCTAAAGTTGAAAGATGAATCATCTTTACTTACATTCTCATAAAAAATTTACTGTCTTAGAAACCAAATCAATGGTAGTTATGAGTTAGAATTGATTTTATGGCAGTGGAAATACTATAAAAATTGTATAATATATTTTGTAACCATCTATGCTGATGTCACATACTTTGGGCATGTTGCTAGGAAAGGCTATTCCTTGGAGAGTAACATAACGTTGGAGATTCAGAGACAGAGAGGAAGACCCTCAACCGGATGAATTGACACTATGACTTTCACAGTGTACTTTAATGTGACAAGAAATTGAGGATAGCACAGTATAGGACAGCGTTTATGTCGGTTGTAAATAGGGTTGGTATGGGTTGTCCTCAACTCGATGGAACCAAACAACAACATACTGACATCAGAATCACATAATTCTAATATGTTTGATTTTTAAATGATAAGAAGAAATTCTTATTTGTTCACTTTCCAAAAAGGAAGGTAATATAACAGAATGTGAAAATTATACAACAGTATCATTAATAACACATGCACATGTATCTTTCTGAAGATTGTTCAGAAATGACTGCAACAGTATTGGTTGTTGCAACAGTTCATGGTTGTAAACTGCAAAGGATGAGATTTTCTCCCATGCAGCAACTGACAAATTCATACCACCAGCCTTTGGGTTGGCAGCACAATCTATATACACTAATCCAGAAGAGAAAATGTATTTTAGCTTTTCTTTATAATTCACTAAATTTAGATAGTGACTGGGGCACATGTAGAAACTGTATCCAAACACAAATGTAATATACTTTTCAGGAAGTCTATTGAAAAGTTTTCTTGAGAAAGAAATTTATTGGATTACACATTTTTTTATTGCTCTTGTAATTGTATGTTAAAGAAAGATGACAACTGACTCCTATATTTAGAATTTACTATTTACACAACTTTATCTCAATAAGGAACTATTATTTTTAAGGCTGTGCTCACTACAAAGATGTGTATTTAACAATATTAATAGACGTATACTCGGGGTGGGGGATGGGGGAAGGGATGTGAGAATTGTATACTAATGAAGGAATATTTTTTTTCTTTTTCTCTTCGGAGGGGGGAGCAAGCTGGTGGGGAGGGGTGGGCAGGGAGAAAAGTGCGGTAATGAATGAATGGAAATCCAAAACTCTGTAAATGTCTATTAAAATTAATAATAATAAAAAATATTAATAGAACTTTAGTATCAAAGTTTGTTTGTGACACCTATAAAATCATGGGTTTTTTTTAACACTTATAAACAACTAGTCAAGGGATGTTAGAGAAAAAAAGACTCATCTGTCAAATT
The DNA here is from genome assembly GCF_000299155.1 of Elephantulus edwardii. NCBI lineage: Eukaryota > Metazoa > Chordata > Mammalia > Macroscelidea > Macroscelididae > Elephantulus > Elephantulus edwardii. The sequence continues at coordinate 753,689 of NW_006400049.1, read as the reverse complement.
CTATCAAATTTTCATCTAAGTTATCAACCATAAAATTACTGTGTTAATTAAAAGGAGACTAACAATGAATCAAATGTGTTTTTGTTTGATTATGGCTTAGTAAATCATCTTATTTTATTAAACCAATATATAAATCACTGACATTTCTTAAGAAATAATGACAGACTACCCAATAAACTTGGTAAATAGAGGTTTACTTGTGCTCATTTACTAGTATGTCGTTTAGAATTTCACATATTTCACCACAACAAAGTTTCTGCTTCTAGCCAGGAGTGTGCTATTTCTCTCCCAATCTCATAGTACTTTTCTACCAAATAAAAACCTTTTTTCAACTTTAGAATCCTGACAGGAAAGGAATAATCACTAAACAAGGTAAAAACAGGTTTACCTATGTTAATTTACTAATATGCAGCGAACATTTAAGACTAAGTTAAATTTACTTAGAGAATAATTTATCCCTGTCAAGAAACCTGCATTTAGAAGGTTAAAGTTCTTTATAGTGGACTGGAAGCTTTCAAATAGGGGCAAACAAACAACTTTGTAGCTTTACTGTTGTTTTCAAGATATTGTATAGGAAAATAAGTCAAAATTAATTTCTCCATCTGTATTTTGATATTTGTTTTGGATTTTGATCTGAGTGAAGTTGAGGATCATTAAATAATAAACAATTAAATACAGGCATAATTCCAAGAACTAAAACCAGACATATCTATAACACTTTCAAAACTGCTGTGTTTAAATACTTTTATATTTAAAAAATATTCAGTGCAAGAATAGTGGTAATTATAATCGGTTAAAGCAGTTAGCTATAGTCTTCATGACTCTTTTAAAACAATTTTTAATCTGCTTTTCTTTGTAAATCCTCTTTGCCTCCACTATGTATTTCTGTTTATTTTTTCACTAAGTTAAAGGGATTTAGAGCTAGTGAAAGGCATTTTGCCCGAATTTGTATCTAGTTCTGTCCCATGTACTTTTACAGGAACACTGTGAAACCACAACCTGGGGAAGTAGAAACCTGTCTGAGAGGGAAAATGGAAATATTTTTCTACTAAATTGAGTGATACAGAAGGAGTTAGATTGCACATTGTCAAAGATGAAAACCTTGTGATACTTGGAAAAAACAAGGTGTTCCATCAAATCCCAGCTCTTACAAATTGCATTATAGGCAAATAGTCCTTCAGATTCCTTATCTGTAAAATAACACTTTTTTTCTTTTACTTTTCAAAGAGAGGAAAAATCTGGAGGGGAGGGGTAGGCAGGGAGAAAAGGGCAACAATGAATGAATTGAAATCCTAAGGCTCTGTAAATTTTCATTAAAATTAATAATAAAATGAAAAAAGAAGGTAAATATTAAGTTACTATTATGGATCTATTATGATTTCTCATAGCCAGAACAACATCGAGGAAACCTCAATAACATATAATGAGATAGTGATTACATAGCAGGCTTTAAACAGTGATTTGTTTGCTTGTTTGTTTTCATTTAATTTTTTAATTGTTATTTACACATAGGTTTACAGAACATGTTGGTTTTTCTTCAATCATTCACATGTTTTGTTTTATAACATTTAGTACAATATCCATAAGGCAATTACATTTTTCCTATTTCCTCCCTGTAATTCTAATTTCCATTAATCCTCCTATCCTACTAGTTCTTGCCTCAAGACTTTATCTTGGGTAGATGCTCTCTGTCAATCTCCTTACTGGTGGTGGACTTGCTAGTTATTCTAAGGAGTGTGTCTCCCTGGTGTTTCCTATAGACACAATCTTGCTGGAATCCCAGGCCACATCTATGGCCTATGTTAAAGTCAGCCCTCTTTTTTTTTTTTTTTGTAGTGGGGGTGGGTGTTGCTTTCAGGTTTACTGTGGGAGAAGGTGGCAGAAAGTAGCCTAGATAAAATTCTCTGGATACCCTAGGCATATTTTTTTTTCCCTACTCAGGCGTCAGATGGGATAATCTGGGGGCTGGGGAGCTCACCCTGAGTGCTGTGACGGCTCGCCCCGAGCCGAGAGTTGAGGACAGCCGCTCTGGGCAGGGTAACACCCGCCATGGGCTGGCTGGTACATTCCCCCTGTAATTGCCCCACCCCAATCTAAACAGTGATTTTTAAGAACACAGCCATAGATCCACCAGCTTCTCCCAAGAATCATGATGTGGCAGCCTTCTTCCTTAAAGATCACATTCTTGAAATGGAGTAGTTCTATTGCATCCTATAAAGCTACTATGAGTTAGAATTGATTTTTAGGGAATGAGCTTTGCTTTTCTGGACTACAACTGTTTCTATTGTTCAAATATTGATAAATTTAATTTTTAGAATTGAATTTTAGAATTATTTTAAACTTTTTGTTCTTAGTTATTAAACAATAACTTTCATAATTAATCCCATTTTTTTCCTTTTATTATATAAACTCTTAAGTTCTTTTTATTTCTATTTCAAGATCCTGTCTTGGGTTGTTAAAATGTCATTAAAAAGTATTTCAAAGAGTTAGCCTTTTTTATATTTTTACTAATTAATCCAGGTCTGTTAGTAAATTCACAGAGCATCATTTTAGTTATTGTTTTGTGCCATCAAGTTGAAATCAACTTATTACTCAACCTCCAGCAGACTTTCAGAGTCAGTGAATCACATAGGTGGAGATTGACCATCTTTCCAAAATATAGTAGTAGCCCTGTATAAGAATGTAGAACCGCCCATAGAATTTTCAAAACTGAAAATAGAGAGGCAGATGCTTCAGCTCTTACTCATGGAGCAAATGGTAAGTTCCAACTCCTGATTGTTTAGTTAGCTAATCAATGTTTTACCACAGTGATAACAGCTCCTTAGATAGAACAAGAGTGCTAGAAATTCAAGTCTGCAGCATTATGTAATTATTTTAATAATTTTCCAATTGAAAATAAATGAGTGAAAAAAGAAAAACTATCAGCTTAAGGTGTTGTTGCTCTTAGGTGCCACTGAGATGAGTAAAATTCATAATGACCCTATTAACAACAGATCTGAACACTGTCCTACCCTATGTCATCCTAATCATCTAATGAACTCTTCGTGGCAGTCACTGTATAAATCCATGGCAGTGAGGGTTGTCCTCTCATTTCCTGGTCCTTTTCTTTTCCAATAATGATTATTCTTTCCAAGGAATAGCCCCTCCTATCAACACGTCCAAAATATGTGAGCTGAGGATTAATCTTTGCTTCTAAGGAGCATTAACATATCACTTTCTCAAGACATATCTGTCTGTTCATTTGACAGGCCAAGGGACATCCACTACTTTCCTCCAACACCACAACTCAAAAGCATCAGTTTTATTTTCAGATTCCAGCCCCTGCAGATGTCAGTATACTATTTTGCTTTGTCTTCCAATGCTGCCTTTTGATACTTTCTGTTCTGTTCCTTAACTTCTTATTTCTTCCTTTTGCCTTGTCATCTCAGAGTCTCTTATGACATCCATTTTGGTCCTGTTATTTTCCTCTGTCTTTTCAGTGACTTTTTGTATTCTTCATGAATGATATACTTGGTATCCTCCCACAGCTCATCTGGTCTTCAATCATTTGTACTCAAGGCTTAACATGTATTCCTGAGATGGCCTTTAAATTCTGGTGGGGTAGACTCAAGGTCAAATTTTTGTTCTTGTGGATTTGATTTTATTTTCTTTACCTTAGTTTGAACTTGAATATGAGTAGTTGATAGTCTGTTCCACATTCAGCACCTGGCCTAGTTTTCATAGCTAATATTGAGCTTCTTCAAAGATTTTTTCCACAGATTTAGTCAGTCTGATTTCTTTGTAGCCCATAAGGTGAAGTACATGTGTAAAGTCATCATCCATGTTTCAAATAAAATGTATTTGCAATTAATAGGCCATTGATTGTACAGAATTCTACCATTCTGTTTCCAGCCTCATTTCTGTCACCAAGCCCATACTTTCTGACTACGTATCCTTCCTCTCAGTTCTCAACTTTTGCTTTCTGGTCATTCATTGTTATTAAAGTATCTTGGTTGTGTGTTTAATTGATTTCTTACTGCAAAATTGGTAGAAGTCATCTATTTTCTCCTCTTTGGCTCTAATTGTTGGTGCATACATTTGAATGATAGTGACAGGTCTTCCTTGTATGCATGGGCATATTATCCTGTCACTCGCAAAATTGTATTTCAAGATGGATCTAGAAACAGTCTCCTTAACTACAAAAATGACTCCATTTTTCCTTGTCTTTTCATCTCCAGTGTAGTAGATCATATCTGATTCAAAATGCCACGTGCCAACCCATTTCATTTTCTAGTGCCTAGTTTGGAAGCAGGAATGGCATCCACTTCCTAAACAACATGCCTCTTGAAACTCTATGAACTTTGATGAATGACGATAGCGTCAGGCCTTTTGTTCATAGGGTAGCTGTGAGTTGTGCTTGACTCGACGGCAATCAACAACAACACAACAACAATATGTCAGTATTTATATGTTCCACATCTTCCTTAACAATCTCCAACTTTCCTACATTCATATTTCTCACATTCCTCATTTCCGTCAATTCTGTGCAACTGTTCTTTCTCCTTTGTGAATCCCAGTGAAAATTTTATGCCTCTTGTGCCTTATCTGCTAGTGTAACCTGTTGTTGTTGATTGCCTTCGAGTTGAGTATGACTCACAGCGATCCTATGAACAAAAGGCCTAAAGTCCCTCTACCACAATTAACATTTATCAAAGTTCATAGAGTTTCCACAGGCATGTTATTTAGGAAGTGGATACCTCGTTATTGTGCATAGGGTTTTCTGAGGCCTATTATTTCCGGAGTGGTTGGCCAATCCTTCTCCCTAGTCTGTCTCAACTCTAAAACAATATTTGACAGGTAAGAATTTTGCCCCCCCCAAAAAAAGAGGATGAGAGATGTTTCTCATTATTCAGGCAACAGGTCAGGTTTTGGTCCTGCCTGCCAATCCTTTATGCATGTGTCCTGTTCCCACTTCCACACTTGTTCTACTTGCATCCATCTCAATTCCCTTTCATTGTCCCTCCAGCACCTCGCACCCACCCCCCATCCCTCACCAGTCCTGGTTTGATAGTCAGGCCTTCACCACCTCTGTCCACCCACTTCCTATCCACTCCCTGTGATCTGTGATCTTGGTGTTCCTACACAGCACAAATGGAATGTCCTCCTGCTGATGCCTTCCCTCTTGAAGTCTGTTGCCCTCTTTTGTCTCAGAAGTAGTGAGAGACAAGTGATACCAATGTAAGCAATGTTTCTTTTGTGTACTGTTGTGGGTCTGTGAAGTGGAGTGGCTAGGATCCTCAACTCTCTTCTCTACTCCCTGTGATGGTTCAGTGGTAGGTCCCTGACTTAGTTCTTGTAATACATGTAGGTGATATCTTAACGCGATCTTTCATGTTGATGATCCTGGTTTTTATTTTTTTTCTCAGTTCTATGGATTCAGTTTCATTTTCTATAGCTTCAACTTGAACTTGAATATGAGTAGTTTGTGGTCTGTTCCACAATCAGCTCCTGGTCTTGTTTTCACAGCTGATATTGAGCTTTCCTAGTGGTTCTTTCTTCAGATGTAATCAATCTGATTCCTATGCATACCATCTGGTGAAATCCATGTGTATAATCTGCATTTATGTTTCTTATAAAACATATTTGAAATGAGTAAGTCATTGATTGTGCAAAATTCAATCATTCTCTCTCCAGCTTCATTTCTGTCACCAAGAACATGTTTACCAACTACTGATTCTTTTTCTCTATTCCCTACTTTTTGTTTTTTAACTCCTTCAGCTTAAGAAATGCTGAGCGAGTCTGGCCCTTTTGATTTTCTGACTCCAGCTCTCTGCACATTTCATTATAGTATCTTGCTTTGTCGTCCCAAACTGCCTTTTTTTAAAATTTTATTATTTTTGTGTGAGTGTACCATCAAATCAGATCTGACTGGTACAGGAGGAGATGGTCCCTCCTTCCCCAGCAGAGCATCTGGTGGATTTGAACCATGCACCTCTGGGATTGTAGTTGCAACTCCTTACCACTAGGCCACCAGAGCTCCCCCCTTTTTTTATTTTATTACCAAACTGCCTTTTGAAATTTTTTATTCAGTTCTTTGATTTCTTGATTTCTTCCTTTTGCTTTGGCTTCTTGGTGCTCTAATGCAATACTCAGAGTCTCATCTGACATCCATCTTGGTCTTTTCTTCTTCTTTAGCCTTTGTGTACTTCCATACTTGAAAGCTCTACCTAAGTACATCAAAAACATAGTGCGATGGGAAAGTCTGCTGTTAGGGACCTCTCCAAAGTCTGAAGATTAATTGTGTCACACTAAAAACTAAGTTGCACCTGATACAGGCCATGGTCTTTGCAATCACTTGTTATGCATCAGGGAGTTGGACAATGACTAGGGAGGACAGAACGAGAATTGATGCCTTTGAGCTGTGGTTCTGGAGAAGAGTGTTGAGTGTACCATGGACTGCTAAGAAAACAGATTCATCCTGGAGAGGGTTAAGCCAGGCTCCTCCTTGGATGCAAGGATTCTGAGACTTCGTCTGACATATTTTGGACATGTTGTATGGAAGGATCAGTCCTTGGAGAGAGATGTCATGCTTGGGACGGTGGAGACACAGTGCAGAAGGGGAAGACTGTCTATGTGGTGGATTGATTTAGTGACTGGGGTAATCGGGGTGGGTGTGTCAGAGGCAGTGAAACTGGCACAAGATAGAGTAGGGTTTAGGACTGTTGTGCATAAGGTCACTATGAGTCGCAAGCTACTCTACAGCACATAACAACAACAACAACAGTTCAATGAGTTGACAGGAGCATAATTCTCACCTGTAGAGCAAAGAGGCAATATGGAGCTTGGGAGATGGGGTGTGGGCACTAGGTTTTTGTTTCTCCATTCAAGGGAGGTGGATTTAACTCTCTACAGGGCCCAGCCTCAGTTCCATAAGCTGATGGGGAGTAACTCTCACATGTAAAGCAACATTCACTGTGGTTGAGAAAGTATAATGCTCTCTCAAATTTTTTAAAATTTTTTATATGTATCACGTCTAAAAGCTAAAACGCATTTTATGATAGACTTAGCTTTCTTGTTTATCAATAACTGATAGAAATTTTCTAGAAATTATAGTAAAATTCATTATCCTCACATATAAAAGTTAGCAAAAAGAGCATATTTGGTAAAACACTGATTTCAACAAGTATATATGTGTGTGTATGTATATATATAGATATATACATATATGAATGTTAATGTTACATGCTTTCTGGAAATTGTAGATCATAAGTAAATTCAACTAGAGATGAGTTCACAATGGAAACTATTGCCTGTTCTACTTTGTAGGCTCCTTTTACACAGAAAACTTGGGATTTTTGTCCCAGATAACTTTAAGAATTTGTGATAAAGGAAATAACCCTGAAAAGTCATTCACTACTTAAGGTAAGAAATAGCATGGTATAACTAACCTGCACAAAAAATTACGGTGCTTTTAAAATTCTCACAGAAGAGTGTCATGATCTAATCTCAGCAATGCCTTTTAGCATATAACAAGGTGAGTTTGTACATTCAAGGCAGACGTAAGGTCTCAAATACTTCATTTCTTGGTTTAATTATATTTTCTCTTGTTCTGTGCTCAGTGTATAAGAAAAACAGTTGGGGCTCATCCTCTGAATAAAATGTCTCCACACTCTTGAATCCCATTATTGAAAGTGCCTCAAACCTATTTTCTTTAAATTCATCCACTTTATCAAGGCCATAAGAGAAGAATGATATATTTTCTTTTTGAATACTGGCACTGGAGTTGATATATAAGAAATTTCCTAAGAAACTTAAGACTTGATTTATTACCAAAGAGATTTAGTGTTAATTGAACTAATCTCTTTGATTAAATGATTTAATTTTCAAAATTATATAATTTTCAAATCCAAAGACATTCTCTGAAATGTTGTAGACTTGAAGTTTTTTACTATAATGTATTTTTAAAAGGATTAAACAGCTCAAAAATATAACCAACTGCCAATAATAGAACATTAATGCCATTTGTAATATAGTAACTATAACACAAAAATCTAACAAATTCAGATATATATTGACAATTTAAATCAATAGATTAGCATTTGGATATAATCAGTCATGGGCATGAATTGCTATTTAATCAGGTAATTGACTTCATTAAACATGGTTAATCACACACCACCTTGGACTCATTTTCTAAACATAGAATTAATTATTCAAATTACAGCAATTAAAACACCAGTCAGCGTCTGGATTCATTTTCAAAAAATGCTGGGAAAGCTTGCCAAAAAAACAACTCAACATTTTCAGGAGAAACCATGTGAACTGAATATCTAACCCAAGAAAATAATCTTCTGAATTAAGAAATACTGTAAAAATATAAAATATGGAGATCTCGGAATAATTCTTTTCAGTCAAATTATATTCTATATTTAGAAAAGTAATCATTATGTAAGAAGTGTGAATCTTAAGAACAAAATAGTTCACTTAGTGTTATATACAATTTGTCATTCATTTTTCAAGTAGGAAACACCTATATATATTTCTCAAAACAAGACAGTACAAAAAGTAGATCAAATAGAAATACGTTTCTCTTACTCCACATAAAATCAACTTACAAGTATAGAACACCTAGCCAATATGATACATATATACTAGATTAAGAACACAACTAAAAGGAAATATGACCTACTTGAAATATTTTAAATTAAGTTTGAAATGCTATCGATAAAATGAGAGAAACTATAGCTAAAATGTATTAAATATAGTCCAAATAGGAGGAAATATTCAACGCTCTCTTTTCAACTCAACTGCAGGAGTTATACAAAATAATAATTTCAGCTTTATTTATTATTTTTGTCACACAACCCAATAACAACTACTAATATTCTGTGTGTTTTTGTGTTTATTATTCTGAATCTGTATTCACAACATATTGAAGTAATATTAACCTAGTAATTTAGTGTAATGGACATTATGCTACATTATCATAAATTTATAAAATGACACTGAGTGATTTTATTAGAAACTGCTTTGGAAATTATATCATTATAATAACTCTGCAAAAGGCAACAACCTTGAAAGATGTTTTCTTCTTGTTCATGTAAAATCACATTTTTTAATAAAGACTAGCTGGTATATATACATTGCTACTTTTTCATTTGAGATTAGGATGTGATATAAAACAAGTGGTAGCTGAAGCAAGCAATATCTATTTATAATTCTACTTTTTCACTCAATTTTTTCCTAATAGCTGTATAAATAAAAGTGTTATTTCTTACTACTGAATAATATTTATAGCTTCACAAAGGTTTGAGTGTAACATGGTGATTAGATACTCAGTCATTTGATCGAAACACACTATTGCCTTTATGTTCCAATATATGTAAGGGTGTAACATTACAGTGCACCTGCCCCAAGATAAGGTATCTTCTATTGATTTATATGCATCTGCAAGTGGGACAATAAATAAGGAAGTCTGAAATAGAGTAAATGTCTTTGGATAATGACTTTGGAGAGGAGCATTAATTATACTTTTGTTGGTGTCAGGTGCCTTTAAGTCTAGTACAACTCATAGTGACCCTATGAAAAACAGCTTTGAATCATGTCCTTTCCTGTGTCAAAATCACAGTCTCGATAGATTGTCAAAGAGCCAAACAAACATATCTTGAAGGAAGTGCAACCATGATGCTCCTTAGAAACAAGAAAATGAAATTCTGTCTCACATATTTGGGACATGTTATCAGAAAGTAATGAGAAACGTGTTTTTTTATGCACTATCAAGTTGACTCTGATGTACAACTATCAAGTTGATCCTATGTACAACTATCAAGTTGATCCGATGTACAACAGCTCTAAGCCCTGCTCTATCTTGAGCCAGTTATATTGTCTCTGACCTACTCCTGTTACCGCAGTCACTGAGTCCATTCATCTCATCCAAGGGCTTACTCACTTCCACTGTCCCTCCACCCTTCCAAGCATGATGTCCTTCTCCAAGGACTAGTCTCTCTTTTCTGTAGCATGCTGGAAGTATGTCAGACAGAGCTGCAAAGTCCATGCCTCCATGGTATAGCCTGGTTAAACACTATCTAGGATTCCCTCTCTAAGAAACCGTTTTCTTTCTTACCATTCCATGGTATATTCATTACTTTTCTCCAGCACCACAAATCAAAGGCATCACTTCTTCTATCATCCTTAGTCACTGGTCAACTCTCTGATGCATAGCAAGTAATTGTGAAGACCATGGCCTGGATCAGGAGCACTTTAGTCTCTAGACTTACATCATTGCCCTTCAGTACTCTGAAGAGGTCTCTGACAGCAGATTTTTCCCAATGTCATTCCTCTTTTGATTTTCTGACTCCTGGTACCACTAGTGTTTATTGTGCACCCAAGTAAGCTGAAGCTATTAATAATCTCAATCTCTTCTCCATCTACTATGATGCTGCCAATTAGCCCAGTGGTGAGAATATTTGTTTTCTTGGTGTTGAACTTCAGTCAATACTGAAGGTTTCAGTCCTTTACCTTATGCATCAAATGGCTCATATCCTCCTCAGTTTCAGTAAGCAAGATTGTGTCATATGCATAATGCAGGGTATTGATGAGTCTCCAATGTTGATGCCACATTCCTCCTCCTAGAGCCTACCCTCCAGATGATCTGTTCCATAGACAGATTGAAAAAGTATGGAGAGAGGATGGATATTTGGTCAATGCTTCTCCTGACTTTGAGCCATGTAGTGTTTCCTTTTTATGTTCTGATGACTGCCTCCTGGTCCAAATATAGGTTTCACATAAGCACGAGGGGGCAGAAAAAAGAGGAGAAGAATGTCAAGAAGATTGACAGACTGCAGTAGTGGACTTGAGCAAGGTGGTGATTATGCGAGTGGTACAAGATATAAGATTTCATTAAAAATTGTAGTTGAATTCATGACATCTAACAAAAACATTTAACCTATTTTGGTAACCATTTGTGGAAAAATACAGATGTCTAAAAATTTATATTGACTTATTATTGGATTTCAATTGATTCTGTAATATTTAAAGATTCAACTTAAATTCTACTTTTTTACACACAGCTTTCCTGATTTAGTATGAAAATCTTTTCTCCTTTGATATTTGGCATGTCAAATAAAATATTGTTGGCTAAATGGATTAATTTCTTTTAAATCTTAATTTTAACCTTTCCCCAGATTTTGTCTAGATGCTGCTATTTCATTTATTTGTCAGACAACTTAAATGTTTAAATACTGGTACTTAAGATATTATTACACATGTCCTTAATGGAAATATTTTAATTATACTTTGTTAGGCTGACCAGACTCATACTTCTTTTACTTTATACTTTTCTGACATCTACAAATAAAGATATTTCAGATTTATTTTCATACTATCTAAACTTTTGTTCAATATAACTATTCTGTGAAATTTGGTGAGTTTCTACTACTATAACCCAGTATATATAGTAAACTTTAAGAAACATTAATTTCCTTAAAGTATAAAAATTCTTATAATGTGTTAATAAAACTTCAAGCATTAATTTTAGATATCATGTTCATTCATTTAATTCTGTAAACTATAAGAATTCTCAAATTTACAAATTCAAAGAGATATAGGACACAAAATTCTGTGGAATTTTAATGTTAATCAATGTAAGTATTTTAATTAAGGAAAATGGTTTAATTTCTGAATAAAACTAGACTTAATGAACTTGAAATATTTTAACACAAGATGTGATTTCTCAAAGTTAATTGATAATGACGTTATATCTTAAGTCAAGTTAATATTGCCAAATTATTTTATCACAGCTTTTAGGATATGAGTTAAGTTGTATAATAAGGAAGTATAAATGAAAAGTAAAATAATATGTTAGGAAACTGAAGAGGACCTGAAGCGCCTGCTGCAGAGTGTCAAGGACTGCAGCCTACAATATGGATTGAGGCTCAATGTCAAGAAGAGAAAGATTCTCACCACTGGACCAATTGGCAGCATCAGGATGGATGGTGAAGAGATTGAGATT
>NW_006400049.1:738906-741396 GCF_000299155.1 Elephantulus edwardii | reverse complement strand
GCAAGGATTCTGAGGCTCCATCTAACATACTTTGGACATGTTGTAAGGAGAGACCGGTCCTTGGAGAGGGACATCATGCTTGGGAGGGTGGAGGGTGGAGGACAGCGCAGGAGAGGAAGGCCCTCTATGAGGTGGATTGATTCAGTGACTGGGATAATTGGGATGGGAGTGACAGAGACAGTGCAACTGGCACAGGACAGATCAGAGTTTAGGGCTGTTGTACATAGGGTCGCTATGAGTCACAAGCGACTCGACGGCACATAACAACAACAACAACAACAATATTAAAAAAAATCAGTATCTGTTCATAGCAATAGAAACTTTACCAATAATTATGGGTAATATTGTATGGTATAATCTATGTAATTAATGATGCCAAGTTGTTTATAAACAAATGTGCAATTATTAATATAGTTGAGTCATAACTGACCCAGGGTAGATCACATCTGTGGAAGGAATCTTTGGGGAAGTTCACTGTCAGCAGTAAAAACTACGCAAGGTGCTGATTGCAGAACAGATCATCAACTACTCATATGCAAGTTCAAATTAAAGCTAAAGAAGGTTAAATCATATCCACAGGAATCAAAGTTTGATCTGAGTCTATTCCCAATGAATTTCAAAAACAACTCAAGAACAAGTCTGAGGCCTTGGACACTAATGAATAATGACCAGATGAGCTGTGGGAAGATATCAAGAATGTCATCCAGGAAGAATGCAAAAGGTCATTTGAAAGACAGAAGAAGAAAAGACGAAAGTGGATATCAGATGATACTCTGAATATTGCACTAGAGTGCTGAGAAGCCAAAGCAAAGTGAGTAAGAAGGAGCTGTATAGAACTTGCAAAGTGAAGCTCTTGAAGACAAGGTAAAGTATTTTATAATGGAATGTGCAAGGAGTTGGGGTCTGAAAATCAAAAGGGCTGAGCTTGCTCAGCATTTCTTGAGCTGAAGGAACTAAAGAACAAATCAAGCCATGAGTGGCCATGCTTAAGGATGCTATGAGCAGAACATTTAATGATTCAGGAAACATTAAAAGAAAACGGAAGGAGTTTACAGAGTCACTTTACCAAAAAGAGTTGGGTGACACAAATAATTTAAAGAAACAACCTATGATCAAGGGGCAATAGTGATGAAGGAGGAAGTTCAGGCTGCAATGAAGGATTTGGCAAAAACAGCTCCAGAAATATGAGAGGAATGTCTATCTGCGTTTTATTGACTATGCAAAGACATTTGACTGTTGGATCACAACAATTGTGGATAATTTTGAGGAAAATGAGAATCCCAGAACCCTTGATTGTGCTTATGTGAACCTGTATTGGACCAGGAAGCAGTTCTCAGAACAAAGCTGGAAAACACTGCAAGGTTCAAATTCAGGAAAGGAGTCTGTCAGGAGTCTGTCTCCATATCTCTTCAATCTATAAATGAACCCGATCATTCAGGAAGCAGGGCTTTATGAGGAGGAATATGACATCAAGATTGGAGGAAGATTTGCCAGCAACTTTATGCAGATGACACATCCTTGCTTGCTGAATCTGAAGAGTACCTACCTTAAGCACTTGGTGCAGAAGGAAAAGGACCGTAGTCTTCAGTAGGGATTGAAGCTCAACATCAAGAAGACAAAGATTCTTGCCACTCGACCAATTGGCAGCATCATGATATATGGATAAAAGATTGAGGTTGCCAAAAATTACGGCTTGTTTGGTTCCACAATCAACACTCTTAGAATCAGCAGCAGTCAGTAAATCAAATGACAAATTGCATTGGGAATATCTGCTGACAGTGACCTCTCCACAATGCTGAAAAGCAAATGTGTCAGTCTAGAGACTAAGTTGGACCTAGTCCAGGCCGTGGTCTCTATAAGTATTTGTTATGCATCAGAGAACTGGACAATGACTAAGGATGACAGAAGAAGAATCAGTGCCTTAGAATTGTGGTCCTGGAGAAGACTCTTGAACACACCTTAGACCACCAAAATAACGTATAGGTCTGTCTTGGAGAAGGTGAAATCAAGTTTCTCCTTGGAGGCTAGAATTTTGAAACTTCATATTTCACATACTTTTGTCACATGGCCAGAGGGGATCAGTTTTTTTTGTTTTGTTTTGTTTTGTTTTTTAACTAAAACAATGGTATTTAATGGGAACCAGAGGTATGTTACAATTACAGGGTCCAACACAAAAACTCGTGGAGTTGGAAGGTTACAAAGTAATGAGGGTAACACGAGGAACAAGAAGAAAAGCTGTTCCAGATCTTCAGTAGCCGGGCTAATAGGGCCTCTCCCTGTGATCCTATGATCACCCCTGGAGTCCATTTTGCCAGGGTCAAAGCCACCTCTGTCTCCACCACCTCGGCCCCCTCGGAAGCCCCCACGGTCCCCACCACGGCCTCGGTAGCCACCCCGATCATAGCCGCCTCTTCCACCTCGACAATCATCTCCTTAGTTACCACCCATGTGAGAGGCTCCTGGTCTTCCTGGGCCGTCTGGCTTTGGAGC
>NW_006400049.1:736851-738806 GCF_000299155.1 Elephantulus edwardii | reverse complement strand
TTTTAACTAAAACAATGGTATTTAATGGGAACCAGAGGTATGTTACAATTACAGGGTCCAACACAAAAACTCGTGGAGTTGGAAGGTTACAAAGTCATGAGGGTAACACGAGGAACAAGAAGAAAAGCTGTTCCAGATCTTCAGTAGCCGGGCTAATGATCCTATGATCACCCCTGGAGTCCATTTTGCCAAGGTCAAAGCCACCTCTGTCTCCACCACCTCGGCCCCCTCGGAAGCCCCCACGGTCCCCACCACGGCCTCGGTAGCCACCCCGATCATAGCCACCTCTTCCACCTCGACAATCATCTCCTTAGTTACCACCCATGTGAGAGGCTCCTGGTCCTCCTGGGCCGTCTGGCTTTGGAGCCTTACACTGATTACATTCATTCCTCCAAGAGAAGTTCATGTTCTCACACGTAGGATTAGGACACTTCCAGTCACCAGCTCGCTGCTGTCCTCCACCTCCACCACCTCCACTGGGGAATCCTCCTCTGCCACCGCCACCACTGCCACCACCTCTGTAGCCGCCATGGCCCATGGTTCCTCCCCGCCCTCGGCCTCCTCGTCCATTTCCACCACCTCGATTGAAGTCTGCTTGCCGTGTAGTAAAGGAGACCTTGATAGGATTTCCAGAGAATTCTTTACCATCAAACCAATCAATAGCTGCTTTAGCAGAAGGCGGGTCATCAAATGAGCCTGTAGCCTCTCCCTTCAGCTTGCCTGTTTCTCTGTCTGTGTATAGATTAATCATGGGCTGCCCTGTTTTCTTATTTGTCTTAATAATACCAATCTGCTTGAAGTAGTCAGCCACAGACTCAATGATGACATTCTCGCCCAGGCCTTGTACAAAGATTGTGTTGTTGTCAGAATTATCCTGTTCGTCATGTCGTGATCCTTGGTCCCGAGGGCCACCAAATTTATTGAAGCCACCATGGTCACTTCCGCCCATGCTGCCTCTGCCTCCACAACCACCTCTACGACCTCGGGGTTCATAGCCACCACTGCTGCGATTATAACCACCGCCACCGCCGCCACCACGGCCACGGCCACCTCGGTCCTGCTGGCCTCCATAGCCACCGCCGCCTTGGTCCTGATTGCCATAACCACCGCCGCTACCACCACCACTCATGGAGGACTGATCTTGGCCATAGTTACCTCCACCTCCTCCTCCACCGCCCCCACTGCTACTGTTGTACTGGTTCTGCTGTCCATAGCCCTGTGGGGCATTATAGGAGCTTTGTTGCTGTCCATAGCTTTGCTGCTGTCCACCATAGCCAGACTGCTGGCCGTAGCCTCCACTCTGAGGCTGCCCATAGCTGCTGCTCTGAGAACTGCTTCCATAGCTTCCTGAAGCGCTGCTAGGAGGTGGCTGCTGGCCATAACCAGAATAAGATGACTGCTCTCCATAAGACCACTGGGAACTCTGGCTACTGCCATAGCCGCCACTTGAGCCATATCCCTGGGGAGCTGACTGGGTACCATAGCTGCTCTGGGTCTGTCCGTAAGAACCACCATAGCTGCTCTGGCCATAGCCAGAGGTGTCTGCTGACTGGCCGTGACCACCGTAACTCTGCTGTCCGTAGGGCTGGTTGCTCTGCTGGGAGT
This sequence comes from Elephantulus edwardii, assembly GCF_000299155.1. Taxonomy (NCBI): domain Eukaryota; kingdom Metazoa; phylum Chordata; class Mammalia; order Macroscelidea; family Macroscelididae; genus Elephantulus; species Elephantulus edwardii. The sequence continues at coordinate 737,201 of NW_006400049.1, read as the reverse complement.
ATCCCTGCCCAGGCTGCGTAGGATAGGCTCCGTAGCTCTGGGTTGCTTGTTGGGAATAATCGTTTGAGGCCATGTCGGCGCACGCGTGCACAAGCCAACAAACAACAGGAACTGAGAACCACAAAACACCGACGCCTCGAGGACTGACTAAGGGATCAGTACTTGAAGAAAGACATCGTGCTCAGAAGGGTGGAAGAACAGTGCAAGAGAGGAAGACTCTGAATGATATGAATTGATATGGTAACTGGGGCAATGGGGTTAAGTGTGTCAGAGTCGATGAGACTGGCTCAGGACAGGGCAGGCTTCAGAGCTACTGTCATAGGGTCGCTATGAGTTGCAAACAAGGTGAT
>NW_006400049.1:734653-735781 GCF_000299155.1 Elephantulus edwardii | reverse complement strand
GCATAACAAGTGATTGCAAAAACCATGGCCTGTATCAGGAGCACCTTAGTCTCCAGAGAGACACCATTGCTCTTGAGTATTTTAGAGAGGTCCCTAACCGCAGACTTTCCCATCGCAATACGTTTTTTTATTTCCTGGCTACTGGTACCAAGAGTGTTGACCATAGAGCTGAGCAAACGGAAGCTGTGAAGAATGTCAATCTCTTCACCATCCATCCTGATGCTACCAGAGTTAAAAAAAAACACAAACCAAAAACAAACAAACAAAAACAAAACACTGCATGGTTCAAAATCAGTAAGAGGAGGACATCAGGGATGTGTCCTATTTCCATATCTTTGAGGCTGGACTTTATGAGGGAAACCGTGGCACCAGGATTTGAAGAAGACTCAACAACTTATATTATGCAGATGATATGGCCTTACTTGCTGAAGAGAGCCCAAAGCATTTGCTGAAGAGGGTCAAGTACTGTAGTTTGCAATATGGATTGAAGGTCAAAGTTAAGAAAAAAAAAGAAGATACTCACCACTGGGGCATTTGGAAGCACCATGATAGTTAAAGAAGAGATTGTCAACAATTTCAGCTTGTTCAGTTCCACAATCAACACTCTAGGCACCAGCAGTAAGGAAATAAAAAGACAAATTGCATTAGGAAAATCTGTTGTCAGGGATATCTCCATAGTACTAAAGAACAAGGAAGATAATCTAGCAACTAAAGTGTGTCTGATCCAGGCCATGGTCTTCACAATTACTTGTTATGCACTAGAGAGCTGGACAATGATCAAGGATGACAGAAAAGGAATGGATGCCTTTGAATTGTGGTGTTAAAGAAGAGTGTATCATGGACTTCCAAGAGAACTAATAGGTCTCTTAGAGAGTGTGAAACCAAGTTGCTTATTGGAGGCAGTGATTTTGAGACTTTGTCTCATATACTTTGTGCATGTAGTAGATAGGAGGAACTAGTCTTTTGGAGAAGGACATCATGCTTGGGCGGGTGGAGGGACAGTGAAGGATAGAAAGACGTGGATGAGATTAATTGACACAATAACAGGAGGGATAAATGAAAGTGTGTCAGAGATAGTGAGATTGGTTCAGAACAGTGCATGGTTCAGAGTTATTGTGCATAGGGTCA
>NW_006400049.1:725601-729808 GCF_000299155.1 Elephantulus edwardii | reverse complement strand
TGACCTCAAAACCTAATAGAGAGTGGTAGCATTAAAACAGTATGGTACTCGAACAATGGCAGGCACATAGACTGATAATTGAAAAGCCATAAAAGGATCCATATATCTATGGTCAACTGATATTTGACAAGGAAATAAAACCTATCGTGTAGGGAAATGATAACCTCTTCAATTGTGCTGGCAAAATTTGACTGCTATCCGTAGAAAGCCTTAACAGAATCTGCATCTCACATAATACACAAAAATTAATTCAAGGAGGCTCTGAGACCTGGGAGTAAAGCCCATAAAGTTTATAAGAGACAAACTTGGGCCTACTTAAGAAGGTTTAGCTCATAGTATAAAGAGACTGCCAAATAAAGCCGGAAATGCGCAATCTGAAGAGGTTAAAATTGATGACTGAAACCTTTTAAAGGTTAAATCCTGTGTGCATAAAAAAACTTTTTCAACAGGGTGAAAAGAAAGCCTACTCACTGTCAACAAACATTTGGCAATACCATCTCAGAAAAGAGTCTCATAATGAAAGTTTACGGAATATTCCTGGGTCTCCATAAGAAAAAGACTGACAGCCAATTACAAAATGGGAAAAATACATTTCACATGGAAGATATTGAGGTGGCCAATAGACACATGAAAAAATTTTCAAAATTACTGGCAATAGAGAGATGCAAATGAAAACCACAATGAGATACCCTGGTCACAGTGGCAAAATTTAGTAGTAGGACATTAAGCAATAAATGCTGGAGAGGATATGGAGAGGTGGGAGCACTCAAACTTTCTTGGTGAAATTGTAAAATGGTGCAACCACTCTGGAAGATAGTATGGTATTTCCTCAAAAAACTGAACATAGAAATTCTGTATGACCCAGCTATTCCAGCACTAGGAATATACTCCAAGGAAATGAAAAGTGAGACACTACCGGAGATTTGTACACAAATGTTCATAGCAGTCTTTTTCTCCACAGAAAGAACATGGAAACAACTCAAATATCCAACCACAATCGAATGAATTGAGAAACTGTGCTATATTTACAGAATGGAATACTGTGTGACACTCAGGAGCAATGATTTCAATAGACACTACATAACTTGAGAGAGTCTGGAAAGCATGATGCTGTGTGAACTAATGTGGTCTTATAAGGATAAATACTGCAGAAGACCATTATTATAAAAATAAAAGGATAACTAGTAAAATATGTAGGGGCAAACTCACAGAGTTTTACACAGTTTGGTGTGGTACAGTAAATGGGAAGGATTCCAACAAAAAGACAGTGTAATGATGGGCAAGGTCCAATGGTGATTAATTTTATATATCATAATACATGAAAATGATTACATGAAACAATGTGAATGAAAAAAGTCTGAAAAACAATATTTAGGAACTTTGTAAGCAAATCAATAAAATAAAAGAGTGGGAATCAGGTGTTGAGTTTAGAGAGAAAAGGCAAGAAGTTGTTTTCTATTAGAGTTAAGCTGTAAGAATTAGTGATTAGATTTTATATTGTCTATTTTTATGCCCAGCCTCCAGTCTCTTTTAAAAACAGATGAAATACAAATAAATCTTGAGTAGGAAAAAAATTGTTTTATACGATTTTAAAAAACCCCTGTAGTCTCTGACCTTCTGAAAAAAAAAAAAAAAAAAAGATTCAAGCTGTTTTCAGTTTCTGCAAGAAAGTTTGTATTTCCTTGTAAAGCAAGTTGTTACTGAATCTTCTACTAATCCTGGAGTCACATTCTTATTTAGATAAGCCAGCTTCTCAGTTTAGTTTATTTTTCAATGTACAGACTGAATAGGTATTAAGAGATGAAACAATATTGATGCACATCTTCCTTGATGTTAAGCCATGCCATGCCCTGTTTGGACAACTGTTTCTTTAACTATACATGAACGCAATGAAAAATTTTTAGACTTCCAATCTCCTGTTATCTATAATTTGTGGCTGGCAGAGTGCCAGAGGTGGCACAGCCTGCTTCTCTGTCCCCGAGAAGCTACATAAAATAGTTATTCTTATATGAAAGAGAGCTCTACTGACTTATGCTATTAGGAAGTTATGCTGATAAGATAAAGGAATGTAATTTGAATCCACTAGGTCCTTTTAGAGAGAAAGATGGGCACTCTCTTTCCTTGAGATTAATTGCCTCTGAAAATTGACTTGCGGGTCAGCGATGGGTTAGTTTCAACTTAAATAGTACATAACAACAGCAAATGAAAGCAGCACACCTAGGTAATAAGACATTTTTGAAGTTGGTTCTCGCTGTTAGGCACAGCCAGGTTGAGTAAGAGTCATAAGGACATTATGAAAAACATATCTAAATCTTGCCCTGTCCTGTGCCAACTTTATCATCTCTGACTTACTTGTTACAGTTACTGTACCAATCCCTTCCGTTAAAGGTCTTTCTTTTGCTTACTTTCACTTTGCCAAACATGATGTTCTTCTCCAAGCACTGAACCCTCCTAATAACATAGCCAAAATATGTGAGATGAAGTTTCATTATATTATCCTCAAAAGAACAACCTAGATACACTTTGTCCAAAATTGATAGTTTGTTCTTTTAAAGTCCATGGAATATTCATTACTCCTCTCCAACAGTATCTCTCAAAGACGTTGAGTCATCTTCTATTATCTTTATTCATTATTCAACTTCTAGATTCATAATAAGTAATTAAAAATACTATGTTTTAAATCAGGTATATCTTAGTCTTAAAACAGATAGCATGTTCCTTAGTACTTTGGGGAGGTCCTTGACTGCAGATTTTCCCAATGCAACACATCTTGTGATTTCATGACTCCAGAAACCAAAGGTATTGATTGTGGTTCCAGTTAGATGGAATCATTGACAACTTCAGTCTATTTTTTTCATCTATAATGATGCTCACCCACTAGTGAGGATTTTTGTTTTCTTGATATTGAGATATAATTAACATTAAAGACTATAGTCATTGATATTCTGCAACAAGTGTTTTAAGTCTTTTTCATTTTTAATTGGCAGGTTTATGTCAACTACAGAAAGCAACTTGTTGATTAGTCTTCCTCTGATACTGATGCCAAATTTCTCTGCAAGTATTTTCTCAAAGTATTTGCTTAGCATAGAGATTGAACAGATACACATAAAGCAATCAACCTTTATGCACACCTACCCTGATTTTAAATAATGAAATATTTCCATGTTTTGTCATACAACAGCCTCTTGATCTATACACTGGTTTCACATGATCATAATAACATTTGCTGGAATTCTCTCTTGTCTAATTGTTAGCCAAAATTAGTAACAATCCACGCAGTCAAATGCCTTTACATAGCTAATATAACACAAATAAATATTTTACTGATATTCTGTGCTTTCAGCCAAAAATTATCTAACATAAGTAATAATATCCCTGGTACCATGGCTTCTTCTAATTTCAGCTTGAATTTATTGTATTTCACTGTTCATATAAAACTTTTTGAGACATTTTGGATAACCTTCAGCAAGACTTTACTTGTTGTTGTTGTTACAATGTGCCATCAGTCACTTGGAACTCATGTTGATCCTATCTACAGTAGCCCTCAAACCTGCTCTATCCGGTGCCAACTTTATTTTCTCTGACACACCTATTCTCAATACCCCAGATACTGTGTCAATCCATCTCACTGAGGATCTTCCCCTTTTTCTCCCTCTCTTCACCCCCCTAGCATGATATCACTCTCCAAGGACTGGTTCCTCCTTGCAACATGTACAAAGTATGTCAGGCGAAGCCTCAGAATTCTTGCCTCCAACGAGCAACTTGGATTCACCATTTCTAGGACTAACGTGTCTGTTCTCCTGATAATAGTGCATGGTATATTCAACACTCTTCTCCAGCCCCTCAGCTCAAATCCATCCATTCTCTTTCTCTCATCCCTAGTCATTGTCCAGCTCTAATGCACACCAAGCAATTGTGAAGACGATGGCCTGGATCAGGTACACTTCTTCTTCTTCTTCTTCTTGTTGTTGATTGCCGTAGAATTGAACAGGATTCATAATAACCCTATGAACAAAAGGCCTGAAGCCTTTACACAACTATTGTTGCTTTTCAAAGTTCATAGAGTTTCCAGAGGCACGTTATTTAGGAATAATTTCCATGTTCTGTTTTATCATATATTTGTTGTTGTTATGTGCCATCGAGTCGCTTGTGACTCATAGCGACCCTATGTACAACAGCCCTAAACTCTGCTCTGTCCTGTGCCAAT
>NW_006400049.1:717155-724616 GCF_000299155.1 Elephantulus edwardii | reverse complement strand
CACACAGTCAAATACCTTTGCATAGTCAATGAAACACAGATAGACATTCCTCTGGTAATCTCTGCTTTCCACTAAGATCCATTTAACATCAGCTACAATATCCCTAGTACCACGACCCCTTCTAAACCCAGCCTGGACTTCTGGTAATTCTCTGCTGATGTGCTGTTTGAGTCGTTTTTGGATAATCTTCAGTAAAATTTTACTTGCATGTGAAATCAGTGAGATTGCTCTATAGTTTCCACATTCTGTTGGGTCTCCTTTCTTTGGTACAGGAAGAAATATATATCTCTTCCAGTCAGTTGGCCAAATGGTTGTTCTCCAGATTTCTTGGCACAACTTGGTGAGCACGTCCAGGGCAGTATCTGTTAGCTGAAATATGTCAATTGGTATATCATTTATTCCTGGAGCCTTATTTTTTGCCATTTCCTTCAAAGCAGCCTGAACTTCTTCTTTTCATAATTTTTAGGGATGGAAATAAATATGGATCTCTTCCAAACAGTTAGCAAAGTATTTTTTGACTCATACTGGTGAGCAAGATCTGGAATGCATCTATTGAAACGTAGAAAGTTTTACCCCATGAATTCCTGGGGCTTTATTATTTATAATGTCTTCATTACAGTTTAAGTATCTTCTTTCTCTTCCTTCATTGCAAGTCATTGTAAATAATACGCTATTTCCTAACATAGTTCTTTGTCAGCCAATGTTTTCGGTACTGTGACTCTGCATTCCTTCCATCTTCTTCTAATAATTCTTGGATTATTCAATATTTTGTCTACGACTTACTTCAGTATTGCAGCTCAAGGCTTAATTTTATTTTTCATTTCATTCAGTATGAGAAATGCTTGAGTGAGTTGTCTATTTTATTTTCTAACCCATATCTGTGCACATTCTGCTATAATATTTTGCATTGTTTTTCTTGAGCTGTTCTTTGAAATTTTCTGTTTACTTCAGTGATTTTTCTCTTTGTTTAGTCTTCTTGACACTCTAGTCGAATTTTCAATCTTTTCTACTATTCATTTTGGTCTTTCCTTTCTCTCTGTAATGTTCTTTTAGTTTTTTCATAGGTAATATCCTTACTATCACCCATAACTCATTTGGTCTTCCATCATCAGTGTCAAGTAACCCAAGGTTATTCCTTTCTTTGAAAAATTAAAAACAACAAAAAAAAAACAACCAACAAATTAACCACAAACCATAACTGTAAACATGGACTTTACCTGATTGGCTGCACAATCATAATATTGACTGTTTCTGTGGAAACAATTGTTGAGAAAGTTCACTATCAGCAGTCAAAAACAGACCAAGTGCTAACTATGGAACAGACCATTAACAGCACATGTGCAAGCTCAAATTGAAGCTGAAGAAAATAAAAATAAATCCATGAGTACCAAAGTACAACCTTGGGTATACACCATCTGAATTTAAAACTTATCTCAAGAATAGGTTTATGATTGGAACATAATTCAATCCATGATGCTCTATCATGTTTCTACTACATTCAAAACGCTTTCATCTCATTATATAATGCCAAATGTCCTGAATGAAGGCCAAAAATCTGAAACATTTAAACCAAATATTGGTAAAACTGTAAGTATATTCCACCTTAAGAGTAAATCCTTCTTTATCTGTTATGCTTATTGTTGTGTGCTGTCAAGTCAAAACTGAGCCATATCTGACCCTCTAGCAAGTTTTCAGATGCAAAATCCCACGGGAAAAGATTGCCAAACCTTGTCCTGGAGAGCAGCTGGCAGATTTGAACTAGGTGCCTTTGGGATTGCAGCACAGCTTCCTACCATTAGGTCACCAAAGAGTGAAATCTAAAACTCGTTTAAAATTTTGAAAAGGCACAAGGTACATTTTTCCATCAGAAATGAGAGAGATTGAAGGGAAGGAAACAATAACTGGAACCAGGCAACTTTGTAAAAAATCAAAACAAATTACATTTGCTCCCAAGGCTTTTAAGTAATTCTGTTATTGAGGGCCATTTGTACAATAGTGACTTCCTCCTCCCCAGGTAATCTAAATGTTAGCCATGCTTTCTGGATAGAGTGTGGAAGGGCTTCAACTTTGCCCTTTCTGCTATCTAGGTTTTGGCCTTCCAATACTCCTGGGTCACCCTACAGATTTTTTTTTGTTTGTTGTTCGTTTTTGTTTGGTTCCTAAAACATCTTCTGCACATATAGAGGACTGAATTAATTATGCTTCTCATTTCATATTATACATTAACACTAATTGTCAATGTGAGATCCTTCTCTTAATTTGTATGTTTGCGTATCTCAAGTGGGACTGTTTTCAGTCTCTTTTGTCTCTATATAACATTTCCAGTATCTTCAACTTTCCACTAAATATTATGCTTTAAATATTTATATTATTTTATTTGAAAGTTTTAAAATGTAATTTTTTTCATTTATACATCTTCATAGAAATAATAATATTATTTTTATGTATTATGCATCTTACACAATTTTTTTTCCAGTTTTCATCATTTTGATAAAACTATGAATATGGCTTTGGCATAATTTTACAGTGTGCTTTCATTCTGTTCATCTCTATCGGAAGGGAGTGCAGAGTTTTCCTGCATATCTTAGCTTCTACTCACTGTTACAAGTGTCCAGATACAGCTTTACTGTCCCATTTACTTTATTCTCTAAGAACTCAATTAAGGTGAAAATTAGCCTTTCACCACAAAACAAATTCAATGTGATTTAAATTGTAGTTCTTTTCCTTTGTGGAAAATTCCTTTAAAATAAATTCTGTTACTGACCATTCAGCAGAAATAACAGATTCCACTTCCACAATTTTTCTCATTCTGTTATTCTGTTGCCCCAAAAGTGGTTACTGGCATGAATTATACAGGTTTAGCTGAATCCTATTGTGGAATAAAATAAGCAAATTTGGGGCCATGCTTTATGTTTCAATCAAATAAGGCAGTGTCATTTTTAAGCAGACATTGTAAATTCCAAGCTTCACCTTCAATTAAAGAACTTAAGGAGAAATTCTTTTTTTCTAACACTCCAAAGCTGAGAACTACAGGCATTTGGATTTTCTCCTATCCATCACACGTCATTGCCCATTATCTCCTAGCAACAGCTGGTGACACAGGGACACTGTGCCTTTAGGAAATCTCTCTTTCCACCCTTCCATCTGTTTTAGTCTATTTACTTCAGAAATAAAACACTGTTTTAGCTGATCTGTTTACAACATTCACAACATAATTTAAATCCCTTCATTTAGAGGAAAATAGTTTTCCTATATTTGAGACAAGTTTTACTTTAAATATTATCTGAATTTAAAAGTCTCTAAAGCTTAGTCCTCATACATAAATTTTGTATATGTAGAATAGAAAATATAGGGTGTTTTTCTTAGCGCAAGGAAGTAAATCTAACATATAAATATGCTTGGAAATTAATAAAATACTCTGCTTCTGTTCTTAAAATTTAAGTTAAATCAAATTGACTGATAATGTGATTTTTTCACTGGATAATAGCAAACTTGCAGTTTTTTGAAGTGTTTCATTTATATCCCTGTTTATTGCTTCTGTTTCAGAAGTTGCAGTGTCCATCCCTGAGAGCCAAAGCAACTATGACTTTTGTTGCTTTATCAAACATGTGCCTGAAAAAGATTTTTTTTTCCAAGTCTAACCCATTGCCATAATGAGTCCTGGTGGGATAGTGCATTGCACCGTGTATGCTAAACACAAGGTCGGCACTCAAATCCACTAGGGGCTCCATTGGATAAAAATGTGTAGCTTCCTCCATTAATGATTTACTGCCTCAGAGACCTGGTAGAAGGTTGCCATGAGTCAGAATAGCTTCCATAATGGTGAATTCTGTTTTGCTTTCAATCTATAGGGACTTTTTTCCCACTCATAGTGGTATCTTTGTTTATGTTAGTGTCATTGAGTCAAGTATGACTAAGAGCAATCCTATGAATAATAGATCTGAACCCTGTCCTATTCTGTACCAATCTCATCCTCTCTGCCAAAATTGAGTTCATTGCTATAGCCACTGTGTCAATCTCACTGAGAGTCTTCCTTTCTTTCACTGACCAGCCACATTTCAAAGTATGATGTTCCATTTGAGGAATAGCCTTTCTTAACTAGCAACATGCTTTCTGAGACAAAACGTCACCATCCTTACCTCTAAAGATAACTCTGGCTGCATTTTTCCAAAGCATACCTGTTTGACTTTTGGCAGTCTACAGGATAGCCAGTACTCGTCAACAACACTCTAACTCAAAGACATAGATTCTTTTTCTGTCAATGTTATTTATTGTCTAACTCTGAGATGCATAGACAAGTAACTGAAAAGACTGAGGGCTGAATCAGACACATTTTAGTCTTTAAACTGACATATCTGAGGCAAAGCAAATAATTGCGAGGATCATGGTCTGGCTCAGGCTCACCTTAGTCTCCAGACTGATATCATTGCTTCTTAGTACTCTGGAGAGGTTTCTGACAGTAGATTTTCCCAGTGAGATTCATCTTTTGATTTCCTGACTGCTGGTACCAAGATGTTGATTGTGGAGCTGAGCAAGCTGTAAATGTTAACAACCTCAATTTCTTCTCCATTATGGTGTGGCGAATTGGCCCAGTGGTGAAAATCTTTGTCATCACGATGTTGACCTTCAATCGACATTAAAGACGGCAGTCCTTGGCCTTCTGCACCGAGCACTTCAAGTCCTCGTCAGCTTCAGCAAACAAGGTTGTGTCATCTGCATAACATAGGTTGTTGATGAGTTTTCTTCCAATTCTTATGCCACATTTCTACTTGTAAAACTCAGCCTCCGGATTGATCTCCAATAGATTGAAAAGGTATGGAGATAGAACGCATCCGTGACACCCTCCTTTCCTGACTTTGAACCATTCAGTGTTTCCTTCCTCTGATCTGATGAGTGCTTCCTGTTCCAAGTATAGGTTTCACATAAGCACAATCAAATGTTCTGGGATTCCCACTTACTTCAAGTTTAGCCACAATTTGCTATGATCCACAGAGTCAAGTGAAACACATAGTCAATGAAACACAGACATACACTCTTCTGGTACTCTGCTTTCTGCCAAGTTCCATATGACATTGGTGATAACGTCTCTAGTGCCTCAAACTCTTCTAAGCCTAGCTTATATTTCTGGTAATTTTATGTCAATGTACTATTCCAATTGCTTTTGGTTAATCTTAAGCAGGAATTTGCTTGCATGTGATATATATAAGATTGTTGATGAGTCTTTCTCCAATCATGATGTCACATTTCTCCTAAAAGAGCCCAATCCACTAGATAATGTGTCCTACATGTTGCTGTTATGTGCCTTTGAGTCACTTGCAACTCATAGCAACCCTATGTAAAACAGCCCTAAACTCTGTTCTGTCCTGTGCCAATCTCACTATCTCTGACAATCCCATCCCGATTACCGCAGTCACTGAATCAATCCACCTCATAGGGGGACTTCCCCTCCTGCACTGTCACTCCACCCTCCCAAGCATGATGTCTCTCTCCAAGGGCTGGTCTTTCCTTGCAACATGTCCAAAGTATGATAGACGAAGCCTCAGAACCCTTGCCTTCAAGGTGTCACCCGGTTTAACCCTCTCCAGAATGAATCTGTTTGTTTTCCTAGCAGTCCATGGTACCCTCCGTACTCTTCTCCAGCACCACAGCTCAAAGGCATTAGTTTTCCTCCTATCATCCCAAGTCAGTGTCAAACTCTCTGATGCATAACAAGTGATTGGGAAGACCATGGCCTGTATCAGACACACCTTAGTCTCTAGAGAGACACCATTGCTCTTCAGTACTTTGGAGAGGTCCCTAACAGCAGACTTTCCCATGGCAATGCGCCTTTTAATTTCCTGGCTGCTGGTGCCAAGACTGTTGACTGTGGAGCCAAGCAAACTAAAGCTGTGTACAATCTCAATCTCTTCACCATCCATCCTGATGCTGCCAATTGGTGCAGTGGTGAGAATCTTTGTCTTCTTGACATTGAGCCTCAATCCATATTGTAGGCTGCAGTCCTTGACACTCTGCAGCAGGCGCTTCAGGTCCTCTTCAGTTTCAGCAAGCACAGTTGTGTCATCCGCATAACACAGATTGTTGATAAATCATCCAAATCTCTGAGTCTCAGTTCTATTTTCCTTGGGATATATACCTAGAAGTGGAATTTCTGCATCATATGATATCTCTATGTTCAGCTTTTGGAGGAAACACCAAACAACGTTCAGAGTGGTTGCACCATTCTATAATCCCATCAACAATGTATGAGAGCCATCCAACATTTCTTGCTGTTCTATTAAACTTTACTACTGCTTCTGTGATGAAATAGTATCTCATTGCTGTTTTGATTTGTATTTATCATAAGGCCAGTAATTTTGAGCATTTCATCATCTGTTTGGTGGATATCCAAATATCTTCCTTTATAAAGAGTCTTCCATAGCTTTTACCCATTTTGTGACTGGGGTATAAAACGTTTTTGTGAGGCCAAGTGGTATGTTGTGTATTTAGACCATTGTCTAAGATGTTATTGCCAGGAGTTTTTCCCAGACTGCAGGCTTTCTTTTCAGCCTGCTGGAAAACATTTGAGGTTTTTGCTGTTTGGGTTTTATTTTTTAATTTTATTTTATATATACTTTATTTTATTGTTATTTTGATGAAAGTTTATCCAAAATATGGATTTTTGTTAATTCATTGTTGCACATTTTCTTTCCCCCACCTTTGCCCTTCCCCCTTTCCCTTCCTCAAGTTCCTTCTTTTTAAAAGAAAATATTCATTTATTATTGCACAATTTCCTTCCTCCTCTATAGGAAGCCAATACTAAATATTTGTAATAAACCAAATGCTAGCAAGATGTGGAGGAGGTGAGGTACAAGCTAGAGTTCACCTTGAGGAAATAAGGCAACCCTTAAGGGTTTAACAGATTCTTGCATGTGCTAACCCCTACCTCCTGAGCCTAGGGGAAGGTTTTCAATAGAAAAAGTTTGGCTTCATTTGCATTGAATTCTCTTTGTGATTTACTTCCTGATAATTTTCAATAAACATGCAGAGAGGCATGACTTGAGGCCCTTCAGTCCAGAGAACTGCTGGGCCCTGTTTTATGCTCTCTGTTCTATCGCATTCCTGGCTGTTTGTCTCATTATTAATAATTATAAAAATACTTTACTCTCTGTTTGGAACACTCCTCCTTCCTTCCAGCTCCCCAGTCCAATTTTCAATGTACCTCTTATTCCAGATGGTTGTCATAATATAATGCCAACTCATATATTCCTTTTTTATTTTTTATTACTATTATTAAATGTTATTAATTTTAATGAACATTTACAGAGATTTTGGGTTTTTATTCAATCATTGTTGCACTGTTTTCTCCACCCTCCTCCCCAGTTCGTTGTTCTTCCACCCCCCAATGTCTGTTTTAATTGTCCAATTGCCACAGTGCTTGTCAAAGCCAGTTCTGATTAATCTCCTTTGTCAGTGTGTCCCTTG
>NW_006400049.1:705199-716410 GCF_000299155.1 Elephantulus edwardii | reverse complement strand
ACAACAGTGGCACCATGCAATATTTGTCCTTTTGTGACTGGGATATTTCACTCAGCATAATGTTCTCCAGAGTCAACCATTTTGAATAATGTTGCATGAGTTCCTTGTTTTTCAATGCAGCATAGTATTCCATTGTGCGAATATACTACAGCTTCTCTAGCCATTCGTTTGTTGATGGGCACATATTCCTTTTAAAAAGTTCCTTTTAAAAAGTTATTTCCCTTATTTGTTCCAATGCAGTATTCATTATATATCCTCTCTTTTCCTATTCTTCCCAACCTCCCATTAAATCCTGCTACAACAATGATGTTTTGTACTAGTTGTCCTTTGGTGACTAAGACTTAACATTGAATATACTGTCTTCCAAGGTCACCTATTTTGTATAATGTTTTATGAGTTCATTGTTTTTCAGTGCTGTATAGTATTTCATTGGGTGAATGTACCATATTTTTTCTATTCATTCTTTTGCTAATGGACACTTGGGTTGCTTCCATCTCTTACTATTTTGAAAAAGGTTTTTTACAAGCATAGGAACTCAATTTTTACAAATTGCCACTCATCAATTTTTTGCTTTCCTTGTTGTGCATTTCTGGATATATTTGGAAATCCAGTTATACTATATACTGTTGTTGTTGTTGTTGTTGTGTACAGTAGAGTTGGAACCTAACCATAGCTGACTTCCCAGCGGGTTTTCAGAGGCAGTAATTGCATGGATTTTTCATGCATAGTATCTCTGGAGACTAAGGTGCCTCCAATACAAGTCATGGTCTTTGCTATCACTTGTTATGCATCAGAGAGTTGGACAGTGACTAAGAGGGATATAAGGAGAATTGATGCCTTTGAGCTGTGGTGCTGGAGAAGAGTACTGAGGGTACCATGGACTAGGAAAACAAACAGATTCATCCTGGAAAGGGTTAAACTGGACGGCTCCCTGGAGGAAAAGATTCTGAGGCTCCCTCTAACATAACTTTGGACATGTTGTAAGGAGGGAACAGTCCATGGAGGTGAACATCATGCTTGGGAGGGTGGAGGGACAGTGCAGGAGGGGAAGACCCTCTATGAGGTGGATTGATTCAGTTACTGTGGTAATCGGGATGGGTGTATCAGAGATGGAGCAATTGGCAAAGGGTAGAGGAAAGTTTAAGGCTATTGTACATAGGCTCGCTATGAGTTACAAGCGACTTGAAGGCATGTAACAACAACAACAGCAATTGCATGGGAGGAGATTGCCCATTCTGTGGAGCAGCTAGTGACCTTGAACTTCATGCCTTCAGTATTGCAAGGCAGCTTCTTGCTACTAGGCAAGAATTGAGAATCATATTGGCTCTTAATTTCACACATACACTTTTTACTATTTAAGAAAATTCCCCTTTATTATTATTTTATTGAATGTCTTGATCAAGAACGGATATTGGGTTTTCTCAAAGGCTTTTAAAGCATCATTTCGTAGGGTCATGTGTTTCTTGTCTGCTGTAAACCTGAAGGAACACAGTTCAAGGCCACCAGATGCTCTGCAGCAGAAAGATGGGCAATCTCCTTTCATCCTATTAACTGCCACTGTACAGCCACTGGAGGGTCAATTATGAGTCAGTTCTAATTCTGCAGTACACAACAACAATAACAATATGATGGATTACTTTTATTTTTTCCATTTTGTAAATATCTCTTATGAATCCAACTTTGTTACATTATATTTATATATATATTTGGATAATTATGAGCCAAGATTTTATTAATGATTTTTTACATCCATGTTCATAAGAATTACTGATCAATAGTTTTCTTTTTTAGGAATGTCTTTGCATGTTTTGGTATCATAAAATAAAACTGTAAGCATTCCTCCTTTTTCTGTCTTTTGGTTGTTTGTTTGTTTTTGTTTTTTTAATAATTTAAGTAGAATTGGTGCTAGTTTCACCTTGGAATGTTTGACAGAATTCTCATGTGAGTCAATCAGGGCTAGGACTTTTTTTTGGTGGGGAATATTTTTATGGCATGCTCTATTTCATCATTTGTAATAGGTCTTTTCACATGTCAGTTTCTCAGTCAATCTGGTTAGGGTGGAGTTTCTAGGAATTTGTCCATTTCATTTAAGTTTTAAAATGTATCAAAGTATATTGTTGTTGTTATGTGCCATCGAGTCGCTTACAACTCATAGCAACCCTATGCATCCCTGGCGTACACCCTTCCCAATTTTGAACCATGCCGTGTTCCCTTGCTTTGTTCTGACGACTTTCCCCATAATATTCTGTTATTAACAATTTCACCTCAACTGGTTCTGTTTTGATGTCACCTCTTCAATTTCTTGTTCAAGTTTCTTATGTCTTCCTTTTCTTTTCTTTGCTGAAATTTCAAATAGACAAAATGGTTTGTCTATTTAATGGCCCTTTCAAAGAACCAGCTCTTGGTCTGGTTAATGATTATCTGTTTTCTTGGGTTTTAACCCATTGAGTTCAGTAATTTTCCTTATGATTTTCTTTCTTCTGGAGGCAGGGGAATGGCATTGTTGTTCTTTTTCTTTTTGGAGGAGACGTTCACATAAGTCATTAATTTTGCTTTTTTTTTCTCTGATTTTATGTGTTTGTCTGTTGCTATGATCTGCCCTGTAAAAACTGCCTTAGCTGTACCCCACATGTTATGATTTGTTTTATTTTCATTTGTTTCAAGGAACTTCTTTTATTTTGTTTGCTTATTATATAAACCAATAGTGCTCTGTTGCTGTTGTTGTGTACCATAAAGTCAGAACAAACCCATAGCTGACCCTCTAGAAGGTTTTCAGAGGCAGTTAGTCACAGAAGAAGAGACCGCCTGTACTTCTATGGAGCAGCTGGTGTCCTCAAATCATGTGCCTTCAGGATTGCAGCACAGCTTCTTAATACTAGGCCACCAAAGGTCCCACTCTAGCAGGGTATTATATTTAGTTTCCATGATGGTATTTATTTATCCTTTATCCTCTTGTTGTTAAATTTTGGTTTTGTGGCCTCACAGTCTGCAAAGATACTTCTCAGTATTATTTCAGTAGTTTTGAATTTGTTGAGCTTTGCTTTATGTCCTAATATAATATCAATTCTGTAGAATGTGCTAAATGCACTTAAGAAGAAAGTAAATTGAGTTTTAATTGAGGACAGTGCTCTGAATACCTCAAATAAGTCATGTTGGCTGATTGTACAGTTTACATTTTATGCATTTTTTCAAGTTACTTTCAAGTTGACCCTTCCTTTCTTGAGAATGGTTGGATAAAATATCTTATTATTGTGGTGTTCTTTGTTTTTTTCTTCAACTATGTTCTGTATATTTTACTGCTCTATCATTTGATGCACAGATGTTAACCAAGGTTATGTCTTGTTGATCTATTATGCCTTTAATGATTATAGAGTGCTTCCATTTATCTTTAATATTGGTTTTCATTCTGAAGTCCATTTCATCAGATATTAGTATTATCACATCCATTGTTTTGTAGAAGTTATTTGCTTGCTATATTTTTCCCACCCTTTGATTTTGATGAGGTTTTATATTTTTGTGAAGTTTTTTGTTGTTTTTAAAATATACATTCTGCTACTCTTTTTCTCTTAATTGGTGCTCTTAAACCATTTACATTAAATGTGATTGTTGACAGAACTGATTTTAAGGTTGTAATTTTGCTATGTTTATTTTGGTTGCTTCTGGTTGCTACGTTCCATCCACTTTCATTTCCTCTCTTTGTGTGAAGGACTTCCCTTAGTATTCCTGATAACATTGTTCTTGTTTTCACAAATTATTTAAGTTCATGCTTTTCTGCAATGACCTAATTTTTCCTTCATATATGATGAACGTCTTTGCTGGATACATGATCCTTGGCTGGCAATTTTCTTCCAGGGTTTTGTATATGTCATCACATTGTTTTGGAACTTGCATGGTTTCTACTGAGAAGTCAGAATTTAATCTAATTGGTTTTCCTTTGTAGGTGACTATTTTTCTTTTAGTAGCAGCTTACATGTTAAGCATTAAAGAAGCTATTTTATATTTTGTTCTGACAGCCATTTTAAGAAATATATGCCTCAAGAATTTTGACAATAACATATTTTACTAAGCTTTATTCTCTAGTAGAAGCTTGGTTACCACTCCCTCATGCATGCTGTCAGGTGCCTGGGCACTTATGAGAAGTCAGAAAAAGTAACTTCTCAATGTGAAAAAATATCAACTGTCAACCACAATGAACTTAGTGTAATCCCTCCATGTCCAATTGCTGTATAAAAACCTGATCTTTGTTTCCACTCAGGGTTGAAACAGCTTGAGCATTAGCCAACTTTCTTGATTGTTCACAATAATGAACTTTGTTGTTCTCCAATAGTAGATATTTAGAAAATGCAATAATGAATGTATGCAAATCGAGAATCTCTGTAAACATTCATTAAAGTTAATTTTAAAAAAATTAAAACAAAAAGAATCTTGCATTTCTGCCATAACATTCTTATGTTGCTTTTAGTATTCTATCTTCTTTTTACTTTGGAGGATTTAACTATGACATACGTTATTGTTTTTCTTTAGTTTTCTAGTCTGTTTGGTGTTTGTCAAGATTCATTTATGTAGCTTTCCAGGTTATTCTTGATATTTAGAAAGTTTTCTTTTAGAACTTCTTTCACACTTTTCTCAGTTCTTTCCCTGCCCCTCTCTTGTTTTGGAATTTTGATCCCACGTATTTTGTTCCTTTTCATGTTATTCCACATGATTCTAATAATTTCTTCATTTTCTTCCACCCCTTCTCTAATTTTTCTTCTAGTGTGTTATCACAGATGTTCTTGTCTTCCAGCTCACTGACTATATGTTTCATCTCTTCTCTTCTGATATTTTCTCCTTCCAGCATTTTGAAACTCCTGTTATTTCAGTTTTGTTATTCAGGATTTTGTTTTCATGTATCTGTTATTTCTGGTACTGTGTTGGTTGTATCCTCTCTATTTTGTGATAAGTTTTAAAATTATTCTACCTCATCCTTTATAGTATCAATCAATTCTATCATCCATGTGTTGCAATTTCTTAAGTAGTTATTCATGTAATTCCATATTAAGTTATTTCTTATGGCTCCTGATCTCTGGTGTATTTGCTCTATGTATAGTTTAAGTTCTGTATGCCTTTATATTCCATTATAACTTCTTCAGTAACTGTTCATAAAACTTTAAGTAAAAATATTTCTCTGTCTTCAACAAGATGGAAAAGGCAATTGCCAATTATATTTGTACTGGAAAGAGAGTTAAATAAGTAAAGCACTATTGAAAAATGAAAAAAAAAAATAAAAGGCAGGAGGCATCAATTGCTGCCCATGCAAAATCTATATTTGGGGCAGGAGGCAGTTATCGGAACAGAGCAAGGAAACACTGCTTGGTTCAAGATCAGGAAAGGTATACACCAGGGATGCATCCAATCTTCATATCTTTTCAATCTGTATGTGGAACAGATCATGTAGGTGGATGGACTTTATGAAGAGGAATGTGACATCGTGATTGGAGGAAGACTCAGTGCTCATCTGTGTTATGCAGGTGACACAACATTGTTTGCTGAAACTGAGGAGTACCTGAGGTGTTTGTTGAGGAAGATCAAAGACTGCAGCCTTCTTTATGAATTGAATCTCAACATCAAGAAAACAAAACTTCTCACCACTGGGCCAATTGCCAGCATCTTTATAGACAGATAAGAAATTGAGATTGTTAACACCTTTATCATG
Organism: Elephantulus edwardii; assembly: GCF_000299155.1. Classification (NCBI taxonomy): domain Eukaryota; kingdom Metazoa; phylum Chordata; class Mammalia; order Macroscelidea; family Macroscelididae; genus Elephantulus; species Elephantulus edwardii. The sequence continues at coordinate 710,715 of NW_006400049.1, read as the reverse complement.
CAGGGCTCCACGATTAACACTCTTGATGTTCTGCCCACAAAATGCCCCTCAAAAGAATAATCCACACGTTTGTAAATACAAATAAGTACTTTATTCTAGAGATCCACATGTGGAGACTTTCTCCCTCAGGTGACGAGGGAAAAAGCCCCGAGTTCCCCCTCCCAATTGTTTTTATGACTCTCCTGGATGCCCCTGTCAGGGAGGGGAGATTGAGATCATGGTTGGTGGGGTCAGGTGATCAGTCATGTGGGTTGGCTTTTGATGGGCTGGCTGCTTTGCCTGCCTTTACTCTTTTTTTAAAAAAAAATTATTAAATTTTAATGAATATTTACAGAGATTTCGGGTTTTCATTCATTCATTGTTGCATCTAGACACTAGTTAATTCTTTACTTTGTAAGGACAGATAAGACTTTACCTGGGGCGTTTGTGTTTGCCTTAAGCTAAGAATTTTTATGGCCCGCTTCTGCTTCTGGTATTAATGGGGGTTCACAAAAAATGGGGTTTATGCTGTCCCTTCACTTAACACTAGCTGCCAGGAAATAAAAAGGTTCATTGAATTTGGAAAAATCTGCTGTCATGGCCCTCTCTAGACTACTGAAGAGTAATGATATCAGTCTAGAGACTAAGGTGAGCCTGATCCAAGCCATGGTTTTCACAATTACTTGCTATTCATTGTTGAGAAAGCTGAACAATGGATAAGGATAATAGAATTCATGCTTTTGAGTTGTGGTGATGGAGAATAGTATTGAAAATACTATGGACTGCTAAGAGGACAAACAGGTCTGTCCTGGAGGGGATGGAATCAGGCTGCTTCTTGGAGGCTAGGATTTTGAAGCTCAGTTTCACATACTTCTTGGCATGTTGCCAGGATGGACCATCCTTTGGAAAGAGGCATCATGCTTGAAAAGATTGAGGGACAGTGAAAGAGAGGAATACCCTGCATGAGATGGATTGATTCAGTGACTGGGATAATAGGGGTTAAGTTTGTCAGAAATAATGAAGTTGGCTCAGGATAGAGCAGGGTTCAGAGCTGTTGTATATAGGGTCTCTGGATGGGACATAACAAAACAACAGTATGATTCTGAAATATTAAGATTCTCAAATAATTAGGCTGTTTTAGACACAATCTATAACAAATTAAAGTTGTGAATGTCAAATAGAATAGTATAATAAGTGATAACTCATGATTATTCTTAAATAGAATCAGAAGTCAACTTATTATTTCCTTAAAAAAGAAAAACTGAAGAACAAAGATGTACTAATCATTTGGTAGAAATGAACTTGCATGTATGCAGTAAAGTAAATTGATTTTGTAATAAATATAATTTGTAAAAACAATTAACATAAAAACCGGTCACAATTGCTAATATATTTGTTCTTCTAAAGTGATTTTAAAATACATATTATTTTAAGCAGAAAGTTAATATGAAACGCAAATTCTACAACTACTCTTCTGTGGAAAATAAATTCTCCTTTGACTAGCTAAGAATATTTGGAGGATGCAAATGTAGGAAAGGGTTTAAGAAAAAAAAAATAACACTTTAATAATAAAAAATATATCCACTCCAAATCTTAACCATACAAAGAAACCACAATCTTCATTTTCTCACCTTTTATTATTTATTGTAAGTATATTTAGATAGGTTAATTTTATTCCTATGCAACCTATCAGGTGGGATCCACGTGTAAAGGTGCTTGTGTCTTTTATGTTCAAAATCACTGACAATAAGAGAGATGCAAATCAAAACCACAATGAGATATCATCTCACTCCAGTAGCAGTGACAAAGTTTAACAGGACAGCAAATAATAAATGTTGGAGAAGATGTTATGAGATAGGAATTCATACATTGTTGATGGGATTGTGAAATGGTGAAACCAGTCTGGAAGGAAATTTGGTGCTTCCTCAAAAAATTGGACATAGAAATTCCATATGAGCCAGCTATTCCACTGCTTGGATTATACCCTGAGAAAACAAGAATTGAGACACAAGTGAAGACTTGTACACCAATGTTCAGAGCACTGTTATTCACTATCTCAAGAAAATGGAAACAATCCAGATGTCCAACCATAATCAAATGGATTGAGAAATTCCACACAATAGAATACTATGCAGCATACAAGAGCAATGATTTTTTAAATTACTATCTAAGTTAGGAGGGACTGGAGAGCATTACGCTGAGTGAACTAACTAACTCAGCCATATAATGACAAAAACTGGATAAAAGCATTATTGTAGAATGAGTATGAGGATCCAATGGGGAGGCAGTGGAAGCAAAGTGAGGAGGATGGACACGGGGTGGAGGTTAATCAAAGGTCATACAATTTGATTGCTGGGGGTGTGTATGTCAAGGAAATGGAAAAGAGCCTACATTTGTGAGAGGAAAATGTATTTGAACTTTGTAAATAAACCAGTATAAAAACATTTTAAAAATATATTTGTAATGAATAAATCATTGTAAATTAAAAATTCAGTCATTTTATTCGCAGCCTCATTTATATCACAAAGCCCATATTTTCCAGTTACTATTCCTTCTTCACCGCCTCCGATGTTTGGATTTCAGTCACCACTAATCTTTAATGCATTGTGATTGTACGCTCAATAAATTTCACACTGCAAACTTTGGTAAAAACTCTCAATTTCTTTCTCTTTGGCTCTAGATGTAGGAGCATATATTTAAATAATAGTCATGTTAACGAGACTTCCTTGAACGTATATGGATATTATCCTATCACTCATAACATTGCATTTCAGGATGTTGTAGTTGTTGTTTGTTGTCATGTGCGATTGAGTCGCTTGTGACTCAGAGCGACCCTATGCACAAGAACCCTAAACACCATTCTATCAAGTGCCAGTCTCACCATCTCAAACACACTCATTCCCATCACTCCACTCACAGAATTAATCCATCTCATTGAGGGTCTTCCTCTCCTGCTCTGTCCCTCCACTCTCCCAAACATGATGTTCCCCTCGAAGGACCAGTCCCTCCTTGCAACATGCCCAGAATATGTCAGATGAAGCTTCAGAATCTTTGACTCCAATAAGCATTCTGGTTTCACCCTTTCCAGGACAAATCTGTTTGTTGTCCTAGCAGTCCCTGGTATACTCAACACTCTTCTCCAGCACCACAGCTCAAAGGCATCAATTCTCTCTATCATCCTTATTCACTGTCCAACTCTCCGATGCATAGCACATAATTGCAAAGATTATAGCCTGGATCAGGTGCACCTTAGTCTCCAGCCTGAGGTCATTGCTCTTCAGTACTCTTGAGAGGTCCCTTACAGCTGACTTTCCCAATGCAATTCATCCCTTGATTTCCTAAAACTGTTAACGATCTCAATTTCTTCACCATCCATACTGATACTGGCAATAAGCCCAGTGGTGAGAATTTTTGCTTTCTTGATGTTGAGCTTTAATCCATATTGAATACTGCAGTCCTTGACCTGCAGCAAGAGCTTCATTTCAGGTCCTCCTCAGTTTCAGCAAACAGGGTTGTGTCATCTGCATAACGCAAGTTGTTGATGATTCTTCCACCAGTCCTGATGCCACATTACTCCTCGTGCAGCCCAGTGTCTTGTATGATCTGTTCTGCATACAGATTGAAAAGGTATGGAGACAAAACACATCCCTGACGGACCCCCTTCTTGATTTTGAACCATCCAGTGTCTCCCTGCTCTGTTCTAATGACTGCCTCTTGATAGGTTTCACATTAGCACAATCAAATGTTCTGGCGTTCCCATTCATCTCAGAGTCAGCCATAGCTTGTTGTGATCCACACCATCAATATGATTCACATAGTCAATGAAGCACAGATAGACATTTTTCTGGTATTCTCTGCTTTCTGCCAAGATCCATCTTACGTTAACTATAATATCCCTAGTACCACGACCTCTTCTAAATCCATCATGCACATCTGACAGTTCTCTGTTGACATACTGTTCCAAACGTTTTTGGATTCTTTTCAGCAGAATTCTGCTTGTGTGTGATATTAATGATATTGTTCGATAATTTCCACACTCTGTTGAGTCACCTTTCTTTGGAATTGGAACAAACATAGATCTCTTCCAGTCAGTTGGCCAGCTGACTGTCCTCCAGATTTCTTGGCACAACTTAGTGAGCACATCCAGAGCAGTGCCTGTTTGTTGAAATAAATCAATTGGTATGCTGTCAACTCCTGGAGCCTTTTCTTTTGCCAGTTCTTTCAGAGCAACTTGAACTTCGTCCTTTAACACCATAGCCTCTTTCTCATATCTTATTTCATTAAAAACCTCTGTATCAACCAATTTCTTCTGATACAGTGACTCTATGTACTCCTTCTATCTTCTTTTGATACTTCCTGGATCATTCAACATTCTACCCAAACTGTCTTTAAGTATTGCCACTCGTGGCTTGAATTTGTTTTTCAACTCCTTAAGCTTAAGAAACACTGAGCCAGTGTGGCCCTTTTGATTTTCTGACTCCAGCTCTCTATACATTTCTTTATAGTATTTTGTTTTGTCATCCTGAGCTGCCTTTTGAAATTTTCTGCTCAGCTCTTTTATTTCTTCCTTTAGTTTGGGCTTCTTGGTACTCTAATGCAATACTCAGAGTCTCATCTGACATCCATCTTGGTATTTTCTTCTTCTTCACCTTTGTAATGATATTTTGCATTCTTCATAGATGATTTTCTTGATATCCTTCCAGAGCTCATTTGGTCTACACTCGTTGGTGCTCAAGGCCTCAAACCTGTTCCTGAGATGGTTTTGAAATTCCAGTGGGACAGACTTAAGGTCAAATCTTAGAAGATGAAATTAATTTTTTAATATGAATGCAACACCATTCTTCTTCTGGTTTTCATTCCCTGCATAGTAAAACATAAGATTATCTGATTCAAAATGTCCAAAGCTTGTCCATCTCATCTCACTAGTGAATAGTATGGCGATGTTCACACATTCCATTCAATTTTAAATCACTTCCAGTTTTCTAGCATTCAAGCTATGTACATTCCATGTAATTACTAAACTATATTTGTGGTTGTCTTTCTTCATTTCAACTGACTTCCAATCTGGGCTCTTCCATTAACTATTTTTTATAACTGTCCTCTTTCTTTACTGTTTCTTAGTGCCATTGAGTCGAGTAGACTCAAATCGACCCTAAGAACAAAAGACCTAAATCCTGTTCTATCCTGTATCATCCTCATACTTCCTCGCATACAAGAGTCCATTGTGGCAGTCACCCTATCAATCCACCTGCTTGAGGGTCTTCCTCTTCTTCACTCCCCCTCCACCGTACCTAGCATCATGTCCTTCTCCAAGGAATAGCACCTCATAGTATCGTTCCCAAAGTATGTGAAGGGAAGATTTATCATACTTGCCTACTAAAAGCTCTCCAGTTGTACCTTCTCCAAGACAATGAAGGCTGCATAGTGGAGTGGACTTGAGAGGAGAGATTGTATAAGAATGAAAAAATTTTTCTTTTACTTTTCAAAGAGAAGAGTGAACTTGGTGGGGGGGGGCAGGGATAGGCAGGGAGAAAAGT
>NW_006400049.1:700349-704983 GCF_000299155.1 Elephantulus edwardii | reverse complement strand
CTTGAAAACTCAACCTCCTTTGCCGTTTCTGTTATCTAAATGTGTTCTGTTGTACATAAGGCTTTCTATCGAGTAATAGATAACCAAAATATTCACCTCTTAATGAGGATAGTATAACTTCTTTTTTCTTACTTTGCATATGTCATTAGGAAAGACAAGTCTCTAAAGAAATAATGTATTTTACATGCCTCCAGAAACTCTATGAACATTTATAAATGTCAATAGTTTTAGAGATGCTTCAGGCCTCTTGTTCATAGGTTCACTATGAGTCGTACTTGAATTGAGAGCAATCAACCATGATAAGGTATCAAAAACATTAAAAATTATATAAGATTATGTTGATGTTAAAATCTCATACTGTCCCGAGAGGTTTCTATATGGATTTGCTCTTGTATAAGCTATAGTGCTCAGTAAGGTGAGTGGCCATTTAGGATTCAAGTATGTGCTTTTAGGCTTATACTAGGTAAGTAATAACAAAGCTGTATGACAAAGGGAGAAAGAGAAGTGAAGATGTTTGATACCAGAATCCACCATGTTCCCAAAGTGCCCACATCCGAGCTGCAAGGAAGGAAGGAAACACTTCAAGGTTTCTGTCATTGTTGTAAGATATTGTCAAATTGAGTACTATTCATAGAGACACTATGAACAACAGATCCTATACCCATCCTACCCTGTGCCATACACACCATTTCTGATACACTTGAGCCCATTGCTGCAGTTGCTGGGTCAATCCGCCTCAATCAATGTTTTCCTTTCTGTTACTGATCCTCAACCCTTCTAAGAATGGTATCCTTTTCCAAGAAATAACTTCTGGTAACATATCCAGAGTAGGAGAGACTAAATTTTGTCACCCTTTAGTACAAGGAGCACTCTGGCTTCACCTTTTTTAAGATATACTTGTTCATTCTTTTGGCAGTCCATGAATATTCAGTTCTATTCTACAACACCACAACTCAGAGGCATCAATTCTTCTTCTGTCATCCTTATTCATTGTATAGTTCTAAGAGATGTAGCAAGTAAGTGTAAAGATCATGATCTGAATCAGGTGCACCTTAGTCTCCAAATTAACATCACTGTTCTTCAGAATTTTGGAAAGATCCTTGATAGCGTACTTGCCCAAAGCAATATGTCTGCTATCTCCCAGCTGCTGGCACCAAGGATGTTGATTATGGATCCAAGCAAGACAAAATTACCAACAATTTCAATACTTTCTCCACCCATCATATTGTTGCCCACAGACCCATATTTTCCACAGCAAGTGTTTCAGGTCCTTCTCACTTTCAGCAAGCAAGGCTATGTCATCTATATAATGCAGGTTATTAATGAGTCATACTTTGATTCTGTTGACACATTATTTTTCACAGAATTCAGATTCACAAATTATTTGCTCAGCATACATATTGAACATACATCAATAAAAAATACACCTTTTATGTACAAGTTTCCCCTCATTCTGTCCAGATAACAGTTTCTTGGTCCAGGTATAGATTTCACAAAACCACAGTTAAGTATTCTGGTGTTCCCATTCTTCTCAATGTTAGCCATAGTATGTTGTTATCCACATAGTCAAATGTCTTCACATAGTCAATAAAACTTAGATACACACTCTTCTGCTATTCTCTGCTTTCAGCCAGTACCCATCTGCCATCAGCCATGATGTTCCAGATGCCCCAGCCTCTTCTAAATCCAGCTTGAACTTCTAGTAATTTTCTGTTGATGTACTGTTTCAATCATTTATGGATGATCTTCAGTAGGATTTTCTTCAGTAGTATTTTGTTTGCATGTGACATTAATATTGTTTGAGAATTCCTCTATTCTATTAGATCACCTTTCTTGGGAATGGAAACAAATATGGCTCTCTTCCAATCAGTTGGCCAGTTAATTGTCCTCGAGTTTTTCTGGCATAGACTGGTGAGTACGTCCCAGTTTGCATATGTTAGTTGAAAATCCTCAGTACTCCATTTATTTATCGGATTTATTATTTTTTTACACTGTCTTTAGTGCTGCTTGAACTTTTTCCTTTGCTCTTGTCCATATGGTACTTCTCAAAATATTTCAGTGTCAGCCAATTATTATTTTGTATAATGATCTGAGTTTTACTTCCATTTTCTTTTAATGTTTCCTGGATCATTCAAGATTTTGCCTATGATATTTTTCATTATGGTAACTTGAGTCTTGAATTTGTGTTTTCATTATTTCAGCTTGAGAAATGCTGAGCAAATTGTTCTCTTTTTATTCTCTGATTCCAGCTCTTTGCATGTGATTACAATGCTTAATTAATGGAAATAGAGACAGTCACCATACCCCAATTCAGCTCTAAGGATATTTGAATAATTCCATACAGATGAACTTGTATACTAATCACACAGTGTGCACTTAGTTAACAAAGATCATAAAATGGTGCATTACTAGATAATATGTCATTCTTTTACACAAAATGTGCTCATGATCTGGAGTCAACTTGATGGCAACCAATCAAAAAACAATCTGAAATACTAAGTAAGGAGTTAGTTCTACTGGGAAACATCAGGCTCAGAGTCTTTATAAGTGAGTAACATTGGTCTTGGTCCTTATCAGGAAATTTCAGGTGCTTAGTGAATGATATCACTTTTGTTGATTAAGAGACAGTTCAAGTAGATATTTCATTTATAACAAGATAGAGCACCAACCTTCTATTTAACAGAAAGGAATAAACAGCCTAAAGAAAACGTTAGTCTCTTTACAATTGTCACTGTAAAGGACACGAACCTTGGCCAAGCAGAAAAGTGAAAAACTATTGCTTTTCTTTAGCCAGATAAAGAGAAATGAGATTGGGTATTATTCTTTCCTGAGACAATGAGCAAGGACAATAAAAAAGGAATACCAGAGAAGAACCAATGTTTTTGAACATAACACGAACTTCAGAAAGAACAAATATATATGTCTTAGAAAAAGTATAGTGTTCATTAGAAGATTTTATTATTTAATTTAATGTATTTTGTGCATTTCAGTCCATTAAACATGCTTCTAAATGTAGGGAGTCGATAAAAAAGAGGGAGCACATCAACTGGATGCATTCACACAGTGGCAAGAACAATTATTTTAAGCATAACAAATGGTGAAGATGGCCCTTTATCAGGCTGGGTTTCTATCTGTTGTGCAAAGGATTATAATGACTTGGAATTAACTAAATAGCACCTAAAACAACATCCAGCACATTTCAGGAGGGATCACAGTGGAATAATGAACTGAATGAAAAGTTATCAGTTAATCACTCAGCATTCCCACGAGGAGGAAAAGACAACCATAATGCAAACCAAAACAATAAACAACACAGGCTATTCCATCCTATGAAACAGGCAATCGAGAATACTCTGAATGAAATCTGTTCTATCTCACGAGGTATAACTATGAGCCAAAATTTACCAATTGTGTCTGAGAACAGCTGCTTATTTGATAAGTTGATATTTCCCTTTGTCTTTCCTCTAAATTTTTCTTTTGGTGTGATTTCTTCTTTCTATCACCGGTAGAACATATTGTTCATTACATTTTTCTCAATCATTACCAATATTCCATGATCTCCAAAGCTGGAATTGTAGTCCAGAAATCACTGATTTTCCAGTCATAATTTTACAGAATTTGCTGAATATTAAATATCTTAAGCATTCATTCAGTTGTCGCAGTTGACCCTAACTATTTTAAAATGTTACATTTTTTCTTTTTCCACTAACCATATGAAGCATAACTACTCTATTTAGTCATTCAATGTTGAAGCTAGTGATTTTTCCTAACTTTCCCCTCCTTTTACTCTCTTCTTCATTTTCAATTGACAAAATGTCCTACAAATTTCTTATTTGTATCATTGGTACAACAATCCATTTTCAAGTGCATTTAGAAAGGAATGGGAGTTATAGTGGCCTCATGAGAGAAAACTATATAAAGGAATATGGCTCAAATCCACCAGCTGTTTTGCTGGAAAATGATAGGCAACTCCCCCAGTGCGATTTACTGCCCGTGAAAACTCAGTGGAGAATTAGCTATGGGTTGGTTCTAAATTAATGGCACATAACAAGAGCAAAGGAAAACATCATTATATGTCACAGTCTCAAGTCTCTCTTTCTTTCAACATTATTTTGCATAAAAAAATTACATACATTATGTCTCACACATTTCTTAACTCATATTTTGTTTCATACAATTATTAATGTATGCTGTGTTTTATAAAATTAATCATCATTGACCTATGTGTATTATTACCCTGTCTTTTCAAGTCCGCATTAGATGTCTCCTAAATCCTTCATCTTCTCTATCTGTCACCCTACTGATTCCCTCCCCCAATTTTCCACTCCTTTGCCAACATATGTCCACCCCATTTGGACTCTTGTCAACATCTTGTTAGGTTGTTATTGTTGTTGTGTATCGTTGAAATGGAACCTGCCCATAGCTGACTCTCCAGGGGGTTTTCAGAGGCAGTTAATTGCATGGAAGGAGCAGCTGTGATATTGAAACATATACCTTTGAGATTGTAGCAAAGCTTCTTGGCACTACACTACCAATGATTCTTCTGTTTTTACAATAAAGTTCTTATACAGTATTGGCCAGGAAATAGATGACTTTTACCAACTATTACCATAAGAAATCAGGTGAACTCTGGT
>NW_006400049.1:694555-700249 GCF_000299155.1 Elephantulus edwardii | reverse complement strand
TAATAATAATAATAATAATAATAATGGGGGAATACATATCTGTTTGTTTTCTTGGCCATCTACAAGATATTCAGTGCTGTTCTACACCACCAAAGCTCAAAGGTGTCAAATATTTCCTGTTGGCCTTATTCACTGTCCAGCTCTCAGGAGCATAGCAATTAATCAGAAAGACAATGTCTTGAATCAGGCACACCATACTCCTCAAACTGACATAAATACTCCTCAATAATTTGTAGAGGTCCCTAACTGTAGATTTCCCCAGTGCAATGCATCTCTTTATTTCCTAACCAATAGTGGTAATTGTGGATTCAAGCAAGATGAAACTGTTGACAGTTTCAACCCCCTCTCTAGCCATCGTGTTGCTGCCTATCAGTTCAGTTTTAAGAATCTTTATATTCTTAATATTGACATGTTATCCATATGAAAGGCTGCATTCCTTGGTTTTCTGCAACAAGTGCTTCAAGTCCCCCTCACATTCAGCTAGCAAGGTTGTGCAACAATGTTGAAGACACACACCGCTTCATAGAGTCTACTTCTCTGATAATTTGCTTTGCATACAGATTGAATAGGTATGGAAAGAGAATACATCCCCTGCACACTCCCTTCCTAATTCCAAATTATGCAGTGCTCTACTCCTCCATTCCCACAACAACTGCCTGTCCAGGCATAGGTTCCATATGAGGACAATCAATTGCTTTGGAATTCCCATTCTTCTCAATGTCAGCCATAACTTGTTAACATCCACATAGTCAAATGTCTTTGCATTCTCAATAAAACATAAACATTTTCCTGGTGTTCCTTGCTTTCAGCCAGAATCCATCTGACATTAGCAAAAGGAAAACATGTTGAAATGAGAGAGCTGAACAAAAGATTTCAAAGGCAGCTTGGGAGGACAAAGCAAGGTATTATAATGGAATATGCAGGAACCTGGAATTGGAGAATAAAAAGGGAAGAACTTGCTCTATATTTCCTAAGCTGAAAGAGTGGAAAAAAAATTTAAGCCTCATGTTGCAATATTGAAAGATGGGCAATATATTAAATGATCCAGAAAACATCAAAAGAAGATAAAGGGAATGCCAAGTCACTCTACCAGAAAGAATTGATAGACACTGAAAAACTTCAGGAAGTAGCATATGAACAGGAGCCAACAGTAATGAAGGAGCATTGAAGCTACACTGAAGGCACTGGAGAAAAATAAGGTCCCAGGATTCAGTGGGATACCAATTGGCATGTTTCATTTAACGAATGCAGTCTTTGATGTGTTCATCAGTCTATGCCAGGAAACCTGAAGGACAGCTATCTGGCTGATGGATTGAAAGAATTTCTTATTTGTTCCATTCCCAAGAAAGGTGGTCCAACTAAATGTGGATACTGTTGAACAATATTGTTGATACCACATGCAAGCCAAATACTGCTGAAGATCATACAAAAACAGCTGAAACAGTATGTAGATAAGGAACAGTCAGAAGTTCAAGCAGGATTTAGAAGAGGGAGGATATCATTGCTGATAATGATGTCACATAGGTACACACACATACACATATATTTGGTGTTTTTGTCAGGTGTTGTTGAGTGGAGTTCAATCTATAAATATCTTATGGACAACAGATCTGCACCCTGTCCTATCCTGTGGTATTCATATACCTTTCTGACATATTTGAGCCTATTGAGGCAGTTACTGTCTGAATCCACCTGGATAAGGGTTTTCTTCTCCTTCACTGATCCTTTGCCTTTCCAAGCATAATGTCCTTCTCCAAGAAATATCCTCTCCTAGCAACATACTCAAATATTGTGGGGTAAAGATTTACCATCTTTACCTCCAAGAATCACTTTGGTTGTACTTTCTCCAAAACATATTTGTTTGTTCTTTTGTCCATCCCTAGGAAGTTCCATACTCTTCTGTAACATCACAGATCAAAGGCATCAGTTCTTCAGTCATCCTTATTCATTGTCCAGCTCTCAGACGCATAGCAAGTGATCAGAAAGACTATGTCACAAATCAGATGCACTTTAGTCTTCAAACTGACCCCAAAGTTCTTCAATAATTTGGAGATGTCCCTGACTGCAGGCTTTCCAAGTTCAAGATGATTCCTGATTGTATGATTGCTAAGATCAAGGATTTCGATTCTGGATGCAAGTTAGATAAAGTTGTTGACAGGTTCAATCTTTTCTCCATCTATCAGTATTTTGACTATAGGATCAGTGATTAGAATTTTTCTGATTTCTTGATGTTGAGATGCAATCCATATTGAAGGTTATATTCTTTGTTTGGTTTTTTTTAGGACAAGTGCTATATGAAAATATTTTTTTCTGTTTCTGTTGTTGTAGTTGTGTTTTGCAGAGTCGAAACCAAAGAATAGCTGACCTCTCACAGGTTTTCAGAGGTAATTAATCATACAGGAGGAGATTTTTCATCCTTCTCCCACAGATATTAAAATACTCTATTATTTTAATGGTGTTGCTTTGTACTGTTGAGTTGTAACTGACCCAAAACTGACCCTCCAGCAGGTTTTCCAAAGTGGTAAATCCCAAGGCAGAAGATTGCCCAATTTCTTCAGTGGAGTTGTTGTTTGATTTGAACCATTATGCCGTCGATTGGTAGCATATCTTCTTATCACTGTATTTTCAATAAATAAAATCTTTCAAAGGTGGAGGAAAAACAAATGTTATAATATAGTGTCGTTGATAATTTCAGACCAAAGGATATCAAAACACAAATCATGAGGAAATCTTAGTAAGCTTTGGATAATAAATAAAACAGTTCATTTTTAATGGTATGGAAAATAGAGATGCATTACTTTAATTGAACTGATAGAATTGTACTTTTATATACTTTATTCTGGAAACAGAATCAAGATAAATCATAAATACTGAAAATTAAAGCAATGAAGACTGTTGTACTAACTGGGAGGAGAGAAAGTTCTGCTGCTACTGCCATTAAGACATTTGATTACAAACCAGAAGACCTAACCCACTATCTGCTTCTCATTTAATAAAAAAAAAAAAAAAAAAAAAAAAAAACCAAAACCAAACAAACAAAAAAAACCTACACCCTATTTCTTATGAAAATATATAACCTCAAGGAACCTATAAAATAATTATTTTTCATACACCATTGCTTTGATGTGGAATGATTCAATGAGAGAGGATTTTGGTTTTGGTATAAAACATCAAGACATTTAGTTGAGAAGATAGTCTAAAGAACAGATAGACAAAGTCTAGCAGAAAAAAAAAGAGTTCAGACCTTTCTTTTTGTACTTTTGTTTCTTTATTTTGTTTTCTAGTTGGGGGTTGAAGTGCTTAGAGTGACTAAGTGAGATGATGAACCTGGAAAAAATATACAATGATTTTATACAATATTTGTCCTAGTGGTATTGTGTTAGTTCACTCAGCATAATACTCTCCAGTCCTTCCCAAGTTAGAGAGTAATTTACAAAATTATTATTCCTGCATGGTGCATTATATTCCATTGTATGAATGTACCACAACTTCTCAATTCATTGGTTTGTAGTTGGATATCTGGGTTGTTTCCATGTTCTTGCAATGGTGAATAATGCTTCTATGACCATTGGTGTACAAGTTTCTGTTTGAGCCTCAATTTTCATTTTCTTCAGGTATATTTCAAGCAATGGAATTTCTATGTTCAGTTTTTTGAGAAAGCGCCAAACTGATTTCCATTATTGTAGAATAAATAAGAGCATCCAAGGCAGGGGTGAGGTTGGAAATACAGGAGTGAGGAAGGGGGGAAGTAGGGTGTTAACCATAGAGTTGCACAATTTGATGGGTGGGTGGAGTAAATGATATAGGAAGGATCTTTTGTGAAAAACAATATAGTTAAACTATGTAAATAAATCAGAGTAACCAGTCCTTAGAGAGGGACATCATGCTTGGGAGGGTGGAGGGGACAGTGCAGGAGGGGAAGGCCCTCTATGAGGTGGATTGAGTCAGTGACTGGGGTAATCAGGAAGGGAGTGTCAGAGACAGGGCGATTGGCACAGGACAGAGCAGAGTTTAGAGCTGTTGTACATAGGGTCACTATGAGTCGCAAGCAACTTGACGGCAGATAACAACAACAACAACAACAATACTAAACACATATTTTAAAAAACCAATCTCGGCAAGCTCTGGTGGCCTAGTGGCAAGAAGCTGCACTGAAATCCCAGAGGTGAGTGGTTCAAATCCACCAGATGCTCTGCTGGAGAAAGAGGAACAATCTCCTCCTGTACCAGTCAGATCTGATTTGACAGTACATACACACAAAAAAATAATAAAAATAAAATTTAAAAAGCAAAACAAAATACCAATCTCTTTGTAAAAGATATAATTCATTAATAAAAAATAATATACCATACTTAAAGAATCTTCAGACAAGCCAAGTGAAGAGTTAATAGAAACAGTGAGAAGCTATTTATTCCGATTTGGATTTCAGAAGGATGATCTAAGTTGAAGAGTTAAATCTCACATGATCAATGCTTAAGTGGCCTGTGAAGCTAAGGAAGAGAAAGCAATCCTTTGCTGGGTAAGAAAAACGGGGGGGAAGGAACCTTGGGAAATAGAATATGAAAGAAAGTCTACTGAAAAAAAAAGAAAAGACAGGGCAAAGATCAAACAGAATAAAATTAAATAAGCATGTAAGATTTTATCAGTCAATGTAGAATTTAATTTCAAAATGAAAAAGAACAGAAAAATATAAAATGGTAAGTAATGAAGGTCAAATTATGTTGAATTTTTTTCCATTGAGTTCTTTAATGGATTGCATTGCTCACTTTTATAAGAATTATTTAGGTATTTTTTAAATCAGAAAAGAAGTCCTGTGAATATATGTCAGTGTTTAAAATTATATGAAAGGGAGAAGAAAATCTAACTCAAACATAATTTAAAACAAACAACGACAACAACATAAAAAAAATCCACTACAACAACTGGGAATTACAGTACCGGAAAGTATAGATAATACAATCTAGAAATATGTTGTGGTGGTTTATTTTGCTGTTGCTAGTGGTGGTGGTGTTCTGTATATCATTCCTTCACCATTTGTGAGACAAATAAAATTATTATACAGCTAACTTATAAAAGCCAATAAAGCAGTTATAATTAAGAAAAAAAGTATTAGAATATTATCAGTAACTGCATTAATTTGGGTTAATACAGAAATACTTATTTTTATTGCATACAGATAAGAATAAATGACGTACGTTGGTAATAGTTAACAAGTTTAAAGAGAATATGAAGATCTATTTTCTTTGAAGAGTAAGAGGATTATGAGAAAATGGTTTATAATTTGGTTTGAATTGACTCAAACCACTGAACTTTTTATTAGTTGTTGCTGTTGTTAGGTGTCATTGAATCTCATATGACTCATAGAGATCCTATAGAGAACAAAAGCAACTTTTCATAACCTGCACCATCCACATCAACGTTGAGTTCATTTGAGTCCATGTCTGCAGTTACTGTGCCAATCCATCCCGTAAAAAACTTTCCTATCATTTGCTCGGCTCCATAGTCAACACTCTTGGCACCAACAGTCAGGAAATCAAAAAGCGTATCGCGTTGGGAAAGTCTGCTGTTAGGGACCTCTCTAAAGTACTCAGAAGCAACGGTGTCTCTCTGGAGACTAAGGTGCCCCTGATACAGGCCATGGTCTTTGCAATCACTTGTTATGCATCAGAGAGTTGGACAATGACTAGGGAGGAC
>NW_006400049.1:692988-694455 GCF_000299155.1 Elephantulus edwardii | reverse complement strand
GACTGGAGTGAAAAAGTTGAGAACAAGGAAGAAGGATCAGTAGTTGGAAAACATGGACTTGGTAACATAAATGAGAGTGGGGACAGAATTCTGTGCAATCAATGATTTATTTGTTGCAAATACCATTTATATGTTATACAAATGACAAACATAAATGACAACATGGACTTCACCTGACTGCACAGGAATCAGACTGATATACATAGGGAAATATCACTGGCAAAGTTCAATAGTTGTTATTGTTGTATGCGTTGTTGAATCTCTTGCAACACAAAATGACCCTATGTGCAATAGCGCTAAGCACTGCCCTCTCCTGTGCCAACCTTATAGTCTCTGAAACACCCACCTGCATGACCCCAGTCACTGAATCAATTTGTCTCATTAAGTGTCTTTCTCTTTTGCACTATCCCTCCACCCTCTCAATTGTGATATCCCTCTACAAGGACTGGTCCTTCCTTGCAACATGCTCAAAGTATGTCAGATGAAGCTTTAGAATCCTTGCCTTCATGGAGCAACCTGATTTCATCTTCTCTAGGACAAGCTTGCTTTTCTCCTAGCAGTCCCTGGTATATTCAGTACTCTTCTCCAGCCCCACATCTCAAAGACTTCAATTCTCATTCTTTCATCCCTAGTCACTGTCAAGCTTTCTGATGCTTTCCAAGTAATTGTGAAGACTATGGCCTGGATCAGTTGCACCATAATCTCCAGACTGATATTGTTTCTCTTTATTACTCTGGAGAGGTTCCTGACAGCAGACTTTCTGAATGCAATTTTTTTTTAACATTTCCTCGCCACTGGTATGAAGAGCATTGATTGTGGAGCCAAACAAACTGAAACTGTTAACAATCTCAATCTTTTCACCATCTATCATGATGCTGCCAATCAGGCCAGTGGTGAGAATTTTTGTTTTCTTGACGTCGGGCTTTAATTCATATTGAAGACAACAGTCCTTGACATATTGTAGGAAGTGCTTCAAGTCCTCCACAGTTTCAGCAACCAAGGTTATATCATTTGCATAACAGATTGTTGATGAGTCTTCCTCCAATCCTGATGCCACACTCCTCCTCATGGATCCCAGTCTTGTGGATTATTTGTTCTGTATATAGATTGAAAAGGTAAGGAAATAGCATACATCCCTGGCACACACGCGTCCCTACTTTGAACCATGCAGTATTTTCTTACTATATTCTGAAGATTACAGCCTGGTCCAAGGACAGGTTTTATATAAGCAAAATCAAGTGTTCTGGGATACTCATTCTTCTCAGTTTGTGTTCTGGACTTCTCATGCTTCCACAGTTTGCTGTGATCCACACAGTCAAATGCCTCCTGACTGTCAATGAAACACAGATAAATATTCCTCTGCTGCAAATCTCTGCTAATTTCTGTTAATCTCTGTTTTCAGCCACCAAGATCCATTTAACATTAGTTATAATACCCCTAGGAACATGACCTCTTCTAAATCCAGCC
>NW_006400049.1:689526-692888 GCF_000299155.1 Elephantulus edwardii | reverse complement strand
TGGGGTAATCGGGATGGGTGTGTCAGAGGCGGTGCAGTTGGCTCAGGATAGAGCAGGGTTTAGAGCTGTTGTGCATAGGGTCACTATGAGTCGGAAACGACTCGACAGCACATAACAACAACAACAACAACAACAACATTCACTGGCCCTCTACTTTTTCAAGCATATGTCTCTTTCATGCTTGGAATAACCTCTCCTAGCAACATGTCCAAAGTATGGGAGACAAAACTTCACCATCATTGCCCCTAAGGAACCTCTGGTTGTACTTATTTCAAAATATATCTATTTATTCTTTTGTAAGTCCATGGTATGGTCAGCACTCTTCTCCATTACCATAGCTCAAAGACATCAATTCTTCTTCTGTCATTCTTATTTATTGTCAAGCTCTCAAATAACACAAGTGATTAAAAAGACCATGATCTGCATCAAGTGTGCCTTGTTCTTCTTTTTGACATCATTGTTCATTAGCACTTTGGATAGGTACTTGACAATACATTTCTCCAGTGACAAGTGCTTTGATTTCATTTCTGATGGTTCCAAGGGTGCTTATTCTGGATGCAAATAAGATGAAATAATTGACTATTTCATTTTTTATCCATCTATTTAATGATTATTTTGTCTTTGTGATATTGAGATAGAATCCTTGTGTCAGAATTAGTAAGACTGGCTCAGGACAGGGAAGGGTTCAGAGCTACTCTACATAGGTTTGTTACATGTTATAGGCAACTCAGTGACACATAACAACAAAACATACTATATTGGTTATTATTTTTTAACTTAAGCCTTATATTTATAGTCAATAAGACCTGGGGAAGGTCATTGTATTTAAAAGCTAGTTGTTATTATAATTTGGAGCAACATTCTTCTAAGTAGTACGGCACTCTTCTGCCTGTCAATATGCTGTACTGAGGTAACCCGGGTTTGCTGTGATGTTGAACCTTGTGCCATTGGGGTGTCAAATGCCATAACAGTTATCTATGGTGGACAGTGTTTGGTGGAGTTTCCAGTTTAAAACAGGTTTGGAAATAGGAGTGGCATTCACTTCCTAAACTACATGCCTCTGGAAACTCTATCAATTTGGTAAATGACAATTTTTATAGAAAGACTTTAGGACTTATGTTCATAGGGTTTTTATGAGTCGTGCTTGACTCAAAGGCAATCAACAACAATAACAAATCTTTGATCTTCTGCAGCAAATATTTTAAGTCTTTCTCACTTTCAGCAAGCAAGGTTGTGTCACCTGATTAATCAGATTGCTGATGAATCTACCTGCAATCCCAATGCTACATTTTTCTTCATAGAGTTCAGATTCTCAAATTATTTGCTAAGCATACAGTTTGAATGGGTGTGCACAAAGGATACAACTATGACACACATCTTTTCTGACTTTAAATGATGCATAATTCCCTCAGTGTTCAGGCCACACTTTCTTGATCCAGGTATGTTGCTGTTGTTGCTAATTGCCTTCGAGTTGAGTACAACTCATAGCGACCCCATGAACAAAAGGCCTGAAGCCCCTCTATAACCATAGACATTTATCATTGTTCACAGAGTTTCCAGAGACATGCTCTTTAGAAGTGGATGCCAATCCTATCTTCCAATAGGTTTCCTATAAACACAACCAAGTGTTCCTGGATTCCCATTTCTCTGAATATTAACCATAATGTTGTTGTTGTTGTGTACCGCTAAGTCAGAGCCAACCCATAGCTGACCCTCCAGTGGGTTTTCAGAAGGAGTTATCACAAGTGTAGAGATTGCCCATCCTCCCACAGTGAAGCGGTGGATTCCAGCCACATTTTTGGGATTGCAACACAGCTTCTGCCACTAGGCCACCAGAGTCCCCACACTAACATATTACACCACTTATTAAAAGCCTACACTTAGCATGTCATGTCATCAAAGACTCTAGATATCCTTAATGTATCAACCACACAAACTAAAAGGATGGCTGAAAACGTGGATATTTATGTCTTGCTATATGTAATTTTCCCTAGTAAGGCATTTTTAATGTAGATAAACAAGTCATATCAGTAAATTACAACCTTGTAAGGAGACCTGGTGTGACAATGCATCATCTCTCATCTGTTAATTAAAAAGTTAGCCATTTAAAGCTACACTTCAAGATAAATATGTGATGGTCCCATTGTTGAATAATTTAGTCTTCGTAATCCTGTGGGATTGCAAAGACCATGGCCTGTCCCAGATGCACCTTAGTCTCCAGAGACACACTGCTGCTTTTCAGTACTTTAGAGAGGTCCCTAACAGCAGACTTTCCCATCACACTATATCTTTTAATTTCCTGGCTGCTGGTGCCAAGAGTGATGATTGTGGAGCCAAGCAGACTAAAGCTGTGAACAATCTCAATCTCTTCACCATCCATCCCAATGTTGCCAAATGGTCCAGTGGTGAGAATCTTCGTCTTCTTGATATTGAGCCTCAGTCCATATTGAAGGCTGCAGTCTGTGACCCTCTGCAGCAAGCGTTTTAGGTCCTCCTCAGTTTCAGCAAGCAGGGTTGTGTCATCTGCATAACACAGATTGTTGATAGGTCTTCCACCAATCCTGATGCCACATTTCCCCTCATAGACCCAAGCCTCCTGGATGATCTGTCTGGCATACAGGTTGAAAAGAAATGGAGACAGGACACATCCCTGGAGTACACCCTTCCCAATTTTGAACCATGCAGTGTTTCCTTGCTCTGTTCTGATGACTGTTTCTTGGTTCAAGTATAAGTTTAGCATAAGCATGATCAAGTGTTCTGGGATTCCCATTCTTCTCAGAGTCAGCCACAGTTTGTTATGGACCACATAGTCAAATGCCTTTGCGTAGTCAATGAAACACAGATAGACATTCCTCTGGTACTCCCTGATTTCAGCAAAGATCCATCTAACATTAGCTACAATATACCTAGTACCACAACCCCTTCTAAACCCAGCCTGGACTCCTGGGTGTTCTCTGCTGCTGTGCTGTTCCAGTCATTTTTGGATAATCTTCAGCAGAACTTTGAGCTTTGGTGTTGGAGAAGAGCGCTGAGGGTACCATGGAAGGCTAAGAAAACTAACAGATTCCTGGAGAGGGTTAAACCGAGCCACTCCTTGAAGGCAAGGATTCTGAGACTTTATCTGACATACTTTGGTCATGTTGTAAAGAGAGACCGGTCCTTGGAGAAGGACATCATGCTTGAGATGGTCGAGCGCAAGCACAGGAGGGGAAGGCCCTCAGGGAGGTGGATTGATTCGGTGACTGAGGCAAACTGGATGAGTGTAGGAGACAGTGAGACTGTCACAGGACAGAGCAGAGTTAAGAGCTTTTGTACATAGGGTCGCTATGAGTCGCAAGTCACTCGACGGCACATAACAACAA
>NW_006400049.1:674237-682266 GCF_000299155.1 Elephantulus edwardii | reverse complement strand
GAATGGAAAGAATTTTCACAGAGGAGAATATTCTAATGGCAAACAGACATTTGAAGAAATGTTCCAAATCACTGGCAATAAGAAGAATGCAAATCTAAACCACAATGAGGTAACACCTCACTCCAGTTAAGAATGACAAAGTTAACAGGGCAGCAAGTGGTGAGAAAGAAACTCATACATTGTTGATGGCATTGTATAATGGTACAACCATTCTGGAAGGCAGTTTGGCACTTCCTCCAAAAAGCTGAACATAGAAATTCCGTATTATCCAACTATTCCACTTCTTTCAGTTTACCCTGAGAAAATGAGAAATGAGGCACAAACTGAGATTTGTACACCAATATTCAGAGCAGCATTATTCACCATCGGAAGAACATGGAAACAGTCCAAATGTCCAGCCACAATTATATGGCTTGAGACATTACGGTACATTCACAAATGGAATACTATGCAACATGCAGGATTAATGATTTTGTAAAGTATTGCCTAACTTGGGAGAGACTGGAGAGCATTATGCTGAGTGAGCTAACTCAGTCCCACAGAATAAATATTGTACAAAACCATTATTGTAGAATGAGTATAAGGATCCAAGAGAGGTGTGAGAGGTTGAAAGCAGAGGGATGAGATATTCGGGGCGGGGCTGATTAATCATGGGGTTGTACAATTAGATGGGTAGGGATGGTGAGGGAAATGAATAGAATTTGTTTTTAAAACAATGTATTTGAATTTTGTTAATAAATTGGGGGGCGGGGGATATCATCCATGAAGAATGCAAAAGGCCATTTCAAAGACAGAGGAAGAGAAAAGACCAAAAATAGGTGTCAGAAAGGACTCTCAATAATTCAATAGGGTACTGAGAACCCAAAGCAAAGGGAAGAATATAAGAAGTTATTGAACTGAATAGAAGAAGCCTCTGGGCAAAAAGTGGATCCAGGAGAGAAGTGAGGAGGATATCAAGAACATTATCCATGAAGAATGCAAAAAATCATTGCAAAGGTGGAGGAAGAAGAAAATAACAAAATGTATGTCAGAAGAAACCCTAAATGTAACAACACTACAGTACCAAGAACCCAAAGAGAAGAAATCAACATGTTAAAAAGTTGAACATATGATTTCAGAAGGCAGCATAGGAAAAATAAGCAAAATATAATAAAAAACGAAAGAGCTGGAGTTGGAAAATAAAAATTGACAAACTTGCTCAGTATTTCTATTGTTTGTTTAGGGTTTTAAAATTTTTATGTTATCATGGTATATTCACAAAGTTCGTATACATTGTTTTTCACACCAGATTTTTCCCATTTCCTTCACTCGCTGTCCCTGTACCTGTCAAATTGTGAGACCCTATGATTAAAATACCACTTCCTTTCTGCACTCCCCCAACTTTAGCCCCCTGCTCCTACCTTCTATCGCTTGGATACTCATTATCATTTTACAATACTGATCATATACAGTATTTGTCTTATGGAACCGAGTTAGTTGACTTAGCATAATGATGTCCATTCCCTCCCAAGTTAGATAGTAATTTAAAAAATCATTGCTCCTGTGTTCTGCATGGTATTTAATCTTGTGAAAGTACCATAATTTCTCAATCCATTTGATTGTGTTTGGGCATTTGAACCGTTTCCATATTCTTATGATGGTGAATAATGCTGCTATAAACATTGGCTGACTGAGGTAAGAGGGGTAGGTGTGCAAGAGACAGTGACATTGGCTCAAGATAGAGCAGGGTTTAAAGCTGTTGTACACAGGGTCTCTATGAGTTGGAGTCAATTCAACAGCTTATAACAACAGTATTAGTCCTTGTGAAACTGAGTTAGTTCACTCAGCAAAATGCTCACTCAACTCTCCCATGTTATAAAGTATTTTACAAAATTGTTGCTTTTGTTGCATAGTAATCTACTGTGTGTGAATGTACCACAATTTCTCAATATATTTGTTCATGGACATTTGGGCTGTTTCTCCTATGAACATTGGTGTACAAACATTCTTTTGTGTCTCAGTTCTGTTTTCAATATAGTATATTCTTAGCAATGGAATAGCTGGGTAATATGAATTTTCCATGTTCAGATTTTTATGAAAATGCCAAACTGCCTTTCAGCGTGTTTGTAATATATTACAATCTAACCATCCTTGCATGAGACTTTCAATCTTTTCACAGACTCTCTAGCATAGATTGCTCATAGTCCTGTTAAACTTTGCTGCTCTTACTTGGAGGAGATAGTATCTCACTTTGGATTTGATTGGCATCCCTCTGATTGCCAATGATTTTGAACATTTCTTTATGTATCTGTGAGCCATGTGTCTTCCTTTGTGAAGAATCTTTCAATGTCTTTTGCCCATTTGAGGAGTAGGTTATCACTCTTTTCCTTGTATAAAACCTGTAGTATGTTGTAACTTTTCATTATGAGACTACTCATTGCCAAATGTTTTTTCCCAGTATGTAGATTTTCTTCTCACACTATTAGAAAATGTTCCACAATGTTTAGAATTTCCCTTTCATTGATTTCATGTTCTCCTCATTATACATTTCTGGCTATTTTTGCAAGCCTATTTATTTTAAAAAGCAAATAAATAAAGTCAGCTGAATCCTGACTGAATCTTCATATTGGAGTCTCATGTTTAAGCCACTGGATTCTGAAAGGTGGGTTATCCTTGTTTTGTTTGAGGGTCAGGTGATGACAGTTTGATTGTTTTTATTTTGTTTATAACCATTTGGCCAACAATGAGCTATGGGCTGGTAGTTTCATTTTTAGAGCCAATCAGGGCCTGGTAGAGGGCCCGAGTATTTAAAAGTTGGTTGAGCCCTTGGACCTGAAGCTCTCGGTTCTGATGTTACTTGTGTTTGGAATGAACATCCTTCTAAATGGTACAGCATTGGTCTGTCAATTTGCTGTAGTCTAGTAACTTGGGCTTGCTGTGATAATGCTGTGCCAGTGGTGTGTCAAATGCCATAATGGCTACATATGGTGGACAATGTTTGGTGGTGCTCCTAGATTAAGACAGATTTGGAAGCAGGAGTGGCATCCACTTCCTAAACAAGATGCCTCTTGAAACTCTATGAACTTAGAAAAATTAAAAATAATTATATAACAGGGTTCAGGTCTATTGTTCATAGGGTCTTCATTAGTTGTGCTTGATTCAATGGCATGTAACAACGATAACAATTTCTACCATTTGCTAGGACTTCTAAGTTTAGTCCCATTATGTCTCTTATGATACTTATGGTTTTGGGCTTTCTCACTAGGTCTTTGATCCAACTTGAGTTGATTTTTATCTAACGTGTGCAAAATGGATTCTGCTTCAGCTTTCTGCAGTTAAATGTCCAGTTTTGCCAGCACCATTTGTAAGAGATTATATTTTTCCCATTTTATAAGCTTTGTTTATTTGTCCAATGCTAGTAGACCATAGGTAGTTGAATTAATTTTTGAGTTCTCAATTTTGTTCCATTGGTCTTTGTGTCTGTAATTGTATCAATACCATATTGTTTTAGTTACAATGACTATGTAGTAGATTGCAAAACCAGGGAGTGTTATATATTGGGGAAAATATACCAAACAAATGGCAACCAGGAAAGAAAAGCAGGAGTAGTAATATTAATCTCTGATAAAATAGATATCAATGCAAAAACCATCACAAATGACAAGGAAGGTCACTGCGTAATTATTAAATGGTCAATAGAACAAAAGGACATAACAATAATAAATATATATGCAACAAATGATAGCCCTACAAAATATTTAAACAGACATTAACAAAATTGAAAAAGGAAATAGACACCACCACTTAAGTAGCTATATACATATATATATATATATATATATATATATATATATATATATACACACACACACATACATACACACAACACACACACACATATACACATACACACACACACACACATGCATACATACAGGTTAATGCACCCCAAAATAGCACAGTACACCTTCTTCAACGTGCATTAAACATTTTTGAGAATAGAACACATTTTAGGTCACAAGGCAAGAATTAATAAATTAAAAAACAACAACAACATAAAATTGGGGTTGGAGTAGGACTGAGAAAAAACTGGATGAATTATGTGTGTTGTATTGAAACAGATGAGGGAAAGAACAGATTAAAGGTGATATATGATTAAGTATTATGGTTATCACAGGAATCCAGAATTAAGGTTGCCTAGTGAAGTGCACTCAGGGTGGGGGTGCAGGTGATGGGGGTGGTTGTATACAATGAAGGATTTTTTTTTTCTTTTCAAAGAGATGAGTGAGCTGGAAGGAGGGTGGACAGGGAGAAAAGTTCAACAATGAATGAATGGAAATCCAAAATATCTGTAAATGTTCATTAAAAATAATAACAAACAAATAAACAAAAAAAC
Organism: Elephantulus edwardii; assembly: GCF_000299155.1. Taxonomy (NCBI): domain Eukaryota; kingdom Metazoa; phylum Chordata; class Mammalia; order Macroscelidea; family Macroscelididae; genus Elephantulus; species Elephantulus edwardii. The sequence goes on along the minus strand of NW_006400049.1, from coordinate 677,891 downwards.
AAAAGTAATACAAAGCATCTTCTCAGACCACAATGCTACAACATTAGAAATTAATAAAAAGAGGATAAAGGAGAAAAAAAAGCCCATACATTTAGAAGCTGAACAATATCTTGCTTGAACATGAGTAAGTACTAGAAGAAATAAAAAACAAAATTAAAAAAATTCTTGAAATAAATGGTAATGAAAATACCACTAACCAAAACCTCTGGAAAACAGCCAAAGCAGTAATCAGAGGTCAATATAAAACAATAACCAAACACATAAAGAGGCAGGGAAAAATGACCAATGACTCTCTAACCCAACATCTTCAACAAATTGCAAAAGAACAGCAAGAAAAGAAAATCTGACACACTCTAAATACTGAAATTATAAATATTAGAGTAGAAATAAATGAAACAGAAAAACAATTGAAACCATCAGCAAAAACAGAAATTGGTTCTTTGAAAACAGCAATAAAATCAACAATCCACTAGCAAAACTAACAAAGGAAGAGAAAGGAATGACAAAAATAATCTGAATAAGAGATGAAAGGGGCAAAGTCACAACAGAACTTACAAAACTAAAAAGTTTAACAATGGAATATTATGAAAAACTGTACTCAAACAAATATGAAAATCTAGAGAATATGGACAAATACTGAGAAACTCCCAACCTACCTAAACTAAAATAAACTGAAATTGAACACCTGAACAGACTCTTTACAAAAGAAGAAATTGAAAAGGTAATAGAAAAACTTCGAAACAAAATGAGCCCTTGACTAGATGGTTTACAAGTGAATTTTATCAAACATTCAGAAGAATTGTCATTAACTCTACATAAACAATTTCAGGAGATGGAATTCTTCCAGACTTATTCTATGAAGCACAAATGTCCTTGATGTCAAAGTCAGGTAAACATTATGAAAATGGAAAACTATAGGCCAATGTCTCTCATAAACATAGATGCAAAAATCCTGAATAAAATTCTGGCCAAAAGAATACAACAATACGTTAAAAATTAATTAATGATGACCAAGTGAGATTCATAATAGGTATGCAAGGATGGTTCAACATAAAGAAAACAATCAGTGTAATTCATCACATTAACAAAACAAAGAACAAAAACCACATGATCCAATCAATTGATGCAGAAAAGGCCTTTGACAAATTCCAACACCCTTTTCTGATTTAAACCCTCAACAAAATAGGAATAGAATGGATTTTCTTCAACAAAATAAAAAGGATAAATTCAAACCCAAGACCAACATTGTTATCAGTAGAGAGAGATTAAAGGCATTCCCTTTGAGAACAGGAACTAGACAAGGATGCCCACTATCACCTCTCCTATCAATATTGTCCTGGAAGTCTTAGTGATAGCAATATGACAAGAGAAGGAAATAAGTGGTATTCAAATTGGCAAAGAGGAGGTAAAATTATCTCTATATGCAAATGGTATCATAGTATACTTAGAAAACCCTCAAGACTCAGCAAGGAAACTACTGACATAGTTGACCAATTCAGCAAAGTGGCAGGATACCAAGAAAAAAAATCAATTGGAATTCTCTACAGTGATAAAGAGACTACACTACAGCATTGGAGCTTAGAAAAACAATACTCATCACAACAGCTCATCACAAGATTAAATTCGTGAGAGCAAATCTAACTAGAAATACAAAGGACCTATTCAAAGAAACTTACAAAACATCACTACAAGAAACAAATAGAGACCTGGAGAAATGGAAAAATATATTTTGCTTTTGGATATGAACACTTAATATCATGGAAATGACTGTTCTACAAAAGCCAATCTACACTTTCAATGACCGCAAATAAGCAAAGCACTCTTTAAAAAGGAAAACAAGGCAGGAGGCATCTTACTGCCTGATTTCAAATCCTACTACACTCCTGTAATGGTCAAGACTGTAAGGTACTAACTGGTATGATGACAGACACATAGACCAATGGAATTCAAAGAACTAAAAAAACAAATTCAAGCCTCGAGTTGCAATATTGGGAGGTGCTATCAGCTTAAGAAATGTTGAGATAGTTCTTCTCTTTTTCTTTTCTGACTCCAGCCCTTTGCACATTACTTTATAATATTTTGCCTTGTCTTCTTGAGCTTCCCTTGGAATTTTTCAGTTAGGTTCTTTGACTTTGGCATCTCACTTTTGCATTAGCTTTTCCATTTTTCTATTGCAATTTACATATCTCTTGTGCTATCCAATTTGGGGTTTTGGTTTTTTGAGTTTTTTTCTTTTTTTCTCTACTACCTTTATAATTATCTTTTCTTCTCTTCATTGGTAATAACCTTGAGGTCATCCCCAGTTCTTCTACTCTTGTGAGTCAGCTGTTAGGGACCTCTCCAGAGTAGTGAAGAGCAATGGTGTCTCCCTGGACACTAAGGTGTGTTTGATACAGGCCATGGTCTTCTCAATCACCTGTTATGCATCAGAGAGTTGGACAATGACCAAGGAGGATAGAAGGAGAATTGATGCCTTTGAGCTGTGGTGCTGGAGAAGAGTACTGAGAATACCATGGACTGCTAGGAAAACAAACAGATTTGTCCTGGAAAGGGTTAAACCGGGTGGCTCCTTGGAGGCAAGGATTCCGAGGCTTTGTCTAACATACTTTGGACATGTTGTGAGGAGAGATCGGTCCTTGGAGAAGAACATCATGCTTGGGAGGGTGGAGGGACAGCACAGGAGGGAAGGCCCTCTATGAGATGGATCGATTCAGTGTCTGGGATAATCGGGATGGGAGTGTCAGAGACCGTGCTATTGGCACAGGACAGAGCAGAGTTTAGGGCTGTTGTACATGGGTTCGCTATGAGTCGTAGGTGACTAGATGGCACATAACAACAACAACAACAACAACATGGGAAAAACATGAATGATCCATTAAGAATCAAATGAAGATAGAAATAATATACAGAGTCACTGTATCAAAAATAATTGGCTGACAAGGAAAACTTTTGGATCTACGAGCTACTTCACAGGAGAAGGATGGGAAATATCATTCAAAAAATTAACTGTCTCTAAAAACTCAATGGAGTGTCAGCTGTGGGTTGGTTCTGAATTAAGCCACACAAGAATCATATGAACAAGAGCCAATGGTAACAAAGAAAAAATTTCAAACTACGTTGAAGGCATTGTTGAAAAACAAGGTCCCAGGGATTGACAAGATATCAGCTGACAGATACAACCCTGGACCTGCTCACCAATCTATGCCAGAAAATTAGAATGATAATTGATTTGTCAACCTACTAAAAGAGATGTATATTTATTCTCATTCTTAAGAAAGGTAATCCAACAGAATGTACAAGTTATTGAACAGTATAATAAATATTTCCTTGGATGCATTCACCAATACATTCCAAGAAATCTGGAGGACAGCTGTTGGGCCAATGGATTGGAAGATGTCTGTATTTGTTCCCATTCCCAAGAAAGGTGATCAAACTGACTGTGGAAACTATAGAACAATATCGTCAATATCACATGCAAGCAAAGTATTGCTAAAGATGACTAAAAAAATGGCTGGAATACTACATAGATAGGGAACTGTCAGAAGCTCAAGAAGGACTTAGAAGAGACTGTGGAACCAGGGATATCATTAGCAATGCCAGATAGATTCTGGCTGAAAGTAAAGAATATCAGAAGAATTTCTATTTGTGTTTTAT
>NW_006400049.1:671828-673007 GCF_000299155.1 Elephantulus edwardii | reverse complement strand
GCACCAAGGATATCATTGCCAATGTTAGATGTATTCTGGTTGAAAGCATAGAATAGCAATAGAATATCTATTTGTGTTTTATCGACTATGCAAAGGCATTTGACTGACACATGGACCAAAAATGCTGTCTAAATAACTTTTGAAACCTTCTTATGCACTTACACTGCCTACAAGGAAAGGAGGAATTAATAATATAGGGACTTAAAGCAATTATCAAAGGAAACGTCCACTAGGTCAGTCACGAGAGCTCCCTTAGAAGACAAAAGAGAGTATTAAAAAATTAATATGGAATTGAAGTTAGAAAATAGAGTATGCTTAACATATTTAAAGCTAAAAGAATGGAAGAGTAAAGTATAATCCGGGATTAAGTTGTAACAGTGAATGTTGAAGCATAAAGAGAGGCTGAAACACAGTTACTCTTTCAAACTTAGTTACTTGTCAATCATTTCAGAAAGACTTTTGAAAAAATATTATACTTGATTGGACTGATGATACTTAAAGCTCACACTTCATTGAAGGCATTGGTGAAAAATAAGTCTCTAAGAATTAATAGAATAGCTACTGAGGAGCTTCACCAAACAGATGCAGCTCTGGACATACTCACTTACTAAGAAATTTGGAAGACAGCTATCTAGCTACCAGAGAAGAGCTCTGAATTTGTGACTATTCCAAAGAAAAATTATGGAATAAATTGTGGAAACTAAAGAATACCATTGCTAATAAAAGTAAGTAAAATATTGATGAAGATAATTTAAAAATATATAAAGCTGTTCAAGGAAATTTGAGAAATAACATGAGATTCAGAAAAGGATTTAAAATGAAAGGAATGATTGCTGATGTCAGATGGATCGTGGCTAAAACCAGAAAATTCCAGAAAGATATTTAATGCATTTTATTGGCTAATCAAAGACACTTAGACTCTGAGATAGATAGATAGATAGATAGATAGATAGATAGATAGATAGATAGATAGATAGATAGCATTGGAAAAAATTAGGAACCTAGAACACTTACTTGAGCTCATGTGGAAAATGTACGTATCTCAAAGTAGAGTCACTGAATTGTAATGGGCAAATTTGCAAACTGAGACCCCTTCAATGTGCTAATGAGCACGACTATGAATTTCAGCGTGCCTAACTCATGCCTTGGTATCTTTAGTGATTTTATAAACAAAGTAAA
>NW_006400049.1:649261-652192 GCF_000299155.1 Elephantulus edwardii | reverse complement strand
GGGTGGAGGGCAGGCTCAGGAGGGGAAGGCCCTTTATGAGATGGATTGATTCAGTGAGTAGGGTAATCAGTTTGGGTGTGTCGGAACAGTGAGATTGTCACAGGACAGAGCAGAGTTTAGGGCTGTTGTACATAGGGTTGCTATGAGTTGCAAGCGACTCGACTGCAAATAACAACAAGGACAACAACAACATGAACATTGGTATATACTCCTGGGCCTTCAGAAGACTAAGACTGATAATTCAATTACAAAATGGACAAGAGATATGGAAAGACCTTTCACAACGGAGGACATTTGAATGGCTAACATACAACTAACTCTCTTGTGATTAAACTGCCTCTGAACACCTGCTGAAGGGTCAACAATGAGTTTGTTCCACCTCAACAGCACAAAATAACACTTGAAGATTCTCAAACAATTCAAATAGATAGTATATTCAGTAGTAAATGAAATGCTTTGAAAATCTGTATCATACGTATTTGTTGTTATCCTGAAGTTGGTAATAGCAAGTTTAGAAGAAATAGTATGTTGTAGGATTTTTTCCCTTGTCTTAAATATTGACATTTTGAATATATGTAAGTGTTCACTCAAGTATTTGGATGTATATTTGATGTATATCCAAACTCTAGATTTATGCTGATGTGAACATTAAAGAAAATAATCTATCATCCCCTTTGACTTTCTTAGATATATCAAACATTATCATTGTTTTCCATGGGACATTTTAACTTCTGTGAGAGACTATTCAAACTATGTAATTCCTTTCATCTTTATTTATACAATATTGATAGTTTAAAAGTTTTAATGAATATTTCATTTACTTATTTCTGAGGTTCACAGATTGTGGCTAAAGGCCTAGAAAATCATTAATAATGGAAGGGACTTCCCTGCTTTTATTGAGCTTTCTACGTCAATCTGGCAAAATTTTAACAACATATGGCTCTCACCACAGGCATAATATACGCAACCAACTCAGTTTTCTGACAAAACCAGCAGTAGTAAGGAATTCCAAAATCTAAAGTCCTGATGAAAACTCATACTCTTGAGATTATTAAAATACAAATCTTCACAAATATACCTAAATATGTTAAATTAGTTTTCAACACTTTTAGATACACATAATCGAGTATTTAAAATAGTGTTATTTTTTACAACTAATTGAGCCTGTGAATTATCTCTGCTTCTCCTAACTGGAACAGAATTTCAGACAATTATCCATCATTTGGAAATAGCAGGCTAAAAGAAATATTTGAGTTTAAGGTTGTTGCAAAAAAATGTATGAATTTAACTTTTTTTATTTAAAATAATTAAATATATGCATGCAGTTTACGTAAAAGAATTAACTTGTTTTATGAATCCATGCTGAATTTTTTGAGGCAAAGAAATATTATGTCAAAAAGTTAATAATTTTCACAGAGGAGGATATCTGAATGGCAAACAGAAACATGAGCAAATGTTCAAAATCACTGTCAATAAAAGAGATGAAAATCAAAACCACAATGAGGTCCCATCTCACTCCAGTAACAGTGGCAAAGCTTAACAGGGTAGCAAATAATAAAAGCTGGAGAGGATGTGGCAAGAAAGAAACTCTTATATGTTGGTGGTGAGATTGTAAAATGGTAGACCCATTCTGGAAGGCAGTTTGGCACTTCCTCAAAAAGCTGAACATAGAAATTCCATATGACTCAGCTATTCCATTACTTAAAATACACCTTGAAAATATGAGAACTGAGACACAAACTAAGATTTTTACACCAATGTTCTTAGCAGCATTATTAACCACCACAAGAACATGAAAACAGCTCAAATGCCCCACAACAAACAAATGCATTGAGAAATTATGGTACATTCACATGATGGAATACTATGTAGCATGCAGGAGCAACAATCTTATAAGTTATTACCAAAATTGGGAGTGACTGGATAGCATTACACTGAGTGAATATTGTTGTGTAAAATAATTATTGTAGAATGAGAATAAGGATCCAAGAGGCGTGGGAAAGGGTGGAAGCAGAGGGATGAGGATGTGCAGGGGGAACGGGGCGCTTAATCATATGGTTGTACAATTTTATAGGTAGGGAGATTGAAAGAAATTTTTCTTGAAAACAATATACTCGAGTTCTGTAAATAAAATAGAAGGAAAAAACTTTAAAAGGTTGACATTAAAAAAATATATATGTACATACAGATATGCATGTACAAATGCATGTAGTATGTATACATACACAATTTTGTACTGTAAATATTTTTGTACATCTACATGACCATAAATAAGTTGTTGTTATTCGCTGTCAAGTCCCCTCTGACTTATGTCAACCCTGTGCAAAATAGCTCTGAACGCTATTGTACCCTGAGCCAATCTCACTGTCTCCAACACACCTGAACATATATATAAATATACATCATACACATGTGTACAAACTTACATCTGTACACACATACACACATTCATGAACACCTACTGCTTATGTACACAAACATGACCCTAAATCCCATCTTTGTGAACCATATACATGTAGAAAGAGAGTAAAAAACCCTCATGAAGAATATATAATTTTGTGTACTGTGAAGTCAGAATCAACTCATAGCTGATCCTCCAGTGTCTTTTCAGAGGCATTAAATCACATGGGAGGAGAATGCCCATCTTTCTCCCATGGAGAAGCTGGTTCACTCAAACTGTGTGCCCTTAGGTTGGCAGAACAAATCCTCACTATTAGATAATCAGAGCTCCCTCGAAGGACATAGAGTAGAATATTAATATTTAGGATATTTGACCCAGGATAGGGCAGAATTTGGAGCATCACTATAAGTCACAGGTGACTCAATGACTCATAACAACATGTTGTTGTTGTTATGTGCCATCGAGTCATTTGTGACTCATAGCGACCCTATGCACAACAGCCCTAAACCCTGCTCTATCCTGTGCCAACC
>NW_006400049.1:640106-644581 GCF_000299155.1 Elephantulus edwardii | reverse complement strand
AACACAACTTGTTTTTTTCCAAACATTTTCATGCCAATATCGATGAGCTTGAGTACAGGATTTTCTGGAGATATTTTCTTTAGAACACTGTTGGCATGATAGACTAAATGTTATCCCAATTGACAAACAAATAGAAACTAATTTCAATCGTAAACTTAAAATTTTGTTTTAATAATTCTAATTCCAGGAATAGTGCCCAACACATTACAGTCACTCAATAAATATTTAAAAACAGACTATTACATGGAATTGGAATTCAATCATATGTCAATAACACACAAAATTAAAATGTATCAGGGCAATCTCTAGTCTTATATAGTGGAAAAAAAGATTTCACTATGTAATCTCATTATGACAAAATTCAAGCATAGTCTTGTCTCTGGATATCAGAATCTCATAAGTTAATGCCAATGTGTAAGGCCTTTAGCAAACGTAGCTGAAATAACGTATGCAACTTTACTCCCTACTGGTTAAGTAAGACAGAAACAATACAACAAAAATAAGAGCAGCAAAGATTGTACAAATATCCTGGCAGCACAATTTATTATGCTTCATAATGAATACTTGCACCATAGCTATCATTCTAAATATCAGCAGTCTGAACATTTAATACTCTAATATGAAAATCATTTGCTCTAAGACTAGAATAGAATTTCAAGTTCAAATATCTGAGTTCCATTTAAGCATGCTAAGGCACATTTCTGAAACACCTTTCCCCCTTTCAGTGATGTTTCAAGCTATTATGTATTGATTGCTAACTACACAGTAGACACATTTTTCATATTTAATCTTCATGAAATGCCTACAGAGTAGATCCCATTATCTCTGTTTTATGGTTGAGAAAGCAAGGATAAGAGAGGTTAATAACTTGCCTCAATATCACATTGTAAATAGTGTAGTGATTTGAAGCTATTTCTACAAGCATTCAAAGTTCATGCTTTTAACCAGTATTGTTTATGTCCTCATTTTAAATTTAAAAATAAATAAATATCATACCATAAAAAATTACATTGTGTTTTCTGTACTGTAATTTATTGTGTTGAGGGTTCTTCCCCTATTTAGTGATTTTTCTGAGAGAGAAAGATATGTGATTACAATGAGAATATAGAAAAGTTAGCTTCTTTATTTTTTTTAAATTTGAGGGTGTTTTGTTCAGACAGTAGTAGATTGCTTCAAATAAAATTTTAAGGAAATAAAAACATAATCATTAAGAGCCTAACATTTTAAAAAAATTGATCTCTCTGAAAATTATGCATGCTAGTTCTTAGACCTTTAAATGGCAATTTGTAAAACCAAGAAAAAGTAAAAATTACAAAAGATGTCACCTCTAAACTCTGGTTGCCTAATGGCAAGAAGCTGCACTGCAATCCATAAGGCATACAGCTGGAGGTCAACAGCTGCTCCACAGCAGAAGAAAGATGGGCTGTCTCCTCCTTTGTGATTAACTACCTCTGAAAAACCTCCACAGAGTCAGCTATGGGTTGGTTCTGACACACAACAACAAGAAACAAGTATTCTTTGGTTCCAAAAATATAGGCCTTTTGAACAACATGCCCATTATTTTTACATCTTGACAGGCAATCAAGATGCATTAATAGCAATTGGTAACTGGAATGCAAAAATTGAAAACAATGTAAAAGAAATGGTATTCAGAAATTATGAGCATAGTAACAGTATTTGTTTTAATCTTATTCAGCCTCAATTTGAACTTGCATATCAGTAACTGATGATTTGTTCCAGAGTTAGCACCTGGTCTCTTTTTGACTGTTGATATTGAGCTTCTCCAGTGATTCTTTCCACAAACGTGTTCAATATAATTTGTGGAAGGATATCAAATAAGGTCCATGTGTAAAGTGGCCATTTATGTTTTTTTAAAAGGTCTTTGTAATTAATAAATCATTAAGTATATAAAATTCAACCTTCCAAGAAGTTTGACTCTGTGAAGAAAAATGTGGCTTCAGGATGAGAGGAAGGCTCATCAACAATCTATATTATGAAAATAACAAAACATTGCTGCCTGAAAGTGAAGAGGATTTGAAGCACTTGCTCCAGAAGTTTGAAGATGACAGACTTCCATGTATATTCCATCTCATTATGAAGAAGAAGAAAACCTTCAGCTCTGGACCAATAAGACGGGTAACATTATGACAGATGGAGAAAAGATTGAAACTGTCAATAATTAATTATCAATAATTTCACAGTACTTAGATCCACAATTAACATTATCGGTCCTACCTGTAAGAATATCAGGACATATTTTGCACTAGGGAAGTGCACTCCCACGGAACTCTCCAAAATCTGGAGGAGCAATGATGTTTGTTTGAAAAATGAGGTATGCCCGTTCAATTTTTTCAATGAATTGCTATTTATCTGAGTGCTGGAAAATAAATCAGAATAATAGAAAAAAGAATTTATACATTTGAGCTGTCGTTTGGAAAAGAGTACTGAGAAGCCTTTAAGGTGTGGTGGAGAAGAGTACCAAGTATCTCATGGACTACCAACAGAACAAAATAACACACATATATGTTTTGGAGAAAGCGAAGCCAGAGTGCTTCTTGGAGAGAAATATCGCAAAGCGTCAACATGCTTAGAAAGAAAGAGGGTTGACGAAGGAGAGAAAGATCTTCAATCAAGGAATTGACATAGCAACGGGCTCAAGTAAGTCAGTGATGATGAAGATGGCACAGGACAGAGAAGGTTTAGATCTATTCTTCATGGGGCTGTTATGAGTCATACTTGTCTCAGCATCACTTAACAATAACAATATAAGATATAACTAACCAGAGACAAAATTAGGTAAACTTTTTATTCATAACTGAGCACCCCAAGGAACTTAGTTGTTGGTCCTGTGGCCATGGAACCAGAATCAATATCAATGTCAAAATAAAATAAAAAAAGAATTAAAAAGTAAAAATCGAAGTCTTAGCATATCCTCAAAGGCAATCTGTTTTACTGAGACTTTGAAGCGTGAAGCAGTCATCTAAGGTTTAATTACTATCTTTCCCTGTCCAAAGTAAAGAAATGATTTGTTCAAAGACTAATAGATTACACTGACAGATTATGCAAACTTCATATCTGTAACTCAGAGAGGTTTCAAAGTAGAAGACACTGGATATGATGGGGGTGTATGGATGAAGAACAAAACTAAAACCATTAAAAAAGTCAGACTTCCTGATACAAGAGAAACTGTTAAGATAACTAACTCTGGTCCTTATTCAATTCTCAGATCTTTAGCAAAGTTCACCCTTAAAATCCAAACTTAAGTAAAAACAAACAAACAAACAAAAAACCACAAACTGGGTCTATAAGGTGCAGGATAGAGTGTAGATTAGATATATTGTTCACAAGGTCACTACTGAATTATAGTAGAGTAAATGTGACCTAACAATAATGCAACGTAAGGTGATTCATTATAAGAAGAAGACAATTATTCCTTTGAATACTTAAGATCAAAAGAGCAGCATTTACTCAAGGATAAACTCAAGTAGAAATGAAAAGGCTTAGAAGAATTGATGGAAACGAGGATTGTAGAATGTAAGCAGGAAGAGTGGAAATACATTGTGAGTATTTTAATTATTGTTATAAAACAAAATATGTACGGATTTTGAAAGGGAAGTTAATTTACTTTGTACACTGTGAATCAAATAATAATAGAAACTCCATTAAACATTTTCTAAACTTCAATTTAGCTTTTCATTTTGTTCAACCTTGATAAATTGATGCGACTGAAGAAGACCTGAAACACTTGCTGCAAAAGGTCAAGGACAATATTCTTCAATATGGATTGAAGCTCAACATCAAGAAGACAAAGATTCTCACCACTGGGCCAATTGGCAGCACCATAATGATGCTGAGATGGAGGAGAGATTGAGGTTGTTAGCAGCTTGCTCTAATCACAATCAACACTCAATACCAGCAGTCAGGAAATCAAAAGACGAATTACATTGGGAAAATCTGTTGTCATGGACCTCTCCAGAGTGCTGAAGAGCAATGACGTTGGTCTAGATACAAAGGTGTGCCTGATCCAGGCTATGGTTTTCTTGATTGCTTGTTATGCTTTAGAAAGTTGGATAATGGCTAAGGATGATAGAATAAATGCCTTCGAGTTGTGGTGCTGGAGAAGAGTCTTGAACATACCATGGACTGCCAAGAGAACAAATAGGTCTATCTTAGAGAAGGTGAAACCAAGTCTCTCCTTGGAGGCTAGGATTTTGAAGCTCTGCCTCACTTACTTTGAGCACATAGCCAGGAGAGGTCAGTCCTTGTACAAGGACATCATGCTCAGATGGGTGGATGGCCAGAGCAGGAGAGGGAGACCCCGGATGAGATAAATTGATACAGTGACTGGGGCGATGGGGATTGGTGTGTCAGAATTCGTGAAATTTGCTCAGGACAGCGAAGGGTTCAGAAATGCTGTATATAGGGTCACAATGTCTCACAGGTGACTCAACCAATGACATTCTATGACAGGTTTG
>NW_006400049.1:614732-633681 GCF_000299155.1 Elephantulus edwardii | reverse complement strand
CCATACTGAAGGCTGCAGTCCTTGACCAATGTTTAAAATTTTATTTGAATCAATAATGACAAAATTGTAATTTGCAACATATTTGTGCGTTTGAAGTAATTTCAAAATAAAACATTATTTCAAAAATGTATGTGCAATCTTCTCCATGAAAAATAATGAAATATAAATTCTTACTTGCAAACTCACAGTATATATGATAGTGATACTGAGCCATCCTCATTATCTCAGATGTGATGGAGTCCATTGTCGCAGTCACAGTGTCAATCTATCTTGTTGAAGGTCTTTCTTTCTTTCTTCCTCTGACCCTCCAACTTTCCCAGAATGACATCTTTGTTTAAGGACTGACAGGTCCCTTCTGACAATCTGCCCAAAGTATGTAAGATAAAGTTTCACTAGTTTTGTCTCTAAAAACTACCGTGGTTCCACTTCCCCCAAGACAGATTTGTTTTGGTTTTAATTGTTGTTTTCCTTTTTCTTTTGGCAATCCATGAAATAGTATCATTATTTTGTCATCTGTATCCATTGTCCAACTTTCATTATGAAGCAATTAAAAATATGATGGCTTAGATAAGTTACTCTAGTCTTTAAAATGACATCTTTGCATGTTTCAGAGATCCTTAACAGCAGATTTTCCAAATGAAATATATCTATGATACCTTGATTAAGTAAGAATAGTATGCTTATATTCAGTGAAGGAAAGGAATGATCAAAGGATTTCAAAGGGAATGATCAACATAGGTCCTGTGACAATGGGCTTATATACCTTGAAGATGGTGAACACCACACAGTATTGGAGTTTTCATCTTGTTGTACATTGGGTTGCTATGAACCACAGTCTACTTGACAACATCTAACAGCAGCATCTGCATTCCAGGAGTGTTTCTCCTTTGAGGTTAGGATTTTTGAAGCTCCATTTTACATACATTGGGCCTGCGATAAGAAGGAAATAATCCTTGGAGAAGGACATCATACTCGGAAGGATAGAGGGACAGTGCAGGAGACTAAGACCCCAGATGAGATGGTTTTATACAGTAACTAGGGAAATGCACGTAGGTGTATTAGAGTCAGTGAGAACAGCTCAAGACAGGGCAGACTCAGAGCTGTTGTATTAGATTGTCAACAACAAGATAATCAAATATATGTTTCTGTTGTTGACTGCTGTCGAGTCAGATTCTCACAGGTTTTCAGAGAAAGCAAATTGCACAGGAATTGACTGCCCATTTTTGCTTTGTGGAACAACTGGTGCATGCAAATCATGTTCCTTTATTTAGATTGACGATACTGCTTCTTACTTCTAGGCTACTTAAACTCCCTAAGGTATATCCAGATTTGTCTTTTTTGTTGTTGTTGTTCTTTGCTTTATATTTTTCTCTATTCTCTGAAACAATTTGAATTTATTCCCATGTGTCTCTCAAACATTAAAAGCAAAACAAACTAAAAATTACCTTTCATTTATTCCAGCTCTGTATTTTGACCAATCCTCTGCTAATTACTTCTCCTTTCAATGTTTTAATTGCTGAAATTAAACAACAACAACAACAAAACCCATAAAAAACAAACATATGAGAAGTGGTCAAACAAGCATCTAATACTGGAGCACTGAAATAGTGCAAATCACACCTTACTCTTGGCACCAATGTTATTACCAGAGTTTTCCCATACCAAAGGTCCAGCATTGTGGACAGTGATGATTACAGCTATGTTATATAGGATAACATATTAATAGAGTGTAAAGTGAATTATCTTAAGTGATCTTCACTTTGACCCAATTTCCATTGTTCCTACTTATTTTATTAGTTTTTTTATCACACTTTGAGAGCCTTAGTGGTATAGTTCATAACACGTTGTGATGATAAAACATTATCAGCAAATCTCCACAGTTTGATCCACCAATAACTGCACAGGACAAAGGTGTGTATTCTCCTCTCTTTGAAAATCACAACCTCACAAACCCTAATAGAAGTGTACTATCAGTTTGAATATATTCACCAGCAGTGACTATGTCCAACACTCTTTGGCAATTCATTAATCTATTCCTTTTCTAAGACAAAATAACAGAACTGCTATTTTTTTCACCTAATTTTAAGACTCTTACCAATATTGACAGCTCCTTTCAACTTGTCGCTTGACAACTACATATTTATTCAAGAGAGGGCATGTGTTCTGTGAAATACAGTAAGTACAAACAAAAATAATAAAACTGCCTTAATTTCCTCAAAACCAAATATGAAATTGTCGTTCACAGGTTCACAAATTTCTTGAAAAATCTTACATTTTGTTTTAGTTTCCTTTCCTTTCTTAAAAAGTTACCTGTGAGGTTATTTAAAGAAAATCTGTGCACCACAGCAATGAGAACTAAACTAGATAGGGTCCCTATGAGTCAAAAGGACTCAATGGCACCTAACAACAACAATTAGAACAGCTAAAGTTACACCATTTTACACTTCCACCAACAGTGAATAAGGGTTCCAGTTTCTTCACCACCTCACCAGCATTTGTTGTTTGCTGCTCTGTTGAATTTTGCTATTCTTACTGGGGGTGAGATCTCATAGATCTTTTGATTTGCATCTCTCTTAGAGCTAGGGATTTTGAGCACGTCTTCATACGTTTGTTTGCCATCTGAATGTCTTCTTTGGTGAAGTGTCTGTTCATAACCTGTGCCCATTTTTCAACTGGGTTGTTTACCTTTAGCTTGTTGTGATTCTCATGTATTCTATAAATTTGAGATATAAGTACCTTATCAGATATGCCATTACCAAGTATTTTTTTTCTCTATTTGTGACTTCCCTTTTTACCCTGATAGAAAAGTTTTTGGATGTGCATAGGGATTTTATTCTTAGAAGGTCCCGTTCATCTATTTTATCCTCTCCTGGTTGTAGGTTTTTCAGGATGTTTGGAAGACTGCTTATGTTGTAGATTATGGCTTACAGAGTTCTTCTAAGCTTTTCTCTAATGAAGGTTATAGTCCTTGATTTTATTCCTAGGTCCTCGATCGACTTTGACTTGATTTTTTGTATGATGTGAGGGAACCACTATGGAAGGCAGTATATGGCGCTTTCTCAAAAAGTTACAAATAGAAATTCCATTTGACCCAGAAATTCTACTACTGGGAATATACCCTAAATACACCATAATTGCTACCCAAGCAGATATATGCACACCTGTGTTTATTTCTGCTTTGTTCACAATAGCAAAAAGTTGGAAACAACCCAAGTGTCCATCAAAAATTAATGGTTAGAGAAACTATGGTATAGTCACACAATGGAATATTATGCAGAATTGAAAAACACGGAACTCATGAAATATTATAAAAAATGGGAGACTCTGGAGAACATTAGGCTGAGTGAAATATCTCAGTTACGAAAGGCAAATACTGCATAGTGCCACTGTTGTAAAATGGGACTGACATCAGGGTTGGGGGAACTTAATAAAAGAGAGGATAATGTATACTGCATTGAAACAGATGAAGGAGAGAACTATTTAAAAGGAATATATGATTAGGTATTATCTTCACGACTAAAGTCCAGAGTAAGTTCTGCAAAGTAAAGTGAACTTGTCAGGTGGGGCCAGGGTGAGGATTGAATAACAATGAAAGAATTTTTTTTTCTTCAAAAAGAAAACCGAACTGGGGGGAGGTGTGGGTAGGGAGGAAAGTGTGTAGCAATGTATGAATGGAAATCCAAAGTCTCTGTAAACGTTCATTAAAATTTAATAAAAGAGAACAGCTAAAGTCTATTAATAACAACTGACTAAATTATTAATCCTTTTTAATTTTATATTTTCTCAATATATACAATTCAGGGAAAGGAAAAATCTGGATTTTAAGTAAGACTATAAGGTCTTATTTAAAAACATATCTATTTGTTAACTGTGACTCAGGAGAGGTATGGTCACATAATATTTGGTTTAGTTATGCATACAGGAGCTTAGCTGTCTACTTATAAGAAGCTCTGATGAAATCCCAGAAGCCACTTTGGTCTGAAAGCACTAGATACTCTACAAGACATAGATATGCAATCTCTTCCAGTGTAGCCTTTAAAGTCCTGCTGAAGGGTCAACTATGGATTGAGTCCAATTAGACGATATATAACAAAACAAGACATTTTAGTAGAATTGAATATAGTAGCTGTAAAAATGAAAAAATAAAACCTAATACAGAAGCTGGAGCTGTTGTTTTTAGATGCTGTCAAGTAGACTGCAAGCCGTCATGATCATATATACAACAATTCTGAAAATTTCCCTATCATACACCATATTCATGATCTGTAATGTTCTTGAGTCTCTTGTTACACTTAACATGGTCAGTCTATCTTGTTGAGGAGATGGGGGAGGGGAACGATTTTTATCCTTTTTGTGATCTTTTTGTCTTATCTTTCCTTTGCTCTTCTTTATTTTTTTCCTATTATTCCCCCACATACTTCTTCAGAACTTCACCATTGAATCATGCTTTGTAGGAATTGAGAGTTTAATATCGTATGAATAATTATAGAAGAATTGATGTATTTAATTATTTCTGTGAAACAACAAGAATCTTCTAACAGAAATCATGGTAAATCAAGCAAACCACTACACCTAAAAATTGCTGTTTGTTTTCGGTGCTGTTGAGTATGACCCATAGAAACCCTATGAACAACAGATCTCAACACTGTTCTACTCAGTGCCATTCTCAATTTCCTTACACACTATAGTTAGTTGTTGCATTTACTGTGTCAATCTACTTGATTGAAGGTCTTCCTCTCCTTTACTCTCTGCCTTATCAAGCATCATATCCCTCTCTAAAGTATAGCCTCTCACAGCAACATGACCAAGATATTTAAGGTAAATATTTATTACCTTTGCCTCTAAGGATCATTCTGGCTAAACATTCTCTAAGACATATTCATTTGATCTTTTGGCAGGCCACGGGAAATTTAGTACTCTTCTCCAACACCACAGCTCAAAAGCATCAATTCTTCTGGCATCCTTACTCATTGTCCATCTTTCGGATGCATAGTAAGTTGTTGGGGAATGTTGGGAGGAGAAGCGGCCTCTGGACAGGGCAGATTGCCTAGCTCTGAATAAATGCAAGCCTATCTGACCCAACAGCCCTTAATATGTGGTAGAGAAAGCTCTCCCGTGTTTGTCTGTGCTGGCTTGAGAAAGTTCACCACCTAGGAAGATAGCTGCCACATCTGTTGAGCTGGGATTGGTCTACACTAAGCTGAGGTTCTCCTATCCAATCTGCATTCTCCCACATCTACAAGCCCACCCTGTCCCACCTTCCTGTTTACTTGGCTGTATATAAGTGCAATGCAACCCCCAGTAGAGTCGAGTTGGCTCTCAGAAGCACTCCCGGAGTGGTATGTCTGTGTTTTTTCAGGGTGTTGCTGTTCCCTGCTGGCAAACAGACAGTGACATTTAGCTTCATGAACAGGGACCTGATACAGGCTTATCTTACTGGGGGAGTACTCCTTTCTGAACTCACCTCTGTCAGGGAACCTGACATAGGTTTATCTTATTGAGTAAGAACTCCCTTGCTTTAGCATGGGTAATTCAGCAAGTAATTTAATGGATCCTCGAATAAAATGCTTAATGTTTTTGTTAGAAGGTAGGGAGATCAAACTTACACAATCTCAAGCTTCCTTCTTTTGGATAACTGCTGTTGATCTTGCCTCTTGGATTACTGCTGCTCACATCTTTAAGTTCAAACTTGGGGTTGAATGAGCTTTCTAGCATGATAGTCTGAAGAGAAGGGGAAAGCCCTCCACCTTCACTTCATCTTCATAATTATGGCTATTTGTCAATGTTTAGGGGAATCAGAGATTCCTCCCCTAGAAACATATGTTGTTCAAGAGAAAGAAATAATGAAAAATGAAGACTCTGCAAAACAGCCAGCTAGTGAGAGAAAGGAAAATGCTATGACTGAAGATCTAAAAACAGCCCTAGAGAATTTAGAAAAGATGATTAAAGATATGGAGTTAGGAGAAAAGGCCTTAATTGCACCAAAAAGGGTGACTCTCCCCTCTGCACCACCTCTTCTCTACCCTAGTCTCCTGAGAAGTAAGGCAAACAAAGAAAGCAGGTGCGAACAATACAGAGAAGGTAATGAAGAAACAGGAAATTCTTGGGCCAAGGTGTGTGACTAGCGAGATGCTAGATGGAGCTCTGAGGCACATGTGTACCCTGTTAACTATACCCAACACCTGAGAGTCCTTTACAATGGTATCCATACGAAACAAAGCGGGTCTAACAAATAGCACCTGAAAAAGTACAAAGGACTCAACCAACAAGTTTCTTAGGATCACATATTCACTTAACCAAAGTTAAGCCAGGTAAGTGGTTATTAAACTGGACTTTAAATACCTTATAAAGTTATTTAGGCACTGATGTGCCAAATGCAATAATGGTTACCCATGGAACACAGTGTTTGAAGGAGCTTCCCAATTAAAACAAGCTTGGAAGCAGGAGTGGCATCCACTTCTGAAATGATTTGCCTTTGGAAACTCTATAAAACTGTGCTCAGGTCTTTTTTTCATAGGGTCACTATTAGTCATCTACAACTCAACGGCACTTAACAACAACAACAACAACATAAGCTTTCAGCTGTGAAGCAAAGCACCATATGTTTTAACATGGTCTTTAAATGTACCATAAAAAACATGTCAGGTTTAAAAGGACAATATTAGAAATAAAACACAAGAAAAGTCCATCGAAATTTAACCTTAAAAAAAAAGGAAAAGAACCCATGATCTGAATAGTTTGCTGTTTTTCTTATGTAATGGCTAACCTTTTCAACATGTATGCAGAGCAGATTATCCGAGAGGCTGGGCTCTATGAGGAGAATTGTGGAATCAGGATTGGTGGAAGATCTATTAACAATCTGCATTATGCAGATGACACAACCCTGCTTGCTGAAACTGAGGAGGACCTCATATACTTGCTGCGAAGGGTCAAGGACTGCAGCCTTCAGTATGGAGTGAGGCTCAATATCAATTCTCACCACTGGACCAATTGGCAGCGTCAGGATGGATGGCAAAGAGATTGAGATTGTTCACAGCTTCAGTTTGCTTGGCTCCACAGTCAACACTCTTGGCACCAGCAGTCATTAAATCAAAAAGCGTATCGCGATGGGAAAGTCTGCTGTTAGGGACCTCTCTAAAGTACTCAGGAGCAACAGTGTCTCTCTGGAGACTAAGGTGCACCTGATACAGGCCATGGTCTTTGCAATCGCTTGTTATGCATCAGAGAGTTGGGCAATGACTAGGGAGGACAGAAGGAGAGTGGATGCTTTTGACCTGTGGTGCTGGAGAAGAGTGCTGAATGTACCATGGACAGCCAGGAAAACAAACAGGTTCATCCTGGAGAGGATTAAACCAAGCAACTCCTTGGAGGCAAGGATTCTGGGGCTTCGTCTGACATACTTTGGACATGTTGCCAGGAGGGACGGGTCCTTGGAGAGGGACATCATGCTTGGGAGGGTAGAGGGACGGCGCAGGAGGGGAAGACCCTCTATGAGATGGATTGATTCGGTGACTGGGGTAATCGGGATGGGTGTGTCAGAGGCGGTGCGGTTGGCGCAGGATAGAGCAGGGTTTAGGGCTGTTGTGCATAGGGTCGCTATGAGTCGGAAACAACTCGATGGCACATAACAACAACAACAACAATGGCTATGCAGATTTCTGTTTTAGTTAGAAAGGAGTGAGCATGTTTTACATTGTATTAATGTATGTTGTTGCCGTTAAGTACCACTGAGTGAAGTAGGACTCAGATACCCTATGAACAACAAATTTGAACCCTGTCCTATCATGCATCATCTTTGTCATTGTCAACATTTTTGATCCCATTGCCACAGATACTATACCAATCCATTTCACTTAGGGTCTTTCTCTCCTTCACTGTCCCTCCACCTTTCAAAGCATGATGTCCCATTCTATGTAGCCTCTCCTAACAATATACCCAGCGTATGTGGACACTTCACCATCTTTCCCTCCAAAGATCTCTGTTTGGACTTTCTCCATGTCTGTTTGTTCTGCTGGCAGTCCATGGATGTTCAACAATCTGTTCCAATATCACAACTCAAATGCATCAGGCCTTTTTCTCTTATCCTTATTATTTCCAGCTCTCAGGTGTATATCAGGTGATTGGAAAATTATGGTTTGTATCAAGCACACATTACTATTTAAACTAATGTCCTTGTTTTTCAGAGCCCTGGAAAGATCTCTGATAGCACCTGTCCCCAATGCTATGCATCTCAAGGTTTCCTGACTGTTGGTAGCAAGGACATTGAGTAGTAATCCAAACATGATGTCCACTTCCATGTTTTCTCCTTCTATCATTATGTTGCCTATTGATATATAATCTATATTGAAGGTTCCAGTCCTTGATCCTGCGTAGCAAGCACCTCTGGTCTTCTTTTCTTTCAGTAAGCAAATTGTGTCATCTTCATAATTCTGGTTGTTGAAAAATCTTCTTCAAAACCTGATGCTACACTTCCTGAAGTCCAGCCTTTCATATGATTTGCTAAGCACACAGATTGAGTAAGTATGGAGAAAGGATACAGCTCTAAAGCTGTATTTTAAATCATAATTGAAGATGAATTAAATGGATCAGCATTCCCATTATTCTCAATGTTAACCACATTTTGTTAAAATACGTGTGATCAAATGATTTTGCATACTAAATAAAGCACAAATAGATTGTCTTCCGGGATTCTCTGCTTTCACCCAAATTCCACCTCAAATGAGCAATTATATCCCTAGTGCCATGGCCTATTCTAAATCCACCTTAGAAAACACAAAAGATGGAAGAAAATATTAAAATTATAGATAAGGAGATACAAGAATTAAAAAAAATTATCACAACACACAGAGATTGTTATGCTTCTAATTCCAGAACACAAGAGGCACAGGGAATTCATTAACAAATTTGCAAAAGAAGTTCTAGAAGGGAGAAACCCACATTAAAGAGCCAAAGTGTATGTCAAATAGAGTAGATCCAAAAAGAAAAACATTAAGGCATATCATAGTAAAAAGAAAATATTCAAAATAAAAGATAAGGATAGTATACCAAAAACAGTGTCGGGGTAAAAAACGTCACGTACAAAGGAGAAACAATTCAATTAAGTTCTCATTTCTCTCTCAGCAGAAACCAGGCAAGTAAGACACAGTGGGATGGCATATACAGGAAGCTGAAAGAAAATAATTGCTAACCAAGGATCCTTTCCCAGCAAAGCTCTCCATTAAATGTGAAGGAAAAATGAGGTCATTTGCAGAAAAGAAAGAGCTCAAGGAACTGTGAAAACAAGACTAACTCTAAAAGAAATTTTAGAGAAGTCCTTCACACAGAGATACCAAAGGAAAGTAGATGAACCATAGTAACTAGAAACAACAGAAAAAGAACAGCAAAATGGCAACGAAAAAGCCTTTCCTGTCAATAATCACACTTAATGTGAATGGATTAAAAGTACCAATGAAGAGAAAAAGAGTATCAGAGTGTATTAAAGAAAAAAAAACAAAACCAACAAAAAACAAAACAACCCAAACCCTCATCAATGGGCTGCCTACAAGAGACATATCTAAAAAATGAGGTAGGAAAAAAGGCTAAATTCTCTGTTGGTGTCTTTGTTGGGAAGGATTTATTTAGTATTTCTTGAAACATTATTTTTGTTTTCACAAATTCCTTTAGTTTCAAATTTTCTGAGAATATCATGAATTCTCCATCATATTTGATGGATAGTTTTTCTGGTCACAGTATTCTTTGTTGGCAATTGTGTCCATTGAGTGTGTGGTCTATGCCATTTTACTGTCTTCTAGATAGCATGCCAAGAAATTGGAGCTTAATTTTATTTACTCTCCCTTTGAGGTTACTCCTTTCTATTCTCTAGTTGTTTTCAGAATTCTCTCCTTGTCTTTGATTCTGGCAACCTTGAACTATGTTGTATCTTGTTTTCCTTTTGAGACATATTTTATTTGAGCCTAACTGAGCTTCTTGGACATATATTTTGGACATCTGATTTTTCATGATAGCTGGAAAGTTTCCTTCTAATAAATCTTTCATGTTTCTTTGGTGCCTTTTTTTAACTTTTCATGTTCTGTAATTCCATTACTCACAAGCTAATTTTTTTATATTGTCTCACATTCTTTTTAGGCTTTCTATTCTCTCTCTCTCTCTCTCTCTCTCTCTCTCTCTCTCTGTCTCTTTTGCTTCTACTTTTTGCTCTAGCAGAAGGGTGCTGAGAGCTCTATCTTCTGTTTTATTGCTTGTGTGTTCCAACTCTTCAGTTCTGTTCATCTTTCCCTCCAACATTATGACAACTTATGAGATAGTAGTCTTATTATTCTGGATCACTGTTTTTTTTGTTTCTGTTTGTTTGTCTGGTTTTCTATGGTTACTATTGCTTTATTTATTTTATGTTTTTGTCGATGCCCTAGGAGTTTGCCTGTAGCATCCATTTTTCTTTCTTTATTCCAGTTCAGATACTTGGTGATCATCCTTCCAAATTCCATGGCAGTAATATCTATAAATCTTTCCTTTTCTAGGAGCTCAACTGATTCTATATATTGATCACTTTGGGGAATGATACCTTATTTTGTAATTTTGTAGAGTTTGAAGTCACCTGCTTCTTCTGTGACTTTGTATTGATTCAGTTCGGGGGATAAGAAGCCTATGTCTACTGCCAGACTGAGATTTTGGTGGTGAGACCTCCAAGGCCTTCTTCTGTCTGTCAAGTGGTGGACTGTGAATACTTGGAGTGGCACTGTAGGTGTGACTTCCCATCCTCTGTTCACTTCTGCCTAGGATACATAGAGCTCCAGATAAACTTTTTGCTGGCACGGGTACCTGGCCAGGGTAGATGTGTCTTCCAGCCCTTACACTATTGGTTCCTCTGTATAGAGGACCATGTCTTATGGAAAATGGGAAGTTTTGCTTCTTCCTTTACACTTAAGACACTCCCTTTCCCTTTTTCTTGTCTAATTTCTCCAGAGAACGTTACATTTTCTTAACATCTTTTCAAAATTTGTAGTCGTAAGTCACTGCTGAGGATTCATAAGCAACTCATAGTTGACCTTCCAATAGGTATTCAGAGGCTGTAAATTACAAGACAGATGTTCGCTCTTCTTTCTATCATGAATCAGCTGGTTGATTTGAACTATCTGCCTCTGAATAGGTGTCAGTGCAACTACTTTTCAGCTGGGTCATCAGAGCTTATAAATTTATAATAAACATAAATGTACATACATATCTCTGTATCTGTCTTTCTCTCTCCCTACTCCTTCCTGTCCTTATCCTTTAATCTATATCTAAGCCTATCTACATGTATAACCTTATCCCAGTATTTACCTAGACAAAAATACCTCTCTAAAGTGGTACATGGGACCACAGTGGTACTCAGAGCCTCCCAAACTTGAGACAGGCAGAAGCATGAGAGACCTGTAGCAGCACACCATCATATATCAAGGATTGGTTGCGGGAAGGGAGGTGCTGGATTAGGTAGGTTGGAGTGTAAGGGATCTTGATGGAGCAGAGAAAGGGAAGGGATGAGACACACGTACGAGGGAGTTGGGGATAGATTCCATATATTTATATAACAGGGAAGTATCTTTCATGTGCTGCTTTCAGCAAAATACTTGTATGGCATATATTCTTCTAAAGCTGAACATCCGAATTAAGACTGACAAAGAATAAGGAATGGCCATCCACTTTCAAGAAAACAGAATAACAAAATAACTTTCAAAATAACCTTTGCAAACTCTATGCATGGTAGAGCACACTTAGAGCAGACTAACAGATATGGCACCTGAGGCTGAGCCCTCAAATTTGGAAATACAAAAGAGGAGGAACAGTTTTAAGCAGACATTAATAATCAGAACACAGAATGTGAAAAGCGTGAATGAGGGGAAACTGGGCCTTGTTGAAAAAGAAATTGCACACAATTTATATATATATATATATATAAAATGAGATAGATAATTACATTATATTAATTATATTGATATACCAGGAATTGGTAGAATGAGATGGATTGGCATGGGACATTTTGAATCAGACAGGAAAAATGGGGTCATGCTCATGCTTAAAAAGGTCATTTCTAGATTCATCTTGAAATACAACATTGTGAGTGATAAGAAAATACCTTCACAGATACAAGGAAGTCTGGTGAATACCACTATCATTCATACATATGTGCCAACAACCATCATTAAATAAGAAGAAATAGATGACTTCTACCAACTTTTGACGTCAGAAATTGATCAAATATGCAACCAAGAATAATAATAATGGGTGACTGGAATAAAAAAGTTAGGAACAGGAAAGCGGAATCAATAGTTGGAAAACATGGACTTGGTGAGAGAAATGAGGCCGGAGATTGAATAAAATTTTGTACAATCAATGATTTATTCATTGCAAATACCATTTATAAAAAATATTAACAGCAAATATATACATGGACCACTGATGGTTTGGACAGAAATAATTTTTGCTACATCTGTGGAAAAAATATTGAAGAAGTTCAAGATCAACAATGAATAAAAAAGTCAGGTGCTGATTGTGGAAAAAGTATCAACTAATCATATGCAAGTTTAAACAAAAGCTAAAGAAGTTTAAATCAAATTAACAAGAACCAAAATTTGACCTTGAGTCTATTTCACGTGAATTTTAAAACATGCATAATCCCATAGTTTATTTGTGTAATGATATTACTTCCAATATTACAGATATTCTGTACTATATTGTAAAGTAAGCCTTTTGTCTTCTATTGCATACATGTAAACAAAGACCGTTAACACAAAAAGATGCGTTAAAATTTTTTGAAGAGTATATCCATATTATAATTAAATAAACTTAAATTAAAAAAAATAATTAAATTAGTACAAAGCAGAGATGTGACTGTTGTTACTAACTTTCCCATATTTCCATTTACTTGTTTATTTCATGTCCTCAAGGTTGTTCATAAATTTGGTTTCAGGTTTCCTAGAGGATTATGTAAAATAATGAATATCTGAAAACTTCATAGGTTTCATAATATACTAAGAAACTTATTTCTCAAAAAAGTAGGACTTTATTGTGTACCACGGAAGGAGTGTTTCTTTTGCTTTTGAAAGAGAGGAGTGAACTGGGGTGGGGGTGGTGGGAGGGCTAGGTGGGGAGAGAAGTGCAGCAATGAATGAATAGAAATACAAAATCTCTGTAAATGCTCATTAAAATTTTTTTTTAAAAGTTGGACTTTATCTACTAATGTACAGAATATTTCCCACATGTTCTATTAAGAAAAGCTACCTGTAATATGCAGTAGATTTATTCTTAGTCATTACTGCAATGACTTTATACAGTAATCCTGTAATGTCCTACTATAAAACTAATGGAATATATTTTCAAGACTATTACTCTGTCATTAAAACAATGGAGAGGATAAACTTTTAAAATGTATTGGCTAAATGAATACATTATCCTCTTATTAAGAAGGTTAAAGAATTCTTGAAGATGTATAATGATTATGTATTTCAATCATGACCATTAAAGAATCTGTATTGTATTAGTAGCTCCCTTTGGTATTTAATGAAACTTGTGTAGCCTCTTTTTAAGAAATCACATATCTTTTAGTTTATAATTATTTCCAACACATAGTTTAGCAATATATGATTGCTATATAAATGTCATTATATTATTTTTACTAATGTTTATTAAGCAGCTAAATATTTTTATTTTAGCTTATATAATACTTTTAGTAAAGTTTATTAAACAGTTCCATATTTATTTTAGTCAATACATATTAATTTAAAGTACTTTAATAAGAATATTTTTTCTACTCTACCTCTCACAGTATAAAGGAAAAAAAATCTCAAAACTGAACCAATAAGCAATATCAAAGTAATATTAAAATTAAGTAATTTTTTTAAAATTTATAATCAATACCAGAATATTTAACTGTGTTCATGTGAAACCTATACTCAGACCAGAACATAGTCCTCAGAACAGATCAAAGAAACACTGCCTTTTATTTGTGGTGTTGGGGAATAGATTTGAACTTACAATGGATCCTAAAGGGAACAAACAAATCTGTCTTCGAAAGGGTGAAACCAAGTTTCTCCTTGGAAGCTAGAATTTTGAAGTTTGGTCTCACTCACATATTTTGAGCACATGGTCAGGAGGGAAGTAGCAGTCAAAAAATTAATATGTTGCATTGTCAAAATGTGCTGCAAAAGACTCCTTTTAATGTTAAAAAAAGGTGGAATTTTGGGAAATAGTGTGCATCTGACTCAAGCCAGGCTATATGCTATCAACCTGTAGGCTTAGTTGGTAAATAAGAAACATGAAGATCGATGTCTAGATTATAGTATTGGCAAAGAATATTAAATATTTCACAAACTTAAGATGCACCAAAGAAATAAGGATGGTGAGAATTTGTCAGGAGAGCCTAACTCAGAAAAGCAATATGCTTAGAGGTAGATGTTGCTGTTGTTAGGCGCCATTGAGTCAAGTGTGATTCATAATAAAACAATAAACAACAAATCTAAAACTTGTTCTATCCTGTGCCATCTTCACCATATTTGACATATTGACATATTTGACATAATTTGCTATAGTCACCTAGTCAATGTGACAATCCATCTGTTTAAGGATTTACCTCTCTTTTACCAATCTTTCACTTTTCTAAGTATGTCTCTCTCCAAAGAATACTCTCTCTTAACAACATTTCTGAAGTATGTAAGATGAAGCTTTGCAATTTTTGCCTCCAAATTGTGCAATGGCCTTACTTTCCTTTTTGTTCTTCAGCAGTCCATTTAATATTCAGTATTCTTCTCTAACTCCACATCTCAAAGTTATCAATTCTTCCTCAATTTAACATCACAGTTCAAAGGTATCAATTCTTCCTCTATCGTCTTTGTTCATTGTTCAGCTCTAAGAGGTATAGCAAGTGATGGAAAAGACCATGGCTTGAATAGACACACCATAGTTTTCTAACAAATAGTATTGCTCTTAATACTTCAGAGTGGTCTCTGAATACAGACTTTGCCAACGATGTGTTTCCTAACCTCTTGACTGCTGGTACTAATAGCATTGGTTTAGAATCAATTAAGATGAAGTTGTGGACAATTTCAATCTTTTCTCCATCTATCATAATGTTACCTATCAGTCCAGTGATGAAAATTTTGGGTTTCTTAACCTGTTGTTGCTATGTGCTGTGAAGACACCTATGACCCACAGCAGCTCTGAAGTCTACCCTGAGCCAGTCTCACTAATACCAACACAACAACTCCCATTGCCCCAATTATTGTATTAATCCATCTTATTTGATGTCTTCCTCTCCTATCTTATCCCTCAGCCCTTCTGAGCATGATGTCCTTCTCCAAGGACCAGAATCTCCTAGCCATGTACCCATACTATGTGAGATAGAGCTTAAAAAGCCTAGACTCCAAGGAGAAACTTGGTTTTACCCTCTCAAAGAAAGAATTATTTGTTTTCTTGTCAGTCCATGGTATGTTCAAGACTCTTCTCCAGCAACAGAATTCAATTCAAAAGCATTAATTCTTCTCTCATGTCTGGTTATTGCCCACTTCTCTGATGCATAACAAATAATTGAGAAGACCATGACCTTAGTGATGAGACTGACATGGTTGCTTTTCAGTACTCTGAAGAGGTTCCTGACAGCAAATTTTCCCAGTGCAATTTTTTTTTAAATTTAATGACTGCTGCTGCCAAGAATGTTGATTGTGGAGCCGAGCAAGCTGTACTTGTTAACAATCTAAATTTCATCCCTATCAAGGTGCTGCCAGTTCACAGAGTGGTAAGCATTTTTCTTTTCTTGATGTTGAGTTTCAATCCATATTGAAGACTACAGTCCTTAACCTTCTGCAAAAGTGCTTCAGGTCCTCCTCAGTTTCAGCAAGCAAGGTTGTGTTATCTAATGTAGGTTGTTGATGTTTCTACCTCCAATTCTGATGCCACTTTCCTCTTCATAAAGCCCTGCTTCTGGTCCAAGTATAGATTTCACATAATCATAATCAAGTGTTCTGAGATTCCCATTTTCCTCAATGTTAGCCAAAATCTGTTGTGATCCACACAGTCAAGGGCCTTTACATAATCAATGAAATACATATAGGTATTCCTATTGTACTATTTGCTTTCTGCCGAGATCCATCTGACATTGGTGATAATGTCTCCAGTGCCACAACCTCTTCTAAACCCACCTTGCATTTCTGGTAGTTCTTTGTCAATGAACTTTTCCAATCATTTTCTGGATACTCTTCAGCAAGATTTTGCTTGCATGTGAAATTAGTTATATTGTTCAATAATTTCCACACACTGTTGCATCACCTTGCTATTTTTAAAATAGGAACAAATATGGATGTCTTTTAGTCAGTTAGCCAGGTAGTTGTCTTCAAGACTTCTTGGTACAACCTGTTTAGCACATCCAGGACAACATCTGTTTGTTGAAATATGTCAGTTGGTGTTCCATCAACTCCTGGGGGCTTTATTTATTGCTAATTTCTTCAGAGAAGCCTACACTTCCTCCTTAATCACCATTGCCTTTAGATCATATGTTGTTCCTTGAAATTCTTCTATGTTAGCCAAATATTTTTGTTACAGTGACTCTGTAAACTCCTTTAATAATATTTTAATGTTTCCTGAGTCATTCAAGTTCAAGAACAACATGGGAATGGTCATATATGACCTAGACTGTCTCCACAGAGAGGAATTGTCCCTACCAGCAGCATCTACAACTCAAAACCAATTCCTATGAGGTTATACATGTTCTACATACTTCTAAAATTCTTGCTAATCATCTCAAGACTAATATGATTGCTGAACTGAATCAAAAATCCACTGTAATAATTTCCAGATCACACAGAACCATATTAGAAAAGTCAAAGGACTCTAATTTAGGTTGGTAGCATACACAATCTCTCAGCCAGGATAGTTTCCAAATGTGATCACAGGCACCTCAGCCTCAGCCTTGCAGCTTCAGGCTCTTAGTCCTGTTAATTACATTGCCCTCTCTCACATAAAACCCCAATAGCAAGTTATCCAACAAACTTTCACAAAACCTTTTACCTCTGGTTGAATGGGGTAGCCAACCCAATGTCCCAAGGTCAGTTCCATCATGTTGGGTCTCTGCTTATCAGCTTCAGTTGTTGTTGGTCTCTTGGAAATCTAACTGGTGCAAAAGTTTCTTGCCTCAAAGGATGCAATAATCCACTCAATCATGTAAGAATCTATGTGATGATTTGGAAGCTCAAAAAAAATGTAATTTCTCTACTCCTTAGGTTTTTATTCTGGCTTATTTACACAATTTGAATGCATTGTTTTTCACAAAGGAACTTTCCTATTTCCTTCACCCCGTCACCCATCAAATCGTACAACCCAATGATTAATTCCCCCACTCCAACCTTCCTCACCCCTCTGCTTCCATCCACCCCCCTTGCATTCTCTTATTGAACTGAACAACATTTTTCTCCATATAATTTAGCCAGTTTGTCTAATTTAAGCTGTTGTAGGCTATGATGAGTGATATGCTGCCAATCAAAGGCATGTGGTTCATATTAATCCACTGCTCCATAGAAGAACGATGGACAATCTTCTCCCATACAAATTACAGCCTCTGAAAAGCAACCGGAGCACCAGTTTTGAATCATTTCTGACTTAAAGGCATCTAACAATAACAACTACAACAACTAATGCATGAACTTCTGTTGTACACATCTGTTGTTGTTGTTAAGTGCCACTGAGTCTTAGGCAACTCATAGTGACCCTATGAACAAAAGACCTGGACACCTGTAAAATTTTTGTCTTTTCTCCAGGTTCATAAGGTTTCCAGAAGCAAGCTATTATCGAAGTAGATGCCACTCCTGCTTTCCAGCTTGTTTTAATCAGGGAGCTCCACAAAACACTGTCCACCATGGGTAACCATTCTCGCATTTGACTCATCAGTATCTCAGTGTTCAGCTTCACAGAAACCACGAGTTATCTCTACACTGCAAATGGACACACCAGGGTTATATGACCTAGAAGAATGTTTCACCAAAAAACAAAGGCAGGTCTGAGGGCCGCGGATTAGAGTAACCCACCTTTGGCTTAGTAGCATCACTTTCTGTCCAGTAGGCCAACTGATCTCTCTCTATGCTGCTGCTGCTGCTGTTGTTGTTGTTAAGTGCTGTCAAATTATAGGTGACTCATAGCGACCCTGTGAACGAAAGACCTGGACACTTGTATAAATTTTGTCCTTTCTCCAGGTTCATAGGGGTTCCAGAGGCAAACTATTACAGAAGTGGATGCGACTCCTGCTTCCAAGCCTGTTTTAATCGGGGCACTCCATAAAACACTCATCTTTTGTACTCCTGAGCACTCTCCTCCTCTTTTCACTGCTGTTGAGGTGTTTTTCCAAGTATTTTTTTAACACTCTAAGACCAGTGGTTTTCCAAGTCTCTAAAACATATTGCTCACTTTTCCACCAGACTGACTGGTGGATTCCAACCACCAGATAAGGGTTGTCATTAAGATAGCAAAATAGCTCTCAATACACCTAGAGCTGACAATTTTACATTTTTGATGTATTACAACCTTTCAGTAGATAACAATTTCATGTGCACATTACTGTTTGTCTTTTCCTTATAATTTTTCCCTTATTGCTTAAGTTTGGGTTTACTTTCTATCAAAGGTTTCAATTAAAATTTTCCAATACTCTAAAAATGTAAAATATTTTGCTAATATATTTTACATATAAGAATCAAATAGGATTCATTTTAAAATTTTAGATGTAAGAAAAAGAAATGTTTATTGAAAATATGACATTTATAAGGTTTAACATTTTATGTTGAGATAAAATATTGCCTCAAATAGCAAGTCAACAATCCTATTACTTCACATACACACACACACACACACACACACACACACACACACAAAACATATGTTGTTGTAATGTGCCATCGAGTCATTTGCGACTCATAGCGACCCTATGCACAACAGC
>NW_006400049.1:610336-612437 GCF_000299155.1 Elephantulus edwardii | reverse complement strand
TGGATTGATTCAGTGACTGGGGTAATTGGGATGGGTGTGTCGGAGACAGTGCGATTGGCACAGGACAGAGCCGAGTTTACGGCTGTTGTAGGTATGGTCGCTATGAGTCGTAAACGACTGGACGGCACATAACAACAACAACAACACATCAGGGAACACTTGTGGCTTAGTTGCAAGAACACTGCAATCTTGAGTGAACATAGTTCTAATCCACCAGCTTCTGCACACAAGGATGAGCCACATCTTCCCATACAATTAACTATCTGTGAAAACTTGCCAGAGGGCCAGCTATGGGTCAGTTCTAATTTGACGGTACACAACAACAACATACATGAATACACATAAACACACACACACACATACATATCCTTATCTAGATATATGTATATATTTTTGTTGTTATGTGCCATTAAGTCACCAGTAACTCCTAATGACCCTATGTACAACTACCCTAAACCCTCCTCTATCCTATAAGAATCTTATTGTCTCAGAGACACCTACTCCCATTACCCCAGTCAGTGAATCAGTATACCTCATCAAGGGTTTTTCCTTTCTTTTGCTGTCCCTCTACCCCTCCCAATCATGATGTCTCTTCAAAAACTGATCCCACTTTGTGTGTGCAGGCACACACACACACACACACACACACACACACACATATATACACATATACACACATATATATTTATGTCATACACATGTGTTACAGATATGTTGTAGTTGTCATTATGTGACATTAGATTGACTATGACTCTGGGCACAATGGCTCTGAACCTTGCCTTATTCTTAGCCAACTTCACTGTCTCTGACACACCTAACCCAATCGCCAATCACTGTATAAATCCATCTCAAACAGGCTCCTCATCATCTGAGCTGACCCACCCAACTACCAAGCATGATGTGCTTCTTTAAGACTGGTCCCTACTGACAATATTCCCAATGTATATTAAACAGAGTTTCAAACCCTTGTCTCCAAGGAGCAATCTGGTTTGACCTTGTCTAGGACACACTTATTTTTCTCTTGTTCATGTTGTGTTCAAACTCTTTATCAGAACCACAATTCAAATGCATTGATTTTTCTGTCGTTTCTAAACATTGTCCAATTTAGAGGTGTATAAGAAGCAATTGAGAAGACCATAGCCTAGATAAGTTGCATCTTATTCTCTAGACTAATATGATTGATCTGTTGCACTGTGTGAGACCCTTGACGGCAGATTTTTTCACAGTACAGCTCATCATTTGAGTACCTGACTCTTAATACTAGGACTGCTGATTATGAATCTGAGAAAGTTGAAACTATTAAGAACTTTAACTTCTTCTCCATCTATCATATTTTTGTTGTTGTTAAGTGCCATTGAATCACCTGTGACTCAGAGTGACTCTATATACAAGAGCTGTGAAGCCTGCTCTATATTTAGCCAGTCTCACTTAGCCGCTTTGCCTCAGTTACTGTATCAATCCTTCTAATCTGGAGTCTTCCTCTCCTGCACTGTCCCTCCACCCTCCCAAGCATGATGTTCTTCTCCAAGAATCAGCCCCGCTTGGACATCTGAACAAAATATGTGAGGAGGAGCTTCAAAATACTTGCCTCCAAGGAGCACATTGAGATTCACCCTCTCCAAGACAGCCATTTTTTTTCTTGGCAATCCATGGTATGTTCAAGACTCTTCTCCAGCACCCCAACTCAAAGGCATTGGTGATTCTTCTCTCATCCTTGGTCAATGTCCAGCTCTCTGATGCATAATAAGTAATTGAAAAGATCATGGCTTGGATCAGGCCCATCTTGGTCTCTACACTGATATCATTGCTTCTCAGTAGGCTGAAGAAGTCCTTGACAGCATATTTTCCCAGTGAAATTTGTCTTTTGGTTTCTTTACTGATGATGCTAAGAGTGTTGATTGTGGAGCTGAGCAAACTATTATTAATAATCTCAATATCTTCTCCATTTATCATGGTGCAATCAATTGGCTGATTAGTAAAATCGTGCTGACCAAGTTGTGCCAAGCAAGCTGGAGAACGACCACTTGGCCAACTGACTGGAAGAGATCTATATTTGTTCCTATCCCAAAGAAAGGTGACCCAACAGAATGTGGAAACTACA
>NW_006400049.1:574265-609233 GCF_000299155.1 Elephantulus edwardii | reverse complement strand
ACATCATGCTTGGGAGGGTGGAGGGACAGCGCAGGAGAGGAAGGCCCTCTATGAGGTGGATTGATTCAGTGAGTGAGATAATTGGGATGGGAGTGTCATAGACGGTGCGATTGGCACAGGACAGAGCGGAGTTTAGGACTGTTGTACATAGGGTCGCTATGAGTCGCAGGTGGCTCGACGGCATAACAACAACAACAACAACAACAACAACAATCAATTGGCCAAGTGGTGAAATCTTTCTTTACTTGATGTAAGCTTCAATCCATATTGAAGTCTATATTCCTTGATGTCCAGTAACAAGCACTTCAGGTCCTCTTCAGTTTCAGGAACCACAGCTGTGTCATCTGTATAACACAACTTGTTGATGAGTTTTTCTCCAATCCTGATGACACATTCCTCCTCATAAAACTCAGCCTCCTGAGTGATCTTTTCTGTATATACTTTTAAAAGATATGGAAACAGGACACATTCCTGACACACTCCATTCCTTACTTCGAACTACGCAGTGTTTTCTTGTTCTGTTCTGAGGACTGTTTCCTAGTCAAAGTATAAATTTCGCATAAGCACAATCAAGGGTACTGGGATTCCCATTCTCCTCAAAATAAGCCATAATTTGTTGTGTTCCACAGTCAAATGTCTTTGCATAGTGAATGAAACACAGGTTGACATTCCTCTGGTACTCTTTGCTTTCTTCCAAGATTCATCTGACATTGGTGACAATGTCTCTAGTGCCACGCCTCTTCTAAACCCAGCTAGTATTTCAGGTAGTTCTGTCAATGTACTGTTCAAGTAATTTTTGGATAATCTTTAGCAGGATTTTTTAGTGTGTGATTTTAGTGATATTGTTCGATAATTTTTACACTCTGTCTTGGAGAGGGTGCAGTCAGAGTGCTCTTTGGAGGCAAGTGTGATGTGACTTTGCTTCACATACTTTAGACGTCTTTCTAGGAGGGGCTATTCCTTGGAGAAGGACATGTTACTGGGAAGGGTGAAGGGTGGGCAAAGGAGAGGAAGACTCTCAGCCAGGTGGATTGACTCTGTGACTACTGTAATGCAGTTCTGTGTGTCAGGAAGTATGACATGGCACAGGACAGAACAAAGTTCAGATTTTTTTTTTTATTTAGAACAGAGATGATTTATTGAAGGAGATTGGTTAGACAGATGATGAAGGAGCTGATAAGCAGCAGGTTAAAGCATCCCAGATATTAGCAGCAGCAAGAATTTCCATCACTTCCAACTCGTAGTGACCCCATATATGACAGAACAGAGCGGCTCCACAGGGTTTTCTTGTTACACTCTTCATGGAAGCAGATCACCAGACCTTTCTCTTCCTCCCTCCTCCCCGCCTTTTACATTATTTATTGAATTACTCTCTGAAACAGCTTTTGAATCTCTTTCACTCTCAGAAAGCATAAATATAGTTGTTTACTGTGTTTTTTTTTAAATGATGTATCTATCAGTTGTACTCGACTCAATGGCACATAACAACAACAAAAACAATCAACACAATTTTGAAAATCTCCCCCATTATCTAAATGTCAATTGCATTTAGAATGCTTAGAAATAGTCAAACCTAAAAATGTAGAAAATTGAATAAGTAATCAGTTCTTGTTTCCATTTTTTAATGTTTTGTGGCTCAATACCACAGAATATGTGTGTGTAATAGATTTAATTTGAATTTGAAAATTTGTTTAGAAAAATCTATCTGCTACAGTTATTTGTTCACTTATGAATTCTTTCTCCATATATTTCATGTCATCTAAGTAGAAAATTGAGACAAAATAAATTATTCAAATATAAATTGCTTTGCATTTGAAGCGTAAAAATGTGATTGATAAGATGCTTCCAGAATTTATATGCTGTATAAGAATTAAATAAATAGAATTTATAATTGGAGAATCTCATAAAAATTAATTATCTAGATAAATTGAATCTGTTAGATTCTTTATAAATTGCCATCTGAAATCAAGGTTGTTAAAAAATTTATTGCTTTATAGGTTTGTCAAACTGGCAAAATTATTCAGCCAATATTTTATATGTAGACAACATTACAAAATACCTTGATTTCTTTGTTTTAAAGTTTCAAAGTTAGTAAATATTTTAAAATATACTTATGGCATTATGACATATTTATTGAAATAGAGTGACAAGGGAAACACATATTAGAAGAAAATTTGAAGTTGGATTTGTGAAAGTCACATACATTAGCTGCGCATATCTTCTTGGAAAAATGATGTGTTGCCAGGATATGAAGTTTCTCATTAATTGGAAATAACTTCACGGTTCACTTTAGTTTTCTTTTTAGTTTTTGGTTCACTGTCAGTTCGTTCAGGGCTCACTTTAGTCTTCAAGGCCTTGCTGTTTTCAGGACAAGTCCCAGACCTCACTGAGAAAGGCAGTAGTAAGTATCTTGTGGTTGTATTTTTTTAAAAAATAAAAATCCAAGGGGTAATGTTTGCTCCAGCACTTCAACAAGCTGTTTTGCAACTTGAGCTATTAGTTCTGCTGCCCAATACTAGTGTGTCTTTCTTTACAGATAAGCGTCTATGTAAATAATATGGAACCCCAATAGATTTCTTTCATTTGCCAATGAAATACTACATTTGAAAAACATTTTCCCAGGTAAAATGTTGACCAGAATATCTAATTAATAATATGTGGGAATACAAGTTTATTAATTATTTCTCTCCTAGTAAGAGAATATACAGATATGTCTTGAAGAGGATGCAGCTGGAGAGCCTTTTGGAAGCAAGAATGACGAGGTTTCACAGCACATATTTTGTGCATGTTGTTAGGAGGTGCTATTCCTTGGAGAAAGACATGATGCTGGGAAGGGTAGAAGATCAGCAAAAGAGAGGTAGATCCTGCAGTTACACAGAACTGCTACAATGTGGTCTTGTGTGTCAAGAAATGTGAAGAGTTGTCATTCTCATCTATAACTATCTGACTGAAAATGGCCAGATGACGCTTGGCCATTTAGCACTTTGAAAATGGCCAAATTAGCACTTTCTGTGCAGAGTTGTGTTGGGAATCCAAAGGTATCACCTCTCTGGAAGTTGGACTTCACCAGTGGCTCTATGGAAGAAAAATGAAAAATCTCCTCCTACGCAATTTACATCCTTGGAAATCTGCTGATGATGTCAGCTATCAGCCATTTCCAACGAAGTGTCAATGAGTTTGAGTTTTGGATTTGAATTCTGAACATATTTATCTTCATGTGATCAACTTTAGTTGGAGAGATTTCTATTTTCTTGGATTAAATTTAGTTATACGTTATACCATTAGAATTTTTTTCATGGCAGCAAGCTCAATAACATTGTTATTATTGTTGTTATGTGCCATCAACTCAATTCCAACTCATAACAACCCTATGATCAATGTTTCTGAAACTTATCCTATCCTGAGCTAATCTCAACATCTCTAACACACCTGATGCCGTTGCCATAGTCATTGTGTCAATCCATTTCATTCGGATCTTCCTTTCCAGCTGTCACTCCACACTTCCAAGTATGATGTCCTTCTCCAAAGACTTGCCCCTTCTCTCAATATGCCCAAAGTATATGAAACAAAGTTTTAGAATCCTTGCTTCCAAGAAGCAATATGGCTTCATCCTCTCTAGGAATTAACTCAAGTCTTCAACTGTTAACCTCTTGATTGAGGTATGTGTGGCAGGAAAGATTATTGACAATTACCCTCAACCAAGGTCAAACAACTTTCATGCCTTCTATACCTTGTGCTACTTGCCTTGATGTGAGAATCCCTCTCCTCTGTGCCATTGAATATGTTTCAATGTCTTTATGATTTGCTCTTACGGGTATCATTTATCTATCAGGTTTTTTTATTGGGAAGTATCTTTGCCTGTGGCTGCCTTTAATAGCTTGTTGTTGCCGTGTACTGTACAGTCAGAATTGACCCATAGCTGACCCAGCAAGTTTTCAGAGGCAGTTAATCACATGGGAGGAGATTGCCCATCCTTCTCCCAAGAGCAACTGGTGGCCTCAAACCGTGTGCCATCAGAATTGCCGGGTAGCTTCTTTGCCACTAGGCCACCAGAGCTTAATAGCTTAAATATGTAAATGTGTGCTTATGTTTATTGACTGATATATGAAGTATCAAAAAAGATGGAAATAATTCATAGAGCTATTGTATTAAAAAGAACTTCTCTAACTCAACTATTTCAGAAGGTGTTATATAATCAGGAGCCAATTATACTAAAGGGAGAAATTTATACCGCACTAAAAGGCGTAACCAAAACTAAAACCTCAGAAATCAAAGTGTTCTAAGAAATGGGTATAGTTTTAGATGTGCTTACTTGTCTGATAAGAAATTTGAAAGTGTCTATTTGGCCAGTTGTCTAGAATAAACAATTTTTTTTTTGTGCTAGTTCAAAGAAAGTTGGTTTAATAAAACACAGAAATTATTCAGCAATATCACTAATACCAAACACAAGTAAAATAATCTTGTAGTTATTAGGTGCCACGAGTATGCTCTAACTCATAACAATACTATGTGCAAGGAAACAAACCTTGTCCAAAAGAAAATAATGAAAGAAAAAGACAAAAATATGTGGTAGCATATTTACAGAAAATTATCAGACATTTAAGCTGGATTAAGCAAAGTATAGGAACAATGAATATATAAACTGATATCTGATGTATTTTGGCTAATAACAAAGACTTTTTGCTCATGTTCGTTGACGATGCAAAGACATTCCACTCTGTGTACCAAAATAAATAAAATTATAAAGGATGAGACCATAAGAACAACTATTAGTGCTTATGAGAAAATTTGCATTGATGAAGAAGCAGTCATTCAAACAGAACAAGAGGACAGTGATTGGTTTAAAAATTTTTAAAAAAGTATGCATCAAGATTATATCCTTATTCAATATGCACAATGAGCAAATAATTTGACAATTCTGACTTTGTGAAGGGGAATGTGTCATCAAAATTAGAAAAAGTCTTACAAAAAATTGCGACATGCAGTGTACAAAACCTTTCTTGCAAAAAAGGGAAAAACAGTCTTAAAACACTTCCTGTTAAAGCTTATAGAAGCATGTTGTTTGTCTGGTTGTCTTTCTTATATATATATGTTGTGTGCTATCTATGTAGATGATTTCATGCTGTTATTATATGCTAACTATATATATATAAATATATATATATACATATATATTTACATATTATTTTGTATTAAAAGAATAATGTATTTTCTTTTGCCAATCTCACAATTTAAATTATTTGTTTTTATTTCCCTCATTTGCTGTGTAAATTTCACAGGCATAGGAAAATATTGAAAATACTGTAAACTGGATACAGCAGATGCATTTTAGTGTTTAAAATTGCATCCTAGCTCTTTAGAAGAAGATTTTAGAATCACATTTACCCAGTGCAGAGTCATGTAGGACTACAGAAACTTCTATGGTAGTGAATATTGCCTGCCCCTTCCCTGAAGGGAGGAGCACCACAGCCAGGAAGCATTTCTGCCAGTTGTGTGGAACTAGAGGGGACTTCTTCAATAGAGTTTCCCTTTCATTCCCTGGAAAGAGGCGTGTCACAACAGGTAAGCATTCTTGCCAGCTGTTTAGGATCATAAGGGAATTCTTTGGTAAGTAGAGTTTTTCTGCTCTACCCTGAGCAAGTAAGAAAACATTTCACTTCAGTCACAAAGGAGAAGAAAAGATGAGAGGAAAATAAGGTCATTTTCGTAGTTAGAAAGGTCATTTCTAAATCCATCTTGAAATATAGTATTGTGAGTGACAGGATAATATCCATATGCATACAAGGAAGACCTGTTAATACCACTATCATTCATATTTATGCAGCAAAAACCAGAGACAAAGAGAAGGAAAGAGATTATTTCTTCCAACTTTTGCAGTCAGAAATCGATCAAACATGCAACCAAGATGCATTAATAATAATGGCTTACTTGAATGCAAAAGTTGGGAACCAGGAAGAAGGATCAGCAGTCTGGAAAACATGGACTGGGGGACATAAATGAGGCAGGAGATAGGATGATAGAATTCTATAAAATGATTTATTCATAGCAAATAAATTTATAAGAAACATAAACATAGACTATATGGATTTCACCTGATGGTATGCACAGAAATCAGATCAATTAAATTTTTATGAGGCATCATTGGAGAAGTTCAATATAAGCAGTGAAAATTAGGCCAGATGCTGATTGTGGAAAAGACTATCAACTACTCATGCAAGTTCAAATTAAAGCCAATAAAGGTCAAATCATATCCACAGCAATCAAAATTTCATCTTGAGTCTATCCCTCCTAAATTTAAAAACCAACCCAGGAAAAAGTTCGAGACCTTGAACACTACTGAATGAAGATGAGGTGAGCTGTGGGAAGATATTAAGAATATCATCCATGAAGACTGTAAAAGGTCATTACAAAAAAAAAAAAGAAAGAAAGAAAAGAAAAACACCAAAACCAAACAACATAAATTAGATGTCAGGAGAGACTTTGAGTATTGCACTGGAGCCTGAGAAACCAAAGCAAATGAAAGAAACCCAGAAGTTAAGGAGCTGAATAGAAGATTTCAAAGTGCTCACTTTTTAATAATGTAGCTCCCAATTCTTGAAAGAAGTCCCTTCTGGTGCTGTGCTGTTGGTGGGAAAACTCCCTTGTTATGGCATTTATCTCTCCAAGGAAAAGAAGGCAACTTGTCTTGTGGCAGAACTGAGACCAAAAGGAGATAGGTGCACCTATATTCACAGAAGTGTTATTCACAATAGGAGCAAAATGGAAACAGCCTAAATGTTCATCAATCAATAAATGAATTGAGAAGTTTTGGTAAATTCACAC
Organism: Elephantulus edwardii; assembly: GCF_000299155.1. Classification (NCBI taxonomy): domain Eukaryota; kingdom Metazoa; phylum Chordata; class Mammalia; order Macroscelidea; family Macroscelididae; genus Elephantulus; species Elephantulus edwardii. The sequence goes on along the minus strand of NW_006400049.1, from coordinate 602,411 downwards.
TGTGGAATACTATCAGCCCTAAGTAACAACAATTTTGTAAAATACTGTGTAACATGGGAGATTCTAGAGAGCATTATGCTGAGTGAACTCAGTCTCATAAGGGCAAATATTGCATACGACTACTATTGTAAGTAAGAAGCAGGAATGACATCCACTTGCTAAACAAACCTCTGAAAACTCAATGAACTTTGATAAATGTTGGTAGTTGTGGAGGGGCTTCAGGCCTTTGGTTTATAGGGTCGCTATGAGTTGTGCTCAACTCAACAACAATCCACAACAACAACTATTGTAAACCTAAAACGATAAGTTCTCCATACCTTTTCAGTCTATATGCCATATAGATAATTCAGCAATCTGGGCTTTCTGAGGAGGAACGTGAAGTCAAGATTGGAGGAATACTCATCAAGAATCTGTGATATAAACATATCATAACCCTGCTTGCTGAAACTGAGGAGAACCTAAAGTGTTTGCGGCAGAAAGTTAGGGACTGTAGTCTTCAGCATAGAAAGAAGCCCAGCATAGAGAAGACAAAGATTCTTACCACTGAGCCAATTCCCAGCACCATGACAGATGGAAAAGTGATTGAAGTTGTTAAAAATTTCAGCTTGTGAGTGAAAAATGTCAGTCGCAAAGGGACAAATATTGCATGGTGCCACTGCTGTAAAATGGGACTTATATCAGGGTGGGGGTAAGACTGAGAAAAACTGGATAAATTGTGTATACTGCACTGAAACAGAGGAGGGACTGAATAATTTAAAAGTGATGTATGATAGGGCATTATGGTTATCAGAAGAATCCACAATTAAGGTTGCATAGTGGAATGTACTTGGGGTGGTGGGAGGGGTGCGGGGGGGGGGAATGTGTACCAGGGAGGGAGTCTTACTTTTGAAAGAGAGGAGCGAACTGGGAGGCGGGGGGAGAGGGCTGGGCGGGTAGAGAAGTGCACCAATGAATGAATGGAAATCCAAATTCTCTGTAAAAGTTCATTAAAATTATTGAGAAACAAAGAAAAAGAAAAAAAATTCAGCTTGCTCAGCTCCACAATCAACACTCTTGGCACCAGCAGTCAGGAAATCAAAAGTTGAACTGCTCTGGGAAAATCTACGGTCAGAGACCTCCTCAAAGTACTGAAGAACAGCAATGTCAGTCTAGAGCCTAAGGTGCGCAAGATCCAGGGCATGGTCTTCGTAGTTACCTATGCATTAGAGAGCTGGACAAACAGTAAGGATAACAGAAGAAGAATTGATGCCTTTGAATTATGATTCTGTATGAAAGTACTGAGCATGGACTGCCAAAGGAGAGGGTGAACCAAGTTTCTCCTTGGAGACTAGGATTTTGAAGCTCCATCTCACATACTTTGGGCATTTGGCCAGGAATGACTAGTCCTTGGAGAAGAACATCGTACTTGAAAGAATGAAAGGACAGTGTAGGAGAGGAAGACCCCTGATGAGATGGATTGACACTCAGCTCATAACTGGAGTAATAGAGTTAGGTGTTGGAGTCAATGATACTGGCTCAGGATAGGGTGGGATCCAGAGCTAATATATATAGGATCACTATAGGTCACAGGTGACTCTATGACACATAACAACAACAGCAGGATAACTAGGAAGATCTGTATAAATGTCCAAGGGGGAGGGGTAGAGGAGAAGGGAATAGAAACAAAGGGGAAAGTTGGTAATCACTAGGATAACAGAAATAAGCCGGCTGATGGGGGAGGAGTAAAGGATTGGGAAGGAGTCAATGAGAAGATTGGTTAATAATAAGCACAGATAATTTGTAATTATTATATAAAATATAATGCATAAGAATGTATGAAATAATGTAAAGACTGTATAAAACAATGTACATGAATAAAACACAATGTCAATTATTGTATGCAAACCAATAAAAAAGAGAAAATAAAAAGATATTTATTTGATTAAAAGGCACTATGAACATTTTGAGCTATGGTTGCTGAGCAGTAAGAAATTGCTCTACAATCCCAAAGACATGCCGTTTAAGGTCACCAGCACTAGGAGATGAATGGACAATATCCTCTTGCACAATTAAATGCCTCTTATTAACCTGGCTGAGGGTCAGCTATGGGTCCTTTTGGACTCTGTGGTACACAGCAACAGCAGCAGCAACAACAACAACATGAGCATTTATGTAAAAAAAAAGCCACTTGTTGCAATATGTTATTTAATTTCTTTGCTGAGTCTTCCATGGAAAATTGAATTGTTGACTATTTAAAAACTTTTCTTCACTTATGATGATACTGTTCTTTGTTCCATTTTTAAAATTTTTGTTTCTTTATACTAAGTTGCAACTCATTCAGAAGTACAAATGACTGCTTCTTGAAGTTGAGGAAGGTGAGAGAATTGGTTTCTCATACTTTGGACATGTAATTAGGCGAGTCTAGTTCTAAGTATAGAACATTATACTTGGAAAAGAATATTAGCAGAAATGTGAAATAGTCTCAGCAAGATGAAATGCAACAGTATGTAAAAACAGAACACAGCAAAGAATACACAGTTAAGAACTGGACATAACAATGTTTTATGATACATAAAGTTATTATGAATTAGAGTCAAATAGTTTGTACCTAACATCAAGAACATGCTCAATATACAAAGATTCCACTCTCCAATATGTATTAGACTTCAAGAAAATAAAATCCTAATAACTGGACCAATAGGCATTACTATGCTAGTTAAAAAAAAATCTGTATTGTCATTTTACTTGGATCTACAATAACGACCCATTGCTACAGTAGTTAATAAAGCAAAATATGAGTTGCACTGAGCAAAGCTGTAATCAAGGGTCTCTTTATAGCGATAAAGAACAAATATGTCAATTTAAAGGATGACATAATTAATGGTATTTTACATTTCTGAATGTGTGAGCCACATAATTCTTCATAAATTCTAGCCCCTTGAATGATCTGTTAAGCATATAGATTGAAAAGTTATGGAGAAAGGATACCTTCCTAATACACTCCTTTCTTTCTTGATCTTGGATCATGGAGTGTTCTCTTGTTCTATTCAGACAACTTCTTGAACACAATGAAGAGTTCTGGGATTCCCATTTTTTTCAATGTTAACCACAATTTGTTGTGATTCACACAGTCAAAGGCTTTTGCATAGTCAATAAAACACAGACATCCTTCTGGTCCTCTTTGCTTTCATCCAAGATTTATCTAATATCAACAATTATATCTCTAATGTAACACCCATTTCTGAAACCAACCTGTATTTCTGGCGGATCTGTGTCAAAGTATGTTTTAGATATTTGGGGTAATCATCAACAAGATTTTGTTTGCAAGTGACATTAATGATACTATTTGATAATTTCTACGTTCTGGGGAATTGTCTTTTGTGGGAATGAGAACAAGTACTTATATCTTCTAGCCTATCGCCCAAATAGCTGTCCTTCAAATTTCTTTGTCTGACCTGATGAATATATCCAGAGTTTCACCTATTTGTTGAACTGTGTCAATTGATATTCCATTAATTCCTGGGCTTTGTATTTGTCTATTCCTTCCAATCAACTTAAACTCCTTCTTTTATTACCATTAGTTGTTGATTATATGCTAGTTTCTGAAATGGTTACTTACCATCCAATTATTTTTGATACATTGTTCCTGTGTATTCCTTCCATCTTCTTTTGAAGCTTTTGGGATAATTTTGCCCGTAGCATCTTTAGGTAATGCAACTAGAGGCTTGAATTTGTTCTTCAGTTCCTTAAGCTTGAGAAATTCCTATCAAATTCTTCCCTTTGATTTTATGATGACTTTCTGGAGTTGATAAAATGGCATGAGAATTGGAGAAAGACTTATCAACAACCTGTATTGTGCAGATGATACAACCTTACTTGTAGAAACTGAAAAGGACTTGAATTGCTTGCTGTAGAAAATCAGGGATTACAGATTTCAATATGGGTTGCACTAAAAAAAAATTATTCTCACCACTGGGCCAAAATACAGCATCCTGATAGATAGATTGAAGTTGTTGACAAAATTCATCTTTCTTGAATTCACAAACATTTGCCACTAAGAGTCAAGAAATGAAAAATTAGTTACATTGGGAAAATATGCTGTCAAATACCTCTCTAGAATGCTGAAGAGCAATGGTAGTCTAAAAACTAATATGTTCTTATTCCAGGCCATGTCTTCTGAATTGAAAGCTATGCATCTGAGTGCTAGACAATGACAAAAGGTGTCAAAAAGAATTGGTGTCTTTAAGTTGTGGTGCTGGAAAAGAGAATCAAATATGCCATGGTCTGTTAAGCGAACAAACATGTCTATACTGGAGAGGGTGAAACCAGGCTATTCCTTGAAGCTACTTCTGACATACTTTGGGCATGCTGTAAGGAGATACCAGTCCTTGGCGAGGATATCATGCTTGAAATGGTAGAAGGATGGCACAGGTCAGGAAACCCTGGGTGAATTAGCTCAGTGACTGGAGTAATGGGGATAAGTGTGTCAGAGACAATGAAGTTAGTTCAAGACAGAGCTGGTATCAGACCTGTTGTACATAGGGTCACTATGAGGTGGAGTCAGCTCAATGGCACATAACGACAACATGAGTCATCGTCTACTCCATGGCACAATGAATATGGAAGACCAAAGAAGAATTGATACCTTTGAATTATGCTGGAGGTGAAGACTATACCTGGACTGCCAAAAGAACAAAGCCATCTTTCTTAGAGGAAGTCCTCCACAAAAAGGATTGACATAGTGACTGCCAAAATGAATTTAAACACAGTGGAGACTTTGAGAAGGTTACAGGATTCAGCAAAGTTTCTATCTTTTGTTCATAGGGTCACTATGAGTCAGACTCTACTTGGAATCCTCTAAGAACAAAAAGAAGTTACATTTTGAGAAGTTTAAATTGAATTAAAGGAAGTTAAAGTTTCTGAGATTATCAATAAAACAAAGCTTTGTAGGTGAACTTGGAGACGCTTTGATGGTTATATAGAATGGCAGCTGACAGAGCATATTTTGTCAGCCCACTCACATGAACGAGTATGAAAATTGCTCTCTTGTGCCATATTCCTGTTCTGAGATAGGCTATGTGATGTTCCTCTAGCCATTATGGTGACAATCAGGGTTTAAATCTGCATTATAAAGGAGAGTAGAATGAAGGTGACAGAAGTAATCCTGAGGTATGAATTTCTTTATCCAAAAAAATATTCCTTAAATAGCTGCAAATGCATATTTAAAGGAATGTTTTTACAAATTAATCATATTAGTTTCATTTACTGAACTAATAAGATGAATATGCAACTTTTGTGAATTCTCTTGAAAAATGTATAATCAACTTTTCACTGCATATGATTTAATTTTCTTAAGAAAAACTTGTGCATATTCAAAATTATTGGTTGATAATTCTTATGTATATGTATAAAGAAACAGTATGTTCTAAAATACTGCAAAAAATCTAAGACTATATAATATCATGAAAATAAACTTTCCTTGTGGAAGCAAAGCAAAATAAAATAAAATAAACTCTTATAATAACATTTTAAATGGGATGGCCTTTAGCATGAAAAACATAAGATGTGGAACAATATCTAAGGTGTCAAGATCTGCATAATGACTCCTCCACAAAGAGATTAAAGTGATCTTTCGTACGTTATCTCATTTAACTTTAACTTCATACCTGCTTGGTAAGTAACTGAATACATGTTCACTAAATTTAAACCTTCAATTCTATCAACTCAATATATGACATTAAATCAAACACAACTTGATCAGTTTTGTTAAAAGTAGGTCTACCCAATAGATAAAATTGTAACTGTAAAGTCTAATATGATTTATTTGAAGACAAAATTCTCACCAAAACAAATTCACTCTAGGTAAGACTGAAAACTAACACACATCTACCTAGTCAGTTTGAAATATCATGTGTTGCAGGGAAGTTGGAAGTCATGCCACCATATTAAAAATACTAGTAGGGTCATCTATAGTGAACAAGGTTATGATGACCTTCCCACCTAAGACAGACTTAAGAATCAGGTTTGGCTATGAATTTATGAAAATATGTACACTCAAAAATATGGATCTCTCCAAAAGAAGATTTTCTCCAGTAGAAGCAATCAAATGTGGAGATATAGTCATCAAATCCAAAACTCTGTACAGCATTCTTCCTCACATGGCTGCAGTGTTAGACTACACCAAGAATGAGCAACTGGGGAGTCTTTTCCAGAGGACGGACTACGTGTTTGGTAACAAATACTAGAGATCTGCATATGGTGCCTATGGTGCATTTAAGCATGCAGTCTCACACCCAGCTATTTTGGTTAGTTTATATTTAAATGAAAATGATTGATGAGTACTCATTGACAATATTAACAGATATTTCAATCCATAAGCTCTTAAAAATTCAAGTAGATCATTGTTGTAAAAATAGATTACTAGTAAAACAGTATGGGAACTCACGGTGGGGAAGTCTGAGGATGGGTAGGGACAAAATCACAAGGTTACACAGTTTGGGGAGAGGGCCAGTAAATTGGAAGGACCTGAGCGAAAAAAACAAGGTAATAATGGGCAAGGTCCAATGGTGATTACTTTTATAAAACATAATACATGAGAACAATTGTATGAAAAACAATGTGAATGAAGAAAAAAAAAAGAAAAACAATGTGAATGATGAAAATAATGAAACACTATGTATATGAGTTTAGGAAGCAAACAAATTAAAAAAAGAATAATCTGAGGGGGGCAGTGTGGAGATAGGATCCCTGTCCCTAAAAAGCTGTCCCCTAATCTAAAGGGAAACAAACAAAAAAACCACAAAAACTCGAGTAGATACTGAAGTGGCTTGTTATGGTTATGAACGCATTGATGCTGTCAAAAATCCCTGAGAGCAGGCTTGAATTGTTCGATAGAAACCACGCCCATCAAAATTAATCTAATAACGCCTCCTTGGTATGAGATGAGGACCATCACTATGGAGAGAACAGAAGGTCTTTCTTTCCTCAACCAAGCTATGGCTATTATAAAAGAAAAGATTGAAGAAAAGAGGGGTGTTTTCAATGTTAAAATGGAGTTTAAAGTGGTACCAAACAGATGAGACTGAATTTGCAAGACAGCTAGATAGACTTGAGAGAGAAAATGCAGAAGTAGATGGAGAGGAAGGTGGAGAAGAAATGTAAGCCAAAGCTCAAAATTAATTGTGGGAAATTAGGTCTAAATTACAGAATACAAAGCAGCCTTTCCTGGTTGTACTGTATCAATCCTAGACATAAAAATGTTCTAGTATGGGAAACTTTAAAGGTAAATATTTTTTTTTAAATTTCCAAATATTTAAATGTTCAAACAGACCAGAATGAGAAATGTTTCCCTGAATGTCAACAGATTTTACACAACAGCTCAAGTATTTTTTAAGAGGATGGTCTAAATTCACTAGAGACTAAAATCCTTAATCAAAATACACTCATAAAATTAGGTTTGTGGTTTCTTTTTCTCATGTCTTTAGATTGGCACTCTTTGTGCTTCAGTACCTCCATGAGATTGGCCAAAGGCATTCATGCAGTCCTAATACTTACAAAATGTATCCAAACAAACATTAAATATATTTCTGAGATACTTTTAAATTTTAAAAAATCAAATATATTGAATACTAAACATTTTTCACACTGAAAGAACTAAAGAAAAAAATGTGATACTCAAGTTATTATACTGAAGGTCTCTATGGTAAAAATATTAAAGCAAGAAGTATAAAAAGATTATGGAAAAACCAAGTAACTGTAGCAAAATAATTATTTGACACTAAACATTTCAGAACCAATGATATGGAAGGATGATGCCCAACTATGCTGTAAATATTGGTGAAAAAATAAGAATTCAGAATTAAGTAGAGTATCAGTTGGATTGATAAATGGATTCCATTCTCAACATTCTATTTCATTTCAAGAAGTTTGGAAAGTACTACCCGGACAACTGATCACAAGGTATCCATATTCCATATTTGTTCTAAAAAACAAAAAAAAGATGACCCAATGTAATGTGGAAATTATTGAACAGTAGCACTAATGCTATATTCAACTATAGAAGAATACAGAGTCATTGTACCAAAAAGAACCTACAGACATGGAAAAAATTCAGGAAATAGCATATAAGGATAAGCCAAAGGTGATTAAGGAGAAATTGGAAGTTGCTTTGAAGAAACTATCAAAAATAAGATCCCAGAAATGGAAAGGATACCAATTGACTTATTTCAATTAACAAATGCAGCCTGTGATTTGCTCACAAGTCTGAATGCCAGGAAATTTGGAGGACAGCCCTTTATCCAATGGAAAGATGATCCAACAAAATGTAAAAATTATTGAACAATATCATTAATATCAGATGGTTATTGTTGTTGTTGTTGTTATGTGAGGTCAAGTTGCCTGCAACTCATAGCGACACTATGTACAAAATCTCTGAACCCTGCTCTATTCGGTGCTGACCATAATGTCCCTGACACACCTACCCCCATTACCCCAGCCTCTAAGTCAATTCATCTCATCCAGAGTATTCCTCTCTTGCACTGTCTTTCCATAATTCCAAGCACAATGCTTCTCTTCAAGGACTGGTCCTGTCTTTTAATATGCCCAAAGTATGTCAGCTGGAGCTTCGGAATACTTGCCTCCAAGGAGTAGCCTGGTTTCACCCTCTGCAGGATAAACGTGTTTGTCCTCTTAGCATTCCATGGTATATTCAATACTCTACTCCCCAACCACAACTCAAAGCCATGAAGTCTCTTTGTATCATCCTTAGTCATTGTCTAACTTTCTGATGCATGGTGCATAATTGCGAAGGTCATGAACTGTATCAGGTACACCTTAGTATTCAGACTGATGTAGTTGCTCTTCAGGACTCTGGAGATGTCCTATACTAGGTATTGATGAAATGAACAGCTATGAGGTATTTAGAATCAGACGATAAAATAATCTACAATGCAGGAGATTAAAAGGTGAGGGAAAATGGAGTTTCTTTCATAGTTTTAAAAAAACATTTCTAGAGCCATATTGAGATACAATGTTGTGAATGACAGGATAATATCAAAATGCATATGAGGAAGTCCAGTAAAAACTCCTATCATTCATATATATATATGCACCAACTACTAGAGCCATAAGGAGGATATAGAAAACTTCTATCAACCTTTGCAGTCAGAAATCGATCAAATAGATGATCTATATGCATTAATAATAATGATGTTGTTGTTGTTGTTTTTATGTGCCGTCGAGTCGTTTGCGACTCATAGCAAATCTATGTACAACATCCCTAAACCCTGCTCTATCCTGTGCCAATCTCATTGCCTCTGACACACCCATCCCGATTACTCCAGTCACTGAATCAATCCACCTCAGAGAGGGTCTTCCCCTCCTGCGCCGTCCCTCCACTCTGCCCAGCATGATGTCCCTCTCCAAAGACTTGGCCCTCCTTACAACATGTCCAAAGTATGTCAGACGAAGCCCCAGAATCCTTGCCTCCAAGAAGCAGCCTGGTTTAACCCTCTCTAGGATGAATCTATTTGTTTTCTTGAGTACATTCAGTACTCTTCTCCAGCACCACAGCTCAAAGGCATCAATTCTCCTTCTATCCTCCCTGGTCATTGTCCAACTCTCTGATGCATAACAAGTGATTGCAAAAACCATGGCCTGTATCAGCGCACCTTAGTCTCCAGAGAGACACCGTTGCTCTTGAGTACTTTAGAGAGGTCCCTTACAGCAGACTTTTCCATCGCAATGCGTTTTTTGATTTCCTGGCTACTGGTGCCAAGAGTTTTAACCGTGGAGCCAAGCAAACTGAAGCTGTGAACAATCTCAATCTCTTCACCATCCATCCTGATGCTATCAATTGGTCCAGTGGTGAGAATTATTTTCTTCTTGACATTGAGCCTCAGTCCATATTGAAGGCTGCAGTCCTTGACCCTCTTCAGCTAGATTCACATTATGTCAAGAAATGAGAAGTTGTTACTAGCGTCACATGGATCAGGATCTTTGTGAAAAATAGAGAATACCGGCTAGATAGGGAGATTTTGCGGCCTAGTGATAAGGAGTTGCACTGCCAACCTAAATGCATACATTTCAAATCTACCAGCTGCTCTACAGGATAAATATGGGCATTATTCTCCTGTGTGATTTACTGTTTCTGAAAACCCATTGTAATGTCATCAATGAGTCGATTCCAACTCCACAGTACAAATAACAACAACCAGATATATGTGTGTTATTTCCATTGTTGCTGTTGATAGGTGCCATCGAGTTGACTATGACACATAGCAACTCTCTAAACAATGGGTATGAATTTTGTCCTATCATGGAATAGCTTCACCATCTCTGAAACATCTAACTCCATTGTCACAGTCACTGCATCAATTCATCTCATCCAGGGTCTTCCTCTCCTGCACTGACTTTCTGCTTTTTGTGTTTTGTTGACTATACCAAGACAATCAACTGTGTATATCATAAGAAATTATTGATAACACTGAGAAGAATGAGAGTTGCATAACACATAATTGTATTTATAATGAACCTATGTTGTCGTGATGGTGGTGGTGGTGGTGGTGTAGTACCATCAAGGCGGAACCAACCCATAGCTGACCTTCCAGAAGGTTTTTAGAGGCAGTTAATTTCATGGGAGGAGATTACACATCCTTCTCCCTCAGAGTAGCTTATGGATTTGAGCTGTGTGCCTTCAGATTTGCAGTGCAATTTCCTGTCACTAGGCCACCATAGCTACCTATAGGAAACTATAGATGAACAAGCACTTTTTTAAAATAGAACAAGGGAACACTGCATGTTTTAAAATTAGGGATATGTGTGAAAGTTGTATCCTTCCACTTACTGAGTAAATTTGTATGCTGAGCAAATATACAAGTTAATTGAACTATATGAAAAAGAATATGCAATAGAAATGGAAGAAGAGCCATCAACAAACTATTAACCTAGATGATACAAATTTGCTTGCTGAAAGAAGTCTTAAAGCACGCTCTAAGGAAGATTATTTGATTGTGTGGATCACAACACAACAACCACGAGTTACTTCTGTATAGTAAATGGACATACCAGTGTTGTTCTTATTTGTATCTCTCTAATAGTTAGGGATTTTGAACACTTTTAAAGTGGAAGTCGTGCCTGACCAGGACGTGGTATTTTGAACCACTTCTTATGCCTATGAAAATTGAACAATGAATAAAGGAGGCTAAATAATAACTGATGCCTTTGAATTTTGACATTGGCTAAGAGTATTGAATATATCATGGATGGCAAAGGAACTAATTTGTCTCTGTTATATTAAGTTTAGCCATAGTGCTTTTTGGAAGTAGGAATTATGCGACTTTGTCTCAACTAATTGAGGCATGTAATTTGGAGAAGCCATGATTGGGAAAGGATATCAGGCTTGGAAATCTAGAAAGTCAATGAAAAGAGAAAATCTTTCAAAGAGACCTTTTGACATTCTGACTATAATAAGTTTTAATCACAACAAAAATTATGAGGATGCCACAGGATTAGGCAAAGTTTTGTCTGGTGTACATAGAATCACTATGTCAAACTCAGAGTCAATGAATATCTAACAAGATTTGAAATAGTTATAAAAAAGTAATTAATTTCTTTATTAAAATTACTTAGATTTTAATCAACCAAAACCCAACATTATTCATTTGGAGACCATTACATTATTTGATGTTTGAAAAGTAATAACTCCTTTGTCACTAATCCTTTAGGCCAAGATATTAGTTTTAAGTCTAATTAATTATTACCTTATCTGTCTATTTCAACAATTTATACTTTCATTTCTGTATTTTTCTCCTAAGAACCAGTAATGTAACTCTCAAAATGAAAGTTAACAAAAATAAAAGCAATTAGTTAGCATGAATTGATTGCAATTCATTGTGACTATTTCAGAATAAATAAGCACATAGGGTTTTAAATGACTATAACTCTTGGAAGTTGATTACCACCAGATCTTTTTTCTGACATGTCTCTGAGCATGTTTAAATTAATAACCTTTTGTTTATTAACTGAACATTTTTCATTTTATACTAGTTTATTTACAAAATTTTAATACTTTGTTTTCGAAATCAGGTTCTTTCAATTTCCCTCAACGCCCCCCCCCATCAAATTGTACAACCCCATGATTAATCCTCCCTTCCCCATGCACATCATGATCCCCTCTGCTTCCACCCTCTTCCACCCCTCTTGGATCCTTATACTCTTATAGCCATTATTCTACAATAATGGTTTTATACATTATTTATTCTTGTGGGACCAAGTTAGATCATCCAGTGTAATGCTCTCCAGTCCCTCCCAAGATAGATAATAATTTACAAAATCATTGCTCCTGCATGCTGCATAGTTTTCCATTGTGTGAATGTACCACGATTTCTCAATCTATTCATTTGAGGTTGGTTATTTGGGCCATTTCCATGTTCTTGCATTGGTGAAATCTCCATTTGTATCTCAGTTATCATTTTCTCAGGGTATATTCCAAGTAGTGAATAGCTGGGTCATATGGAATTTCTATGTTCAGCTTTTTGAGGACGTGCCAAACTGCCTTTCAAAATAGTTGTACCCTTTTACATTCTCACAATGTGTAAGAATTACTTTCTTGTTATAGTCTCTCCAACACTGATTACTTTCTGCCCTATTAAACTTTGCCACTATTACATTGTGGTTTTTATTTGGCTATCTCATACTGCCTGTTACCTGAGCTTCTTACTGTATGATTCTAAACTGCTTTAAAATTAAAATTAAAGAATTATAATTTGTAATTCTTGTTATAAGCAATGTTGTTGTTGTTATGTGACCTGGAGGTGGCTAAAAATCATAAAGCCTCTATGAATAAGGTCTCTGAGCTTTGCCCTACCCTAAGTCAACTTTACTGACACACCTTACACCATTGCAATGGTCAGTGTCAATTTCTCTTGTCAAGAGTCCTCCTCTCAATAAGGTATTATAAATACATGGTACATGAAAGGTAGAGACAAGTCACCCTGTTAATTCATTATAATCTTCTATTTACAGCATCATTTTCTTCTAAGACTTCCATTGTTTTTCCCCCTGAAAGGACACTCTACAATAATCAGAAACAACTTTCTACTTGAATACAGTTTCCTCAAAATATATTTCATAACTGTCATATAGGGAACTTTAGTGACCTAGTAGCAGGAAGCTGCACTGCAATCGCAAAGCTCAAATATACCAGCTGCTCCACAGAAGAAAAATGAGCAATCTCTTCCCTTGTGATTTACTGAACCTGAAAACACACTGGAGTGTTGTTTGGGGCTTGATAGCACACAACAGTAACACCAACAACATATTTAAATAATAATTCATTGCTTTTCAACACAACAGATTTGTGAACATTGCTAATCATTTCATTTTTCTATTAACACTTTCTGACAATATTTATGTACATGATGTATTTTTGTATTGTTAATAGATCTCATTGAAATCTAAGTGTTATTGAGTCAGGTTCTTTGATATATTGCTGTGGTTAGAACAATTTCTGGTCCATAATTGAATGTGTATTTGGGGAATAAAAGATTAAAGCTCTAGTAGCCTAGTGGCAAGAAGCTGCATTGAAATCTCAAAGGCATACAGTTAAGTCTACCAGCTGCTGTGGTGAGACAAAGATGGACAATCTTCTACCATGTGATAAACTGCCTCCGAAAACTTGCTGGAGGATCACTTGTGTGTTCGTACTTGATGATATACAACAACAAAAAAACAATAAATGTTCTGGTCTGGAACCCTTTAAAATATTTCACCCAATTATTAGTGGGGATTTCATTATTTGAATATTATTTGGAGAACTTTTATCATTATACAAGAGTTGCCCAAGTAAGTTGGCCTCTTAATATAAGTTGGAGTTTATTGAAAAAATAAGATAGTTTAAATTTTACAGAAAATGATATTACTCTTCAGAATTCAATCTGGGGGGAAAATTGTTGATTCTATCACAATAATTCTCTTCTATAGCAATGAGATTTAACTCTTTGGTAATAAAATACTTTAAAGAGCTAATGAAAAATATGGAAATTCTGTCTCTGGAAATGTATTTCACTAATGCCTTAAAAGTATAATGCATTCTATTTAAGTGGAACTGGAGGCAAGATTAAAAACTGTAGCCATAGACTCAGGGGCTTTTCAATGTTAGAATGTAATTTTTAGATAACCTAGTCCAAATCCCTCATTTTAAAAATAAATAAATAAATAGAAGCATAGACAGCCAGCATGGCTTGTGGAAGATAACACAATTTTAAGTGATAGTATAAGATTTTATAGAGTATGAGAAACTCAGTGTTGTTTCTTTATAATATTTGCTGAAAAGAGTTTAAAATAAAATTTATCATACAAAATCTGAAATCAGTATAGAAGTTTAAGAGAATGACTTACATCAACTATATACACCACAGCAAGGTAAGATCCATAAGGCTTTTTGTTTTAATATTTATTTTTCTGGGTGATCCTTAAACCTTTTTTATATGTCTTTAATAGTCTTCTAATATATACACATTGAAAGTCTCTTAAATCTTCCAAATAAATGATATCATTTAATATATCAAATGAAATGGACTGACTCAGTTACTCAGTAATGCGAGTATGTGTGTCAGAGGCAATAAGGTTGGCTCAGGACAGAGCAGGATTCAGAGCTGTTGTACATAGAGTTGCTGTAAGTCACAAGCAACTCAACAGCATATAACAACAAGAATATTTAATTGAAGTGAAATCTCTGAGAAACACACAGTCTCATATTATTTTATTACTTCTTATTTTCTTGGACTTCTAAGAAAATTATTTTACTAAAAGTTATATATTACAGTATATTTGTTTTTGTTGTTAGGTGTTATCGATCAAGTCTAGTATGACTCATAGTGATCCTATGAACAAAAGTTCTGAACCCTGTCCTATCCTGTGCAATCCTCACACTTCCTGACACAGAAGAGCACATTGCAGCAGTCACCATGGCAACTCTTCCTAGCATTGTGTTCTTCTCCAAGGAGTAGCACCTCCTAATAACATACCCAAAGTATGTGAGCCTCATCATTCTTGCCTCCAAAGAGCATTTGGCTGCAGATTCACCAAGACACATTTTCGTTGTTGTTTTCTTAGCTGTCCATGATGTTCAGTGATCTTCTCCAACACCTATAAATTGATATTCTTCTTCTGTCATCCTTATTCATTGTCCAGCTCTCAGATACATAGCAGGTATAAAGACTATGACCTAAATCAGATTCACCTTAGTCCTCAAACTGACATCATTACTCCTCAATAATTTGAAGAGGTCTCTAACTGCAGAGTTTACCAGTGTGTCGAAATATATATTTAACTATAGGTATGTTTATTGTTATGTTACCAGATTGGACTCAACTTACAGTTGACCCTCCAGTTGTTTTTCAGAGGCAGATAATTGTATGGATAGAGATTTCCCGTCTCTTTATCATTCTTCCTTGAAGCAACTGGTGGATTCAAAACCACAATCCTTTCGACTGGCATATTTGACTTGATGACACCCAACGAAAGCAACATATAATTTAATAGTAAACTATAAAATATTTTTAAAGATGAAAGTTTACAAACAAAAAATTGGTAAAAGTCATTAAAAGTTCACCTTTCTAAGTAATTTGTTTAACTCCTCTCCACAATTCAAATGTTAAAAATAAATACCATATCATAGTTTGCTTAGTTTACAGTCTAATTTCATTAATAAAAGTAAATGTGCCTGCAAACCATGGCGTCAAATGTTTAAGGAGAGAACATTTTTGGAAAATTCCACAATTGATTGATAAGGAATGTGATGGATACAAAAATACTAACTGAAAGTATGTCAAAAAGTGTTGGATATTTATTAAGCAGTAATAAATGGATTTAATCTATTTATGAAATGTTATGTTGTTGTTTGGTATCCTTGAGTCAAGCACTCATAGTGACCCTATGAACAACAAGATCTCAATCCTTTTCTATTCTGTGCCATCCTCACACTTCCTGACACATTATAGCCCATTGTAATAATCACCCTGTCAATTTACCTGTTCGAAGTTCTTCCTCTCCTTTGTGGATCATCTGTCCTTTCTGAG
Organism: Elephantulus edwardii; assembly: GCF_000299155.1. Taxonomy (NCBI): domain Eukaryota; kingdom Metazoa; phylum Chordata; class Mammalia; order Macroscelidea; family Macroscelididae; genus Elephantulus; species Elephantulus edwardii. The sequence goes on along the minus strand of NW_006400049.1, from coordinate 586,353 downwards.
CATCGTGGACACCAAGAAATAGTCCCTCCTAGCAGCATTCCAGAAGTATTTGAGATGAATCATCATTATACTTGCCTCCAAAGAGCATGCTGACTGTATTTTCTCCAAGTTATATTTGTTTGTTCTTTTGGATGGTCAGTACTGTTCTCCAACACGATAGCTTAAAGATGTTAGTTCATTTCCTGTCCTTTTTAGTCATTGCCCTGCTCTCAGATGCATAAGAAGTGATTGAAAATATCATCATCAGAATCATCCTCAAAAATGACATCACTCTAGGGGAGCTCTGGTGGCCTAGTGGCAAGGAGCCGCAACTACAATCCCAGAGGCTCACGGTTTGAATCTGCCAGATGCTCTGCTGGGGAAGGAGGGACAATCTCCTTCTGTACCAGTCAGATCTGATTTGACGGTACACTCATACACAAAAATAATAAAATAAAAAAAATAAAATTAAAAAAAAATGACAACCCTCCTCCTCAACAATTTGGAGAGGTCCCTAACTGGAGACTTTCACAGTGAAATATGTCTCCAGATTTCCTGACTACTGGTACCATGGGTGTTAATAGTAGATGTTGACAGTTTAAATCTTTTCTCCATCTATCAGTATGTTGCCTCTCAGTCCAGTGGTAAGAATCTTTGTTTTCCTGACATTAAAATGCTATCCATATTTCATATTGATTCAATATGTGTATATTCTTTGCTCTTAAGCCATAAGTGCTTCACATTCTCCTAACTTTCAGCAAGCAAGGCTGTGTTATCCACAGAACACAGGTTACTGATGAGTCTTCCTCCTATACTGATGACACATGCTTCTTTATACAGTCCAGCTTCTCAAAAATTTTCTCAGCATACCAATTGAATAGGTATGGAGAAAGATAATACAACCCTAATGCACTCCCTTGATAATGTTAAACCACAAACCCTTGCTTTGTTAGCACAGCAGCCTGCTGGTCTAGGTATAGGTTTTGCATGTGGGAATTCTAATTCCTTTCAATATTAGCTAAAACTTGTTATGATCCACAGAGTCAAATGTCTTTGCATAGTCAATAAAGCATAAATAGACATTCTTCTTGTATTCTTTATTGTAGTCAATGTCCATCTAACAGCAGCAATGACATCTTGTAAATCCTGCGTGACCTTTTGGCAGTTTTATATACTGTTCTAGCCAATTTTTCATTATCTTCAGCAGTATTTTCTCAAATATGATACTAATGATATTGATTAATAAAGTCAACATTCTGTTTAATCACATTTCTTAGGAATGGGAACCAAATATGGACCTCGGTCAATCGATTGGCCAGATAGCGGTCCTCCAAATTTCCTTACAGATGGGTGAGCCCATCCAGAGCAGGATGTGATAATTAAAATAAGTCATTTGGTACCCCATTGATTCCTGGGGCTTTATTTTTTTTGCCAATGTCTTCATTGTAGCTTCCCTTCATCCTTCATTACTATTGGTTCCTGCTCACATGGTACTTCCTGAAAATTTTCAGTGTCCTTCAGTTTTTTTTGGTTCAGAGACTCTGTTTATTTCTTCCATCCTCTCTGGAAACTTTCTGGATCATTAAATATATGTTGCTACTGTTTTTCAATATTTTGACTCCAGGCTTACATTTGTTTTGTAGTTCTTTCAGCTAGAGAGATGCAGATTAGATTCTTACCTTTTATTCTCTAATTCCAGCTCTGTGCACTTTTCATTAGGATACTTTGTTTCATCTTCTAAATCTACGATTTTCAAATCATCTCTTCAGCTCCTTTACTTTAGCATTTTTCCCATTTGTTTTGGCTTCTCAATGTTTTGGTGTAATTTTCGGTGTCAGTTCTGATATCCATTTTGTTTTTTTCTTTCTCCTCTGTCGTTATAATGACCTTTCCCCTCTCTTCATGGGTAATATGAACTCATCCAGTCTTCTATTACTGGTGTTCAATACTTCAAACCTATTCTTGAGATTATTTTGAAATTCAGATGGAATAGGTTCAAAATAATATTTTTTGTTCTAATGGACTTGTTTTAATAGTCTTTGAGCTCAATTTGAAATTACTTATAAGCAATTGATGGTCTGACCTATTGTCTGCCCCGGCCTCGTTTTAGGAGCTGCTGTTGAGTTCTCCAATGATTCCACAGATATAGTCATGTAGTCAATCTGTTTTCTTTGCAGCTCCATCAGATGAGGTCCATGTATAAAGTCACCACTTGTATTTTTTTAAAAGGTATCTACATCACAAAGAAAAATGATCTGACAAAGTGTGCAAATTATTTAACAATACCATTAATATCACATGCAAGCAAGATTCTGCTTGAAATTGAAAAAAAAAATGAGAACTGCCAGATGTGCAGGCTGGGTTTAGAAGAGGCTGTGATACTAGGGATATTATAACTAATGTTAGATGGATCTCTGAGAGTACCAGAAGAATATCTATCTGTGTTTCATTGATTTTGCAAAGGTATTTGACCGTGTGGATCACAACAAACTATAGCTAACTCTGAGAAGGAATGCGAATCCAAGAGCACTTAATTGTGTCTATGCAAAACCTGTACTTGGACCAGGAGGTAATCATCAGAGCAAAGCAGGAAACACTGCATGTTTCACAATTGGGAAAGGTGTACTCTAGGGATGTGTCCTATCTCCATACTTTAACATATAGATTGAATAGATATGGAGGGAGGATATAACGTTGCTGTATACCTTTCTTGATTTTAAAATATGCATTGTTCTTTGCTATTTTCATATAATAGCCTCTTGATCTATGTATAGGTCACACATGAGCACAATTAAGTGTTCTGGTATTCCCATTCTTCTTAATGTTTACCATAGTTTGTTATAATATACTCAGTCAAATGCTTTTGCATAGTCAAGAAAACATAAATAGGCATTCTTTTGGAATTCTTTGTTTTCAATCAGAATTCATCTGACATCAGCAATGATATCCCTGGTTCCATGTCCTTATCTAAGCCAAGCTTGAATTTCTGGCTGTTCTCAATAAATATACTGTTTTAGCACTGAACCAATATCCACCAGGACAGTTATGCCCTTAACCTCAAATTCTATGTGGAGAAAACCCCAAATATGCCAGAGCGACTGGAAACACTTCTCTAACCTATGTAACAGGGAATATGACATAGAAAAAATGGATAAATTTGTAGATCATTAATTACAGTATACTGAGAAACTATTACTAAAATGGATTATTATAGTGTCGAATTTAGGGCAGCATGTGTGTTTCTGAATGTTGCAGAATGGAAGAGTATGTTTGGATTGATATAAAACCTACAAATCTTTATAGAACAGTCACAAGTGGCATTACATGTTTAGTCACACAGCAGATTAATATGGATAATTGGTTTGGTGGTGGTGGTATTATTGTTGTTAGATTCCATTCAGTTGAGTACAACTCATAGCAATCCATTGAACAACAGATCTGAACCCTATCCTGATCATCCCTGACACACTTGAGCATATTGCCGCAGTGATTGTGTCAATCCATCTCATTAGGGGTCTTATCCTCATGAGCTGACCATTTACCTTTCCAAGTATGATATCTTTTTCCAAGAAATGGCCTTTATGAGAAACATGGCCAACATATGGGAGAGAAAAATCTTTGTCATCTTTGCTTCCAAGGAGAATTCAGCTGCACTTTTTTTGAAAATATATCTGTTATTTTGGCAGTTCTTTAAATATTCAATTATCTTCTTGGATTTATTAGGTATGGAGAAAGGATACAACTCTGATGCAAGCATGTCCTGATTTTAAACTATTCTCTTTCCTTGCTTGAAAAAAAGCTTCTTGGTCTAGATAAAAGTTTATATAAGATAATTAAGTGCTCTGGGATTCTTATTCTTCTCACCATTAGCCAGAGTTTGTTATAATCCATATAGTCAAGGGACTTTGCATAGTTAATAAAACACATAAAAATATAATTCTAGTGTTCTCTGATTTCAGCTAGGATCCATCTGACCTCAGTACTGGTATCCGTCTTCTAAACCCACCTTGATCATCTGACAGTTCTCTGTTAACTGTTTTAAGCATTTTGGATGATCTTCAGTAACATTTTGTAACATGTAATATTAATGATACTGTTAGATAATTTCCATATTCTGTTGAATCACTTTCTTGGGAAGGGCAACAAATATGTCTCTCTTCCTGTCATTTGGCTAAGCAGCTATCCTAAAAATTTCCTAGCATAGACTAGTGAGCACAATCACTGTTGCATCTGTTATTTGAGACATGTCTGGTATTTGTTGGTATTGCATAGATTCCCTTTTTTTTTCATTCCATTCCCTTCGGTCCAGCTAGAACTTCTTGAATTATCATTGACTTTTCTTCATATGGCACTTCTTGAAATATTTTTGTTGTCAATCAATTGGGTTGTTGTTTGTTTTGGGGGTTTGAATGGGGTTTTTTGGGTATAGTGACTTCTTGTATTTTCTTTTAATGCTTCCATGATGATTCAAGATCTAGACATTTAAGATTCAAGATGCATGGCACCAGTGATATCATTGATGATGTCAGATGGATCTTAAATAAAAGCAAAGAATAACAGAATAATGTCTATTTGTGCTTTATTGATTATGCAAAGTCATTTGACTGTGTGAATCATAACAAATTATGGATACCACTAGAAGAATAAGAGTGCCAGAATACTTGATTGTGCTAAAAAACCTATACCTAGACAAAGAAACTGTTGTGTGAACAGAGCAATGGAACACTGCTTGGTTTAAAATTAGGAAAAGTGTGTGTCAGGGTTGTATTCTTTCTCCATAATAATTCAATCAGTATATTGAGCAAATTATTCGAGAAGTTGGGATCTATGGAGAAGAATGTGAAATCAGGATTAGAGGAAGACTCATCAATAACCTTCAAGTATGCAAGTAACAAAACCTTGCTTGCTGAAAATGAAGAACACTTATAGTACTTGCTATAGAAGATCAAAGAATACAGCCTTCAATATGAATCACATCATACAGTGTCAAGAAAACAAAAATTCATATCTCTAGACTGATAGGCAACATCATGGTAGGTGGAGAAAAGACAGAAACTGTCAACAACTTCATGTTACTTGGATCCACAATTAATACTTGTTACCAGCAGTCAGGAAATCAGGAGACATATTGCACTGAGAAAGTTTGCAGTAAGGGGCCTCTCCAAATTTCTGAGAAGTAATGATATTAGTTTGAGAACTGTTGTTATTAACAACAACAACAACAGTGATATTAGTTTGAGGAATAAGATATGCTTTATTTAGGCCATCGTCTTTTCAGTCCTTTGGTATACTGTTGAGAATTATACAGTGAATAATGGTGACAGAAGAATGGATGCCTTTGAACTGTGGTATTGGAGAAGAGTACAGAATATCCCATGGACTGCCAAAGGAACAAATAGATATGTCTCAGAGAAGGTGAAGCCAAAATGCTCTTTGGAGGCAACGATAATAAACCTTTGTCTCACATACCTTGGTCATGATGCTCAGAAAGGCTATTCACTAGAGAGGGACATCATTCTTGGAAAAATGAAGGGAAGGCAGAAGAGAGGAAGACCCGGAAGCATGTGGATTGACACAGTGATTGAAGTAATGGCCTCAAGGGTGTCAGCGATTGTGAGGATGTCACAGGATAGGACAGAGTTCAGATTTGTTGTTCATAGGGTCACTGTGAGTCATATTTAATGACACCTAACAACAACAACAGCATATCTTAATTTTTTTTCATAGCATCTTTCAGTATTGTAACCTGTGACTTGAATCTGGTCTTCAGTTCTTTCAAATTTAGACTTGCTTAATGAATTATTTCCTTTTTTATCCTCCAACTCAAGCTTTTTGCATCTTCCATGATCATATTTTGCTTTGTCTTCTCAAAGTGCCTTTTGAAATATTTTTTTTTCTTTGGCATTTCTCCATTTTATGTTGGTCATGCCACCTTCAAGCAATTTTCTGAACCTCTTCTGAGATCCATTTTGATATTTTCTTCCTTGTCTGTCTTTGTAATGACCTATGGCAGTCTTGATGGATAATATTTTTGGTATTATTCTATTACTCATCTTGTTTTCAGTCATTGATGTTCAGTGCCTCAAATCTATTCTGGAGATGATTTTTACTTTCAGATGGGATAGATTCAAGATCATATATTGTTTTCTGTAACTTGAGTAACAGTTTACTCAGAATCAACACTTGGTCTGATTGTGACAACTAATATTGAGCTCCTACTACTCCTTCCACAGATGTAGTCAATAAGAGTCCTGTGTAATGTGTCAGGTCAAGTCCATATGTAAAGCTACCTTTTATGTTTTTAAAAATATATTTATGATCAATAAATCACTGACCATACAATATTCAATAATTCAATATTTGCCCCTTTTCTGTATCCAAGACCATATTCTTTTCTTATTGTTTCCAACTTCTGCATTCCAGTCACTAATAACTATTAATGCATCTTAATTGAATGGTCAATTTTGGACAGCAAAAGATAGGAGAAATTCTTGATTTCTTCCTTTTTGGCTTTTATGTTGGTATATATATTTTTATAATAATATAAAATAACAGGCCTTATTTGTATGCAAGGAGATAGTATCCTATACCCCACAGCATTGTACTTTAAGATAAACCTTTAACTTATCTTTTTTTACTATGAATACAACATCATTCTTCCTCGGTTTTTTATCCCTGGCATAATAGACCATGTAATGGTCTGATTCAATATGGCCCATTCCAGTCCATCTCAGTTTACTAGTGCCTAGAATGTCAATCTTCATATGTTCCATTTAATTTTTGGAAATTGCTTGTTTTTCTACATATATAATTTATACATTCAATATTCCAATTACTAAAAGGGAGCTCTGGTGGCCTGACGTTGCACTGCAAGACCACAGCCATGCAGTTTGAGACCACCAGTTACTCCATAGGAGAAGGATGGGTAATCTACTCCCATGCGATTAACTGTCTCTAAAAGCTCTCTGAATAGTCAGCTATGGGTTGGTTCCAACTCCACGATACACCACCCTAACCACCACAACAAAGTCATTCTTCATATGAGAGATGTGCTGAAACCTGCTCATCACAAGTGAGGTTCAAATGCAGATAAACTCAAGAAATTGGATGCAAATCTATGACTATGTTTGTTTATTCTTTGACGAGAAACTTCCCTTCTTCTTTTCTAAATAACAAGTGGAACATTTCAGAGGAAGTAGTTCTCAAAAGGGACGCCATGCTGGAATCGCTTTATGGTTCTGAGTACCTTCACCCAATTGAGTATGCCACTATACAGTGGTTATAACAAAGATGGTACTTATGGGAGTTTCCCCAATATGGGCACCTCATACAGTTTGCTAACTGTAAACAAGGCAAAAATTCAAAGAGCTGTGTCAGATTAATTGAAATGAGATTTTAGGTATAAAAAGAACATCAGCTTGTTTCACAGGCAAATGGGAGTAGATTGTGGGAAAAGATTTATTCTAGAAGGACGGTGATTCTTATATGGTTACTCAAGAAAGGAGTCCTAATAGTACCACCTTCTGCCACATGTGTTTTCAACGGAATGCCAAAATCCAAGCGTGAGAAGAATGTTTCCTTAACCAAAACTGCAAAGAAAGGCTTGGAATTGAAACAATACATGCAACCCCCTGAATTCCAGAGCCCATGAATTATCCCACAACTTCAGAAATGTGTGGACACATACAAGTACCTCTTCATCTTCTCCGTGGCCAACAGGGGGAACAGCAAGCTGAAGGACATCAGGAATGCCGGGAAGAAACGCCAGATGTTCTTTGGCAAAAATAAGGTGCTGATGGTGGCCTTAGCTTGAAGCCCATCCAATGAGTACAGAGACAACCTGCACCAGGTGAGCAAGAAGCTGAGGAGTGAAGTTGGTCTCCTTTTCACCAATCATATTAAGCAAGAAGTGAATGAGTGGTTCACTAAATTCACGAAAATGGTGCTCGCTTCGGCAGCACATATGCTAAAATTGGAACGATACAGAGAAGATTAGCATGGCCCCTGCGCAAGGATGACACACAAATTCGTGAAGCGCTCCATACTTTTGACCCTGAAATTAACCAGTCTGTAACGGAGGCTAACTCCTTTCACCTACAAATTTCATCTTTGGATACAAAGCTAAGTGGATTGTCCTTACGAAGGGACTGTTTAAAAAGAGGCAGGGAAAAGAAAAGAAAAAATATATATATAAAAAAAATAAATTCACGAAAATGGACTTTGCCTGAGCTGGTAATAAAGCAACTTTCACAGTGAGCCTGGATCCTGGGCCCCTGGAACAGTTCACCCACTCACTCCACGGAGCCACAGCTGAGGCAGGTGGGCCTGTCCAATGCCCTCAAGAAATGTGTGGTGACTCTGATGTCTGACCATGAGGTGTGCAAGGAGGGTGATGTGCTGACCCCAGAACAAGCACACATCCTGAATCTTTTTGGTTATGAGATGGCTGAATTCAAAGTGACCATCAAGTACAAGTGGGATTCACAGTCCAGAAGGTTTGAACAGATGGGCAAAGACTTGCCAGAGAATGCAACTGAGTCAGAAGAAGAGTCAGAGGAAGATAATGACTGACTGGGTTGCTCAGAGTGGTGGCCTGTGGTGCTTCCCAGGTCTCCCTTTGCGTGGATCAGCAGTACAGTGGCACCAGCTTGAGAGAACAGTTATTTCTTCTGTTACAGATGAAGATAAGGGAGAGTGAAAGGGGCTGTGTCTCTGTAAAGAGTACAACTTCATCTGCAAGGCTACTCCCTATGAACAGCGAAAGAAACTACATACAAAAAGCAGCTTTGGGGTTTGTGCTTTTGTTTGAACTGCAGGATTCTTGTTCACCTCATGAGCCAGCTCCCACTTCTGACCACTGTGGTCAGCAGCCCCCAGGGCTCTGGGTTCTCTCCTCCAGCCCTGGGCACCCCTTGTTTGAACAGGGATCTTCTGAGCATTCTTGTTCCTCCCTCCCCTCAAAAAGAAAAAAAAAACACAGCTGAGGGCCCTTGGATGGCAAACTTCAGCTGGAGGGGGTGGGGATGTGCTGCTGGAGCTAGGAGCAGAGTATTCACATGAAGAACTTTATTATTATTGACATCTCCAGTTGTAGGCTTTTGCCAAACTGTTCTAGTTCTATGAAATTTAAGATATTTCTGAAAATGGGAAAAGCTCTTAAATAAAAAAAAGAATGGAGTCAACATAGAAGACATTTTGGAGTTGAGACAAAGGTTCTAAGGCAGCTCTGTAAGAGATTGGGTGAGAAGGCTCCCTCTGTTAGCCCAGTATTGAGAAGGCCTAAACAAATAATTTCTATCAATCAGAGTAAAAGGTAATTAATGATAGGTTGTCCACTTGGAATCAGTTGAAGTATAAACTCAGGTAGTTAATCAAGATATGGTTTGATGAGAAGGGTAAGGTCTTCTGATCTACTCCCTAGATGGGAACATGAGGCCATATGTGCCTGTGTGAGTAAAATGGCCTGGAAGTGGAGAAGGAACTTTGTTGGAGCTTCTGGACACAGAAGCCCAAAATACTATCATCTCCAAATCTGTTGATAAAATCTTAAAGGAAGGAAAGTTGCCTTAGGGAGAATATGGGAATGGAGCAATTGACTAAGGTAACAAGGGTGAAAGTTTGAAAAAGAATAGGAACATTTATACAGATGTTGTATGAGGTGATTGTATCTCCTTTACCTTAATGTATTATTATATTTTTTAAATTTTCTACTAGTTTATTTACACAATTTGAATGCATTGTTTTTAAGAACAAATTCTTTCAATTTCCCCACCCCACCTCATCTAATTGATTCATTCTCCCTCCCCCTGCCTTAATGCATTATTGATATGAATATTATGTTTAATTGTGGAATACTAGCTCTACCAGATATTATAAAATTGAGGGCACGTATGTTTGCCCTGAGGCCAGTGTTGTTTGTACGTGCTGAAAGGAAACCATGAGAATTGCATGAGCCCACTCCTGTTGTTCATCTGAAGCAGTATAGAATACATGGTGAATAAAAAGAAATAACTGCTTTTATTGAAGACATGCTGAAGATTGAGATGTTAGTGTCAAGAAATTCTGTGTAAAAACAGCCCTGGATAGCCTGTACAGAAGGTAGATGGTTCATAGAGGTTAATTGTAGACTACTGAGGCATAAATAAGTAGTGGCTCATGTGTCTTCAGCAGTCTCAGATACAATATTCATGGTGCAGAAAATATGGTAGACCAAAGGAGACTGTTACTCAGTGATATACATTAGAAAATCTTTGAAATGAACCATACATAATTTGCATTCACATGAGAAGCATCAGTGCTAAAATCTATAGCATGACCAGAGTGTCATTAGAACACACTTACTGTTATAGCCTGCTTAATAAAAATTTAGACTCGGTGCACATATACAGTTAGCTTGTACATTATGTTGATGATATCTTTTTCATAACAAACATTGAGAGCAAGCAAGGGGTGATTTTAAAAGAGTTCTTTTCACACATGACCAACAAAGGTTCATTGATAAAGTGGTCAAAAATCTAGGTCCCTGCCTCCAAAGCAAAAGTATTGGGAATAACTTGGCCAGGAGTAACTTATGACATTCCACAGGCAAATAAGTTGCTCTCACTACCTACTCCCAACACTAATTACAAGACCCAAAGTTTGATTGGTCTGTTTAGATTTTGGGAGACCCTTATCCAACATCTTTTACTATTGTTATCTCTCATCAATAAAGTAACTCTCAAAAAATTCTTTTAAATGGTGGTCTGAGCAGCAGCAAGCTATGACTGAAATATAAAAAACTGTCTCACTCTTCTTCCCTTGATTGGGCGTGATTCTTGAGGCATCTGCCACATGTGCTTATGCAGTTTGAAAATTATGCCAAAAATCTGAGAAGGCTGATGTGCAGTAGTCATCAGGATACTGGACTAGGACATTTTCTGTTGCTGATACATAATATACACCATTTAAAAGACAGTTACTTGCCTGCTATTGGGCATTTGTTGAGACTGTTTCAACTACAGAAGGACAAAAGATAATTACAAGACTTAAAATGTTCATCATGTCATGAGTGATGTCATAAAAACACTCTACTAAAGAAAGTGATATCCAAAATAGCTTTGTGATAAAATAGAAATGGTTTATACAGGAATGTTGTTGTTGTTATGTACTACTGTAGAGTCCAAAAATACCCCTAGCTGACCCTCCTCAGATGCAGTTAATTGCATCAGAGACTACCCATTCTTCTCCCATGGGGCAACCAGTGACCTCAAACCTCTTGCCTTAAGGATTGCAGTACAGCTTCTTGCCACTAAGCCACCAGGTCTCATAAGCATGCAATAAGTTGCATGCAAGGAGGCATGCAGTGTCTGTGCAAGCAAGGAGCCTGTTTTCAGAATTGGTCCTACCCTAGAATCTCTGGAGATGCTACCAGAGCCCATTGCCATAAAGAGAGTGTCATATGAAATACTTCCTGCTAATCCAGAGGGCTGCTTGGTTCACAGATGGAAGTTCCAAGATACATGGATAACATTTGATGTGGAAAGCTGCTTTATGAAGTCCAGTGGATGGGAAAACCCTGACTGAGGAAGGTGAAAACAGATCAGCACAATGGGCTGAGTGTCATTCTGTCTTCCCAATAGTGACTGAGGAACTGGGCAATGATAAGAGTTCCTACGTTTGGATTTTCACTGATTCATAGGCAGTAACTAATAGTTTAGTCATATAGTCAGACAAATGGGAAATATGAAAATGATTTATTAAAAGGACACTAGTGTAAGTTATGGACCAATGAAAAACACTCTGTAAATTTAGGTGGTGCTTGAGAGCTAGTATTAAAAGGTCTTCTTTGTATATGTATAAATGGTATCCCATCACTCATAACTTTGCATTTCAGGATGACTCTAGAGGTTGTCTTTTTGGCTAAGAATGTGAACCCGTGTCTCTTCACTGTTTTATTCTTGGCATAGCAGAGTCAAAACCTGTCTGATTTCAAATGGCTTACACCAATCCATCTCAGTTCTCCAATGCCTGTTGTTGTTGTTATGTGCCATCCAGTTGCCTGCGACTCATAGCGACCCTATGTACAACAGCCCTAAACTCCGCTCTGTCCTGTGTCAATTGCACTGTCTCT
>NW_006400049.1:569542-573225 GCF_000299155.1 Elephantulus edwardii | reverse complement strand
ATTCAAAATATTGACAACAACAACTATAGCCAACCAAAGGAAACCAACATTTACAGTCTGAAATCAATCAAACATGCAATCAAGTTTGTTGTTGTGTTGTCAGGTGTCATTGAGTCAAATATGACTCATAGCGACACTATAAACAAAAGATCTGAAACCAGTCCTATCCTGTGCCGTCCTCACACTTCCTGACACACAAGAGTCCATTGCAGGAATCACTGTGTCAATCCATCATGATGCGGATCTTCCTCTCCTTCACCAACCCTCCACCCTTCCCAACATCATATCCCTCTCCAAGGAATAGTACCTCCTAACAATATGTCCAAAGTATGTTAGGCAAAGCCTCATTGTACTTGCTTCCAAAGAGCACTCTGGATACACCCTCTCCTATATATATATCTATTCATTTTCTTGGCTGTTCATGGAATGTTCAGTGCTCTTTTCCTACACCACAGCTCAAAGGCATCAATTCTTTTTCTGTCATCTTTATACATTGTCAAGGTCTCAGATACATAGCTAGTAATCAGAAAGACTATGGTTTGAACCAGACACAACCTGGCATCACTACTCCTCAATAATTTGGAAAGGCCCCTAATTACAGATTTTCCCACTGCAATGCACCTCCTTATTTCCTAACTGCTCATACCAAGGGTGTTAATTGTGGCTCTAAAGAAGATGAAGCTGTTGACAGTGTCAAAGTCCTCTCCATCTATCATGACACTGACTATTGAACCAGTGGTAAGAATCTTTGTTTTCTTGATATTGAGATGCAATCCATTCTGAAGGTTGCATTCTTTGATCTTCTTCAAAAAGATTAATTAATAATAATTGGTGTCTGAATGCAAAACTAGGAAGAAGGATCCAAAGATGGAAATTATAGACTTGGTAATAAAAATGAGACCAGAGATAAAATTATAGTATATTGTATAATCAATGATTTATTCAATGCAAATAATTTTATAAAAAATACAAGTATAACCATACATATGGACCTTATGTGATAGACTACACAGGAATCGGAATGATTTTAGTAGTGGAGAGAATCACTGTGGAAGCTCAAGGTCAGCTATGAAAACTGGGTCAGGGGTTGATTGTGGAATAAACCACCAGATACTCATGAGTACATTCAAATTGAAGCTAAAGAGATTGAAAACAAATGCATTGAACCAACATGAGCTTGGGTCTTTCCCACTTGAATTTAAAACAATCTCAAGGAGAGGTTTGAGGCCTTGAACACTAACAAATGAAGACCAGATGTTCTATGGGATGATACCAAGAATATCATTCATGAAGAAAGCCAACAATCATGACACACACGAGGAGGTAGAGAAGACCAAGGTGGATGTCAGAAGATACTCTGAATATTGTACTTGAATTCAAAGAAGCCAGAACAAAGGGAGAAAATCAGGAAGTTAAAAAGTTGAACAGAAGATTTCAAAGGGAAAGTTCAGGAAGATAATATAGTAAGACAAAATGTGCAAAGAGTTGGAGTCAGAAAACAAAATTTGCCCATCATTTCTGAAGATAAAGGAAGTGAATGAAGAATAAATTTAAGGCTTGAGTGGCAATATTTATAGCTGCTATAGGCAAAATTTTAAAGGTCCAGGAAGCATTAAAATAAATGAAATGAGAACACAGAGTCACTATACCAAAAATAATTGATTCAGAATGATTTCAGGAAGTAGCATATGAGAAATAACCTGTGTTAATAAAGGAGGAAATTGAAGTTGCTCTGAGTGAAATGGAAAAAAAAGGGCCCCAGGAATTGATGGAATACCACTTCACATATTTCAACAAACAAGTGTACACAACAGATTGTGCTAAGAAATCTGGAGGGCTGGATAAGATTTATATTTATTCCCATTTCCCAAATTATTTCTATTTATTCCCTATCTCAATAAAGTGTGGAAACCATAGAATAGTATCATTAATATCCCATGAAAGTAGAATCTTGCTGAAGGTTATTAAAAACAAGTGAAACACAACATCAAAAGAGAAATGGCAGAAATACAAACTGGATTTAGATGAGGCATGGCACTAGGGATATCATTGCCAATGTCAAATGGATCTTGGATGAAAAGAGACAGTACCAGGAGGATGGGGTTTTTTTTTGTCTTATTGACTATTCAAATGCATTTGAGTGCATGTGTCACAATAAATTCTGGCTAACACTGAAAAAATTGGGAATCTTAGAATATTGTGCTAATGAAAAACCCATTTGTAGGCAAGGAAACTGCTGTCCAAGCAAAGAAAGAGAATGAAGCATGGTTCAAAATAAAAAAAAAATAAGTTTTATTTATACTGTTTTACTTAGAAAGTTTGTATACATTGTTTTCACACCAGAACTTTCACATGTCCTTTACCTACCCTTCCCTCCACCCATGAAATTGTACCACACTATGATTATCCCCATCTCCACCCTCCCCACTCTGCACCCATGCTCCCCACATTTGATCCTCATACATGTTTTAATAGTTATGTTTCTATTTCTATAGTAACGGTTTTATACAATATTTGTCTTTGTTGGACTGAGTTCACTTAACATAATTCTCTCCATTTCCTCCCAAGTTAGGTTTTCAAAATTATTTTCAAAATCATTTCTCCTACATGCTCATGTGAATATACCGTTATTTATCAATCTGTTGTGGTTGGACATGTGGGCTGTTTCCATGGTAAATAATTGTTGTTGTTGTTATGTGCTGTCGAGTCGCTTGCGACTCATAACGACCCTATGTACAACAGCCCTAAACTCTGCTCTGTCCTGTACCAATACTGCTATAAAAATCAGTGTGCAAATCTCTGTTTTTACCTCAGTTCTCATTTTCTCTGGGTATATCTCAAGCAGTAGAATCTGCTACTGGGGTCAGATAACATCTCTATTGTTTTGATTTGCATCTCTCTCTTTGCTAGTAATGTAGAGTCATTCTAGTTCACTAAAGTTACTAGTGGTCATGGAGTATGTGCGAAAGGAGTTGGCTACAATGCCTCAAAGTAGGCAAAGAAGACCAAGAATGGATGAAACTGAAAGCAGTCGCAGACTTCCCGGAGCACATACCACCATAAGGGATCTGGAAAGTCTCTGTTAAACAAAGACTAATTTCTCACGTTCTTGATAAGGTTGTTAAGAGGGCAGTAAGACCTTGCTCATGAGTACAAAGATGCTTTCTTTGAAACTGTTCATGCTTATCTATACTTTGTTCCATACGCGTAAACATTTACCCACCCTTTGAAATCATGCTTGGCTTGCTTTAATTTTCTGCTAATAAAAGCAAGGGCTCTGAAGCTGCTCAGTATCATTAGCCTGAGCAAGCTCTTGGTTCTCTGGGGGGAAATAAAAATTCCGTTCACTCAGCTCTACTCACGAGAACCACCAGGTAATTTTGAGCATTTCTCCGTGTGTCTGCTGACCATCAGAATATCTTCCACAGAGAAAAGTCTTCCCAAGTGTTTTGCCCATTTTATTTATTTATTTATTTATTTTATTGACACACTAACTGGGGAAATGAGGGTTGTTGTTGTTGTTGTTGTTTTTGTTGTTGTTATGTGCCGTCGAGTCGCTTGCGACTCATAGCGACCCTATGTACAACAGCCCTAAACTCCGCTCTGTACTGTGCCAATCGCACTGTCTCTGACACTCCCATCCCAATTATCCCAGTCACTGAATCAATCCACCTCATAGAGGG
>NW_006400049.1:566968-568506 GCF_000299155.1 Elephantulus edwardii | reverse complement strand
GAGGCCCTGTAGAGTACTATCAACTATTGATATGAGACTTTTATTTGAATTGGTATTGCCAATTGTTTTCCCAGTCAGTAGGATTTCTTTACTTTCTGTTGGGAAATGTTTTTGCTATACACAAGGGATTTAATCTTCAGATGGTTTCATTCATTAATTTTATCCTCTCCAGATTGTGCATTTTGGGCTGTATTTGGCAGTCTCTTTATAGCATAGACTATGCCATCTAATCTTGATCCTTGTTTGTCTCTTATGAGCTCTATGATTTGGATCTTTATTCCCAAGTTTCTTTTTGTGTTTGCTGTGAGATGTGGATCCTGTTTCAGCTTTCTGTAGGTTTTGCCATCACCATTTGTTGAAGAGGTTGTCATTTCCCGTTTGATAGGTTTTATTTCCTTGTCAAATATCAGTAGACCATAGATAAATGGGTCCATTTCAGGGTTCTCAATTCTGTTGTATTGGTCTGCATGCCTGTTGTTGTACCAGTATCATGCTGTTTGGTTATTTCCTCTGTTTCGTACGTATTGAGGTCTATGAGTGCTATGTCTTCCACTTTTATTTTTGTTTTTAATAACTGCTTATTCAATGTCTCTTTTGTTTCAAAGTAAACTTGGCAATCTCCCTTTTGATCTCTTTGAAAAGTGAATTTAATATCTGTATAGGGATTACTTCTTGATCAAGTAATGTCCATTCTCCCAAAATTCCATAGGTTTCATTCATTCAATACATTCAGTCTCTGGACTACATTGGAAACAGAAGGCTTCACACATAGCTGGGGTCTGGGTTTTCACCTTTTACCTCCCTAACTCAGTATTGAGAACCTCAGAGATTAGCACAAAACAGAATCTGAGACTGCATTCAAATTTTTTTTTTTTTTTAGCATCTCCATGTGATGGACTTCACTTAAAATGTCTTGTAGTTTTGATCTTATTGTCAAAAATTACTTTAAGTTCTTTATTTTCTGCAAAGGATCTAATTTCTCCTTCATATTTGATGGAAAGCTTTGCTTAGTATAGGATCTTGGCTGCCTATTGTTTTCTTTCAACTTTCTGTCTATATCATCCCATGTCTTCTAGCTCATAAAGTTTCTGTTGTGAAATCAGAAGTCAATCTAAATGTTTCTCCTTTGTAAGGGACTCTTTGTTTTCTCTCACTCTGCTTTTAATATTCTATCTTTACACTTAAATTAATTTGGAGAATTTGACTACAATATGCCTTGTTTTTCTTTCCTGGTCTAGTCTATTTGGTGTTTACTATGCTTCTTGAATGTGGATTTCTCCATTTTTCAATATACTTGGTTAAGTTTTCTTCTAGTACTTCTTTCTCAATTTTCTCAGTGACTCCCCTGTCACTCCCATGTTCTAGAATTTGAATCATATGTATGTTGTTCCTTTTAATGTCATCCCACATTATTCTAATGTTTTCCTCATTTTCTTTATGTCTCATCTTTGATTTTTCTTCTATTATGTTTCCAGTGAGGGTGTTGTCTTCCAGCTTAACTGACTCTCTTCTTCATCTCTTCAGTTCTTCTTCTTCTT
>NW_006400049.1:566177-566750 GCF_000299155.1 Elephantulus edwardii | reverse complement strand
ACAATCTCAGTCTCTTCACCATCCATCCTAATGCTCCAATGCCTAGTATAACAATATTTATTAATTTCATACCTTTTAAAATAATGTCTGTTTTTTTCTACATTTGTATTTCATACATTATATGTTCTAATTATTTATGGTTGCTTGTAATTATTCCTCTTCATTTTTAATTTCCCAATATGAGGGTTCAGCATCCAGTGCTATATCTAATAGGTTAAATGTGTGCTATTTTTAATTCAGTATTTGAAGACATGTTATTTCAGAAGTGGATGACCAATCCTTCTTCTTAGTCTGTCTTAGTTTGGAAGTTCATCTTTAGTACAGTATCAACCATACAAGCTTTTGACACTCAAAGGAGCAGATGATATACAAGCAAACAAATATATGTAAGCTAATAAGAGCATCAGCATGCAAAGACACTTCTTCAATACAAGGACAAAACAAATCCCTAAAAAGTTTTAGTGTTAATACCACTATTATTCAAAATATTGACAACAACAACTATAGCCAACCAAAGGAAACCAACATTTACAGTCTGAAATCAATCAAACATGCAATCAAGTTTGTTGTTGT
>NW_006400049.1:551719-559357 GCF_000299155.1 Elephantulus edwardii | reverse complement strand
AACAACAACAACAACAATATCTATACTATCAATTCCTACTTCCTACTTTTGCATTTTCTTTTGTAGATGTTCAAGTTATTCCTCATCAATATATTTCTTCTGGATTGTCGTCTCTGAGGTATTTGCTTTCTTAATGCGTTTCACTGTTTTTTCCCATCATCTGTACTTTCTTCTGTAACTGTTCAAATAAATCCACATCAGCATATGTATTACTATTGTCTTTATCAGAAGTGTCCATTGGGTTTCCTTTTTTTGGATAAGTGTTGTTTTTTCATGATGACTGAGGCATGGTGCTGCTTTCTTGACATTATGTGAGTCTTTTCTTAGTAGATAGTATGTCTTTGTCACTATATAATATCCTAGATTATGGCAATGTTTTCAGAAGGACCGGTATGTTTGTGCTTTCCTCTTAGAGAACATCTTCTGAAGGGAGATGACTGTTACCCTGCAGATCCACCCAGCCTCTTTTGCTTGCGCTTAATAAATCCCATGTGATGTAGCTAAATAGCCATGCTCAATCCCAGAGTATCAGTGGTATTGACGTTGCTTCCCCAGGACATCAGAAAAACTATTGTGCTATCTTGGGACAGGTCTGATCTCCATGTGGTGTACTGGTTTTTTTTCTCATGCACCAGCAAGTTTGTGCCATCTACAATCAGCACTCTTGACAATAGCAGTCAGGAAATCAAAAGATGAATTACATTGGGAACAATCTGCAGAGAACTCTCCAGTGTGCTAAGAAACAATGATGTCAGTCTAGAGATTAAGTCTTTGTTTTTACCGTGGCTTGGATCAAGTATGCTTTAGTCTCTATCTTGCTCCTTGAAAACAATGATTGTGAAGTTCCAACTCATATACATTGGGCATGTGTATAGGAAAGAATAGTTTTTAGAGAAGGATATCATGCTTGGAAATGTGGAGGGTCAGTGCAGGAAAAGAAGACCACAGATGAATTGAATTGATGCAGTGACTGTGGCAATGGGGTTAGGTGAACGTACAAAGAGCAAGGGCCTTTTAAGGACAGTCACATTTGACCTTTGCCAACTTCACAAATGGGAGCTGTTCCAGTCAACAGCATCAGTAACACAAATCCAAATCCCATGAGGTCAGACATGTTCCCATGCTTCTGTATTTTTTCTACTCATCTCAACACCAAAGTTATTGTTTTGTTGAGTTCAAAATCCACTGGGATAACTCACAGACCTCAAAGAACCATATTTTTGGTAGTTAAGAGTTTATATTCCGATCTTTTAATGTGGAAACAATAAATTTCACAGAAAAAAAAAAAAAGAGTTTATATTCCAGGCAAATGGCAGAATACAGTCAGGATGTCTCCAAAAATGTGCTTGCAGGTACCTTAATGTCAAGACTTGCTGCTTTAGGCCAATGTACCCAAGTTCTCAAAATCTTGTCAATGTTGGCTTCCCAGCCCTAGTTGTCCAATAAAGTTCTCTCTTCTTCCAATATTGGCTTACCTCCCACCCCCCCGCCAAGGTCATCTCATCAAGTCTCCAGCTCAGCAATGGCTTTTGCTTCTATAGGTGTATCTTGGGTAAGAATATCACCCTAAATTCTGTTGCTTCTTCTTCAATGGTGGGGTTAGATCAGTCTGCCTCTCACTGTTGGCTTATTCAATTTAATGACAAGACTAGCCAATCCACTTGTAGATTGTTGAGAGTGACCAATCATCTTGTAGTATTGCTAACATATCCCATTCACATGTTCCTTCCTATCTACATAACAAACAGTGGCTTGGAAAAGTCACATTGCAAGATGAACTCCACAAGACATACTCTGTGATTTTTCTAGTCATTAACTTCCACATATGAAAATTAGCTTTCTCTTTAAAATATGCAATATTCATGAAAGTATGTAAGATAGCAAATTTGTCTCATGCTTTACTCTGTCCCATTTTAGACAGTCATTTTTTTTCCCATCCCATACAAACCAATACTCTGAGGAAATACCATACTTCTTTTTCTGAAGAATCTTCTGTTTCAATTGGAACTTTTAGCATTTGAACCCATAAGCCAAACATCCAAACATCAGACAAACCCAAAACATCACTTTGCAGCATTTAGTGTTAGTTCATAGCCTTGAACATTATCTTGGGTTCTGGTCAACTTATTTCAAACCATTCATGGCTAGACCCATATTGGTATCAGCTGCAAACTCAAGAGTCCACTCTTCTTCCTATATTGCAGACTCCCTGGACCCTTCACTCAGCCTTAGGCCCCAAATAGAACAAGTAAATAATACAGGGGAGCTACATAACTCCCTGCTTCTCAAAGTCAGCAAACCTTTTGCACATCCATGTATCTGTATATGCTAGGTCAACAATGCTGATGGGACATGTCCAAACTCAGCCTGCCTCCTGTTAACTACATATCTTTTCATTCCACTCTGGTGTTTCCAAGTGATCATCCTGAAAATTGATTGGGTATTAACATTACCCTGTCTCTGAAGCCAAACTGCTTGTTCCAGTTTTAAAAGGTAAAATCTCTTTTTCTCTCTCTTCCGAATGTACATATCTTCTAAAATCCAAGGAAGGTCTCTTCAAAGGCAAATCTACTCAGAGTACTTGATAGGGCTTAATCCTACTAAGCCTTGTGCCCTCTAGTTATAAAGCTTTCAACAAACATTTCGAAAGGGCAAACCTTCCTCTTTTAGTAGCTTCATGGAAGATTAGCAAACTTTCAGGATTTACAACATCCATAGATCACTTATATACAGCTTGAAATTAAATCAGGAAAGAACTTATAATCATTAAAATACTATGTAGCTCAACATTACTATATAAACAAGAAAAAATCAGAAACAGCAATATTGATTCAGTTAAATAAACAAAAACCTTAACATATAAACCTTTCAATAAATTAGCAGTTGCAACTTCATTCTCTACTCCCAGGTCATTTCACCCACACACGTATATATGGCTTAGGGCCTACACCTTTTCTCAGGCCAAAATCTTCTTTTATTTCCATTGAGTAGAATCAAAAGTAACCATTTTAACTGCACTTCCAAAATCCTTAACTTCTTATAAAGTCCCACATTTTCATGAATCTGGAGCTATATCTTCAAATCCCCACTCCCGATACAAACTGTAAAAAAAAAAAACCAACATCACGTAGGGATGGTCATATCTGACCATTACCAACTTCACAGAAGAGAACTGTCTCTGTCAATAGCATCAATAGCACAAAACCTCTTCCCAGAAAGTCGAACATTTCCATGTTTCCTTACCTCTTTTTACTTGCCACAACACCAATCTATTTTCTTTGTTGATCTAAAATCTCATTGTGATAATTTACAGACCACACAGAAGCATACTGGGAAAATTATCAAGTTATAATCCAGATAATTAGCAGAATACAGTCATGATAGCTCCAAAATGTGTTCAGAAGTACCTTAGCCATGAGCCTTGCTGTTTTAGGCAAGTGTTCCCAAGTTTTCAATCTTGCCAATGTTGGCTTCCCAGCCCTGTTTGTCTAATAAAGTCCTCAGTCCTGCCAATATTGGCTCTTACCCCTAAAGTCCCATCTCAAGTCAGGTCTCTAGTTTGACCATGGCTGTTGATGCTATAGTTGTTGCTAGAGCAAGAATGGCATCTTACATTCTCTTGTTTCTTCTTCAATGGTAGGGGAAGATCTATATGTCTCTCACTGCTGGCTTGTTCAATTTAATGACAAGAATTTCCAATTCCCTTAAAGATTGTTGAGAGTAGCCAATCCATTTGTGGAATGGCTAGCACACCTTATTTGCATATTCCCACCCATCTGCATAGCAAAGTAAAAAAATGGCTAGGAAAAGACACGTTGAAAGATAAACTCCACAATGTATTAGAGACAATGAGATTGGCTCAGGATAGGGAAGGGTTTCGAGCTATTGTTCCTAGGGTCATTATGTATCCTAGTGGATTAGACTGCACATAACAAAAACAAATTACTGTCTCTATGAAAAACAGATATGACCTTTGTCCTGTTATGTGTCATTCTTATCACATCTAGTATACTTGAGCTGCTGTTACTGCCAGGATATTAGTCTTCCCTGTTGAAGGTCTTCCTCTCTTTCTCTGATCCTCCACATTTCCCAGCATGGTACTTTTCATCTTCAGACAACATACCCAAATATATGCGATTAAAGATTTACATTCAATATCCTGGTTTTTCTTTCTCCAAAACTGTTTTTCAGCAATTCATGAGCTATTCTGTATTATTCTGCAATCCATACTTTCAAAGGCATTGATTTGTCTACTTTCATCTTTATTTATTGTCCAACAGAGCCTAAGATACGGGGTTTTTTTATGTGCCCTGGAGCCACCTGCAATTCATAGCAATCCTATGTACAACAATTCTGGTGTCTTCTGTGTCCAGAGTTAGTCTTACTGACTCCAACACAACTATTTTCATAACCCCAGTTATTGTATCAAACCATCGTATCTGAAGTATCCCTCTCCTGTGCTGTCTATCCATTATTTCATGCATGATGTCCTTCTCCAGGACGATCAGTCTATCCTGGCCATATGCCCAAAGAATGTGAAACTGAGCTTCAAAATCCTAGCCTTGAGAGAGAAACTTGGTTTCACCCTTTCCAAGATAGACCGATTTGTTTTTTTGGTGGTCCATGGTATGTTCAAGGCTCTTCTCCTGAATCACAACTCAAAGACATCATTTCTTCTTCTGTCATCCTTAGTCTTGTTCCAGCTTTCTGATACAGAGCAAGTAATTGTGAATATCATAGCCTGGATCAGGCACACATTAGTTTCTAGATTGACATCATCATTGCTTCTCAGTACTTGGGAAAGGCCCCTGACAGGAGATTTTCTCTATGCAGTCCATCTTTTTATTTCTTCACTGCTGGCGTGAAGAGTGTTGCTTGTGGAGCCAAGCAAGCTGTAATGGTTAATAACTTCAATCTCTTCTCCATCCATCATGGTGCTATCAATTAGACTAGTGTTGAGAATCTTTGTGTTCTTTATGTTGAGCTTTAATCCATATTGAAGACTAAAGTCCTTGGCCTTCTGCAGCAAGGGTTCAGGTCCTTCTCAGTTTCAGCAAGCAAGGTTGTGTCATCTGCATAGCCAGGTTACTGAAAAGTCTACCTCCAGTCCAATGTCACATTTCTCCTCATAAAGCCTAGACTCCCATATGATCTTTTCTGTAGGTAGTTTAAAAAATTATGAAGACAGGTTACATCCCTGGCACTTTCCCTTCCTGATTTTAAAGCATGCAGTGTTTTCCTGCTCTGTTCTGAGGACTGCTTCCTGGTCCACGTAAAAGTTTCTTATAAGCACAATCAAGGGTTCTGGGATTCCCATTTTTCTCAAGGTTAGCCACAATTTGTTGTGATCCACATAGTCAAATACCTTTGCATAGTCAATGAAATACAAATAGATACTCTTCTGTTACTCTTTGCTTTCTGCCAAGAAACATCTGACGTTGGCAATAATGTCTCTAGTGTGATGACTTCTTCTAAACCTAGCATATGTTTCTGGTAGTTCTCTGTTAATGTACTGTTCCAATTGTTTCTGGAAAATCTTTAGCAGGATTTTACTTGTCTGTGATATGAATGATACTGTATACAATCATTCCTATACTCTTTTGGGTCACCTTTTTTTGGAATGGGGATAAATATGGATCTCTTCCAGGGAGTTGGCCAAGTAGTTGTCCTTCAGAGTCCTTGGCACAACTTGGTGAGCACATTCTGGACATATTTCAACAAACCTGGTAAGCACATCCAGGGCAGCATTTGTTTGTTGAAATATGTCAGTTGGTATTCCATCAGTTCCTGGGGCTTTATTTTTTTGCCAAATCCTTCAGAGCAGCCTACACTTCCTCCTTCATCACCATTACCTCTTGGTCACATGTTGTTCTTGAAATTCCACACTATCAGCCACTTCTTTTTGGTACAGTGACTCTGTATACTCCTCCCATCTTCCATTAACACTTCCTGAATTATTCATTTTTCTACCCATAGCATCCTTAAATATTGCAACTTGAGGTTTGAATTTGACCCATAGCTGACCCTCCAGCAGGTTTTCAGAGTCAGTTAATCACACAGGAGGAGATTGCCCATCTTTCTCCTGCTGAGCAACTGATGGATTCCAACTGTGAGCCTTTGGGATTGCAGTGCAAATTCTTACCACTATGCCACCAGAGCTCTCACTAATATCTAGATGTTTATTAATGAGCAATCATGTGATTATTTCCTATGGAAAGAAGAATACTGTTGCTGTTGATAGGTGTAATGGGGTCTTGTACGACTTATGGTGAACCTAAGAACAAAAGATGTGACCTTTGCTCTATCCTGTGCCATCCACACACTTCCTGATACACAAAAGCCCAGTGCAGCAGTCACTGTGTCAATGCACCTAGTTGTAGCCTCATCAAACTCGTTTCCAAAGAGCACTCTGGCTGAACCCTATCCAAGACATATTTGTCCATTCTCTTGGCTGTCCATGGGATGTTCAGTGCTCTTCTCTAACATCATAGATCAAAGGCATCAATTGTTTTATTGTCATTCTTGTTCATTGTCCAGCTTTCAGCTGAATAGAAAATAATTGGAAAGACCTTGGCTTGAATTAGATGCACCTTAGACCTCAAACTGACATGATTAGTCCTCAATTGTTGGGGAATGTTAGGGAGGAGGGGGAGGCCTCTGCCTGAGATAGATTGCCTAGTTCCAGGTTAGTGCAAGCCCAAGATGGCTGCTGCATCTGTTGAGGTGGGAGTGGTCTGCACTAAGCTGAGGTTCTGCTGTCCAATCCACACACATCTACAAGCCCACACCATCCTATCTTTCTGTTTACTCACCTGTATATAAGTGCACTGCAATCCCCAATAGAGTTGAGTTTGGCTTTCTGCAGTGCTCTGAGAGTGGTGTGTCTCTGTCACATTTACCACTGTCAGGGTGTCACTGGCAAATGGACAGTTACACTCAATAATTTGGAGAGAAGCATAGTAAGCAGAAATGATCAAAAAGAATTTTTCAACACTGATGCAATTATAAAAACTACTTTAGCCAACTGACATTAACTATGAAGCTAAAAATTGTGGTATATTAGAGTTGGCTGTCCCTGGTCCACTTAAATTGCATTTTTCAACTTTTCTTTTGTCAGTAATTGGATTTGGGCTATGTAAAATGATCTTGTCATTATTGAACCCAGATTTCTTAAATTGAGGCAAACAATGATGTTCTATGAGGCAAACCATGATGTTCTAGGGTCAAGATTATTTATTGAAATAATCCCTATAAATTAGAGAAAAACTATTTTCCTAAAGTGTTATCGTCTCCACATTTTATAAGTATTTATAATGATTCCCACCAAAATTATGAGTATAAGTAATTACTACATATTATATTGTTGTGTGCCATTGTGTCAGAATCAACCCATAGCTGACATTCCACTTTGTTTTCAGAGGTAGTAAATAATACCAGAACAGATTACACATCCTTCTCCCACAGAAAAACTGGTAAATTCAAACTGTGTGTCTTTGGTATTGCAGCACAGCTTCTTACCAATATGCCACTAGAGGTCCTTAAAATATAATCCATTTTATATTAATTTTAAAATTTCAAGCTTATCTATTGTTCACCCTCTTCTATCCATTTTCTTTTCTTCTTCTTCCTCATTCTTTG
>NW_006400049.1:541120-542749 GCF_000299155.1 Elephantulus edwardii | reverse complement strand
ATTTTCTGTGTCAATCCATTCTTTTTCTGGTACTGTTATTCTGTGTATTCCTTCCATTTTATTTTGATGCTTCTTGGGTCATTCAAGTTTTTCATTATTGAAACTTGAAGCTGGAATTTGTTCTTCAGTGTCTTCAGTTTGATAAATACCGAGTGAGTTCTTTTTTTTGTTTTCTGACTCCAGTTCTTTGCATATTTTGTTATAATATTTTGCTTTATCCTCTCCAACTGCCCTTTGAAATCTTCTAATATATCTCTTCCTTTAACTTTGGTTCCTTAATGTTCCAGAACAATTTTCCTTGTCTCTTCTGACATCCATCTCAGGCTTTTCTTTTCCTCCTTTCTTGTAATTATTTTTTCCTTTCTTCATGGGTGATATCTTATATTCTTCCACAGTCACTCTGGTCTTCAGTCACTGGTGTTCTAAGCCTTGAATCTGTTCTTGAGATGATTCTTAAATTCAACTGGGATAAAGTTAAGTTCATGATTTGGCTCCTGTGGAGTAGTTTTAATTTTCTTCAGCTTCAAGTTAAATTTTTTCATGAGAATTGAAGATCTCTTCTACAATTGAAACCTAATCTGGTTTTAGGTGCAGATACTGCACTTTTCTAATGATTCTTTCAGCAAATATAGTCAATCAGATTCCTGTGCAGCCCAGGTGAGGTTCACGTGCAAAGTTGCTGTATGCATTGTACAAAAAAGGTATTTGTTATAAACAAAATATTGAACCCACAAAACTTGATCATTTGATCTCCAGCCTAATTTCTGTCACCACATTCATACTTTCCTACTATCATTCCTTCTTCATTGTTTCCAAACTTTGCATTCAGAATAATTACTAATGTATCTTGAATGCATTTTTTATCAATTTTAGACTGCCAAAGTTGATGGAAACTCTCAAATCTCATCCTCTTTGTCTTTAGTGTTTGGTGCATATGTCTGAATAATAGTGGTATTAACAGGTCTTCCCAGTCTGTCTTAATGTAAGAGGTCTGTTGCAGCCTCTTCACCATGGTTGGCTCTGATGGTACCTAAGACACTGACAGCATAGATCCTGGTTTTAGAGCACCCTACAAATCACATCAGTGCAGCAGAAGACTTACAAGAGAAGTGTTGTACTAATGTTGTTCTTGTTGTTATGTGCCATCAAGTTACTTGTGATTCATAGCGACCCTATGTACAAGAGCTCCAAATGCCGTTCTATCCTGTGCCAACCTAGCCATCTCAAACACACTCATTCCCACCACTCCAGTCATAGAATCGATCCATCTCATTGAATGTCTTCCTCTCCTGAGCTGCCCCTCCACTCCACCAAACATGATGTCCCTCTCCAAGGACCAGTCCCTCCTTGCAACATGCCCAAAGTATGCCAGACAAAGCTTTAGAATCTTTGACTCCAAGAAGCATTCCAGCTTCATCTTCTCCAGGACAAACTCCTAGCTGTCCATGGTATATGAAACATTCTTCTCCAGCACCACAGTTCAAAGGCATCAATTCTCTTTCTATCATCCCCATTCACTGTCCAACTATGATGCATAGCACGTAGATTGGTGGACTATTTATCAACAATCTGCGTTATGCGGATGACACAACCCTGCTTGCTGAAACTGAAGAGGACCTGAAGCACCTG
>NW_006400049.1:539429-540479 GCF_000299155.1 Elephantulus edwardii | reverse complement strand
GATCACAACAAATTGTGACTAACAGTAAAGAAAATGGGAATCGCAGAACACTTGATTGTACTTATGTGAGATCTATATTTGGACCATGAAGCAGGCCTCAAAAAAGAGCGGGGAACACTTTATGGTTCAAAATCAGGAAAGAATTATGTCAGGGATACATCCTGTCTCCATACCTTTTCAATTTATATGCAAAACAGCTCATTCAGAAAGAAGGGATTTATGAGGAGGAATGTAGTATGAACACTGGAGGAAGACTCATCAACAAACTACATTATGCAGATGAAACAACCTTGCTTGCTGAAACTGAAGGAGACCAAAAGTGCTTGATGCAGAAGGTCATCAACTATCGTCTTTAATATGGATTGAAGCTCAACATCAAGGAGACAAAGATTTTCACGAATAGACCAATTGACAGCACCATGATAGATGGAGAAGAATTGAGGTTGTTAGCAATGACAGCTTGCTCAGCTTCATAATCAACACTCTTAGAACCAGCATTCAGAAAATCAAAAGACAAATGGTACTGGGAAAATCTGCTGTCAGGGGCCTCTCCAGAGTACCGAAAAGCAACAATGTCAGTCTAGAGACTAAGATGTACCTAATCTGGGCCATGGTCTTTGCAATGACTTACTATGCTTCAGAGAGCTGGACCATGACTAAGGACTACAGAAGAAGAATTGATGCCTTGGAATTGTGGTGTTGGAGAAGAGTATTAAATATACCAAGGACAGGCAAGAAAACAAATAGGTCTGTCTTGGAAAGGGTGAAATCAAGTTTCTTCTTGTATTCTAGGATTTTGAAGCTCTGTCTCACATACATTGGGCATGTGGCCAGGAAAGATTGGTCTCTGGAGAAGGACATCATGCTTACAAGGGTGGAGGGATAATGGAGGAGGAGAGGAAGACCCTGGATGAGATAGATTGATACAGTAATTGGGGCAATGAGGTTTGTTGTGTGAAACTAGTGAGACTGGCTCAATAAAGGGTAGCATTCAGAGCTGCTATACATAGGGTTGCTTTGGTCACAGCTTACTCAATGGCACATAACTAC
>NW_006400049.1:538722-539329 GCF_000299155.1 Elephantulus edwardii | reverse complement strand
CTCTTGGTCCAAGGATAGGTTTCGCATTAGCGCAATTAAATGTTCTGGGAATCCCATTCTTCTCAGTCAGCCACAGCTTGTTGTACTAATAGGAGCAAATAATAACACCCAAAGCTATACACATATAGGTACTAAGCAACTGGCAAAATGCAAATCATTCCCCAATAACCTAACTGACAAATAGGTCTTGTAACTCTGAAAGCAGACTATAAAGACAACCAAGCATAAACATATTATGGTACAAGACACACTTTCATACCACAGCTGAGGTTCATGGTGGTGTGGTAGGATGGAGTCTTAGATGGAAGTATTGAAAAGTTAGTGGCAGAGATCAATATTAAGTGCTAGTTTTTAGCACAGCCTTAATGGCCATTCAAGAGCTTATGCAAGGCTCAACTACTGCTCCCCCTGATGCCTGCAGACCTCTGGTGGTGACCCTGAAACCAAGGTGGGCCTGACCTGGCTGATGTGTTGGTGCCCACAGATCACTTAGCTGCTGTTCAGGACACAATACTCGGTGGTTGGTAGCTGGCTTCTTGATTCTATTTTACTGGTCTATGTGTCTATCATTGGACCAATACCATGCTGTTTTGGTCACTATGGCTGT
>NW_006400049.1:536754-538491 GCF_000299155.1 Elephantulus edwardii | reverse complement strand
AAATTTAAATAAATTGATTAAATAAATTGGTGATTAAAAATAGATAAAATGAATAAATCATCCTTGTTATAAAGGTGATGTAAAATCAAGAATGATTTGACTTGTTTTTCCCAACTCGAAATGCATTATTACAAATCAAGTACATTACTTGCCTATGTAAAACAATAGTTACCCTTCTAAATTACCTGCAGCAATGCTTTTTCTAGATTAAACTTTCATTAGTTCTCTTCTATTTTATTTAAATGTAATCCCTAATGCAAGGTGTTTTGTTTTCTTCATAAGCCTTGTCTATTCCCCTTAATCCAGGAGGTTTTTCTAAAATGAAAACACAACTCATTTCTTTCTATTGTAAAACATGTTAATATGTGAGCATATTGGTTTCTTATTAACAAATTAAAATTATCATTATTCTGCTTTGGGATTCTTTATATATTCTTTAATATTCAACTTAAATATTTCTGATGCTTTATTTCCCCAACCTGATTGATTATCCTTAGGACATGAAAAGACCAGTAGAAAACATATTTTAGACTTTTAACTACTAGAATGTCACTTAATTTGCCTTCCTTATTAATTATTTTTATCAGAATAATCTAATAATTTGACAAGATTGTGCATCACTGATTTAATCATAAAATCATCCCAAATCCATTAATCTTCCTCTAGTAAATTACTCTATTCTTACAATTCATGGAACTTGACTTAAAAAATGTTAAGTTCAAGTTTCCTTTCATTGCTGGTTTTTGTAAGCTTTTAAAATTCTTTTTGTACAATATACATCATGGTATTTCTTTTATGTACAATATTTTATACAATATTTAATTTACATTTTCACATGACAATTCATGTATTTAATGTGATTCTGAACAACTTACACCTATTATTACCCCATCTTTTTTAGTTCCCTTGACCATTATTATTCCTTCACACCTCTATCTGCCCACTAAACTCTCCTGTCCTGTTTATTTCCATCTTTGCCAAATTTCTTCTCCCCTCTCTCTTTCTCCTTCCATTTTGAACATCTTTACACCTCTTACACTTTCTTCTATTTTTACAATACTGATTTTATGCCTTATTTGTCCTTATGAAATTTAGTTACTTCACTCAGCATAATGTTCTCCAATCCCATTTTGTCTCTTATTATCTTTATGGTGTAGGGTTTTACCCTTAGATCTCTGATTCACCTTGAGTGGATTTTTTTATATAGTGACATATGATACTATTTTAATTTTCTGCATGTAGAATCCAGTTTTGTCAGAACCATTTGTTGAAGAGATAGTCATTGTCCTATTTGATAGGTTTTGACTCATTGTCAAATACCAAGTGACTGTAAATTGTTTTTGTTAGGTGCAATCAAGTTGAACACAACTCTTGTGACCCTATAAATAGTCGTTCTGAAACCTGTCATATCCTGTGCCTTCCCCACCATCTTTGGATATTGGTGCCCATTTCTGAAGTCACAGTGTCAGTCCTTGTTGGGATCTTCCACTCCTTTGCTCACCCTCCATATTTTCAAGTCTGATATCCCTTTCCAAACAATAGATTCACTTTACTACATGTTCAAAGTATAAAAGATGAAAATTTATCATCCTTGCCTCCAAGGCCACACCCTTTCCAGGACCTGTCTGTTTATGATTTTGAAAGTCCATGGGGTATTAGGTAATCTTTTTCAGCACAAGAACTAAAAAGCAGTTCATCTTCTCTTATCTTTATTCATTGTCCAGCTCTCTGATGCAT
>NW_006400049.1:528358-529534 GCF_000299155.1 Elephantulus edwardii | reverse complement strand
CTCCACACACATCCTCATCCCTCTGCTTCTTCTATCCTCTTCCTTGGATATTCATACTCATTCTACAAAGTGTTTCTCATTCTACAATAACGTTTTTATATGATATTTGCCCTTGTACAATGACTGAAAGAGCTACTTTGGCCTAGTGGACAGAAAGTTATGCTGTCAAGCCAAAGGTGGGTGATTTTAATCTGTGGCCCTCAGGCAAGGTTCAAATTGTTTTCCTGTCAAACATCCTTCTAGGTGGTATAGCGCTGATCTGTGCATTGCTATGCAGAGGTAATTGATGATGCTGACCACTGTGACACTGATGTGCAAAATGTGGTAATGGTCACTCATGATGGACAGTGTTTGGTGGAGCTTCCTGACAAAAACCAAGCCTGGAAGCAGGAGCAGCATCCATTCCGAAATGGCTGTGAGTTGTCTACGACTTGACGGCACCAAACATCAACAACATTTGCCCTTGTGAGACTGAGTTAGTTCACTAAGCATAATGCTTTCCAGTCCCTCTCAAGTTAGGCAATAATTTACACAATCATATTTATTGACATTTTGTGTATCAAAGAGAGAAAGAGGAATGTGTTTCGTTTCAGCCTTACTCTGTATTGCTGTAGTATGCTCGTGTGCACTCATTTCATGGAGCAATTGATCACATCAAGGGACTGCATCAATATTTCTACCTATTGATTCCTGGCAGGAAGTTCTTTTGGTAGTCATTAACATGTCCAACTCTGTTATTGATGTTATTATGTGTCATCAAGTTTACTACAATTCACAGTAATTCAATAAACAATTTTGACCTCTGCCCTATTCTGAAACACTGTCACCATTTCTGACACCTCTGCCCCATATCCTCATGCTCACTGTGTCAATCCATCTTAATCTTCTGCTGCACTGACACTTTACCCTTTCAAGTATGAAGTCGTCCTCCAAAGACTGATCCTTCTTGGCAGCATCCCCAAACTACATGAGGCAGAGATTTTTTAAAAAATCTTTGCCTCTGTGAACAAACAACCTGGTTGCATCCCTCCAGGCTTCACCTGCTTGTTCTCGTAGCAGTTTAATACTCTTCTCCAGAATCACTGGTCAGAAACATAGATTTTTCTGTAATTGTTAGCCATTGTTCAGCTCCCAGATTTATAGAAGACCATAGCCTAGATCATGCGCACCTTAGAC
>NW_006400049.1:522405-526793 GCF_000299155.1 Elephantulus edwardii | reverse complement strand
TCTTGTTGCCTCTAAAGAAGAGGCAAAATTAAAATAAAATAATAAAATAAACCCAAACAATATAATATGTGATAGTTTCTATGTGTTGTTGAGTCACCTGTGATGTATAACGACCTTATGTACAGCAGCTCTGAACCCTTCCCTGTCCTGAGCCAGTCTCACTAATTCCAACACACCACCCTTATTACCGCAGATACTTACATCATTGCTCTTCAGCACTCTGGAGCGGTCCATGACAACAGATTTTCTCAATGCAATTAGTCTTTTCAATTCCTGACTGCTGGTCTTAATAGTGTTGATTGTGGATTTGAGCCATCTGTAATTGCTAGCAATTTCAATCTCTTCTCCATCTATCATGGTGCTACCAATTGGCCCAGTGGTGAGAATCTTTGTCTTCTTGATGTTGAGCTTCAGTCCATACTGAAGATTACAGTCCTTGACCTTTTGCAGCTAGTGCTTCTGGTCTTCTTCAGTTTCTGCAAGAAAGATGTGTCATTTGCATATTGCAGGTTGTTGATGAGCCTTCCTCCAATCTTGATGCTACACTCTTCCTCAAAAAGCCCTGCTTCCTGAATATCTGTTGTGCATACAGATTGAAAAGATATGGGGACAGGATGTATCCCTGATACACTCCTTTCCTGATTTTGAATCTTGCAGTGTTTTCTTGCTCTGTTCTGAAGACTGCTTCTTGATCAAAGTATAGATTTCACATAAGCACAATCAAGGGTTCTGGGATTCCCATTTTCCTCAAGGTTAGCCACAAATTTTTAGATCCACACAGTAGATCGCCTTTGCAGTGTCAATGAAAAACAGATAGACATTCTTCTGGTACTCTCTGCTTTCTTCCAACATCCATCTGACATTGGCAATAATGTCCCTACTGACAGGACCTCTTCTAAACCCTGCTTGTATTTCTGGTAATTTTCTGTCAATGTACTGTTCTAGTCATTTCTGGATAATCATTAGCTTAATTTTTTTAATATTGTAATATTGTTCGATAATTTTCACACTCTGTTGAGTCACCTTTTTTTTGAATGGAAATAAATATGGATCTCAGTTGACCAAGTAGTTGTTCTCCATATTTCTCAGCACAGCTTGGTGAGCAGATCAGGGCAGCATCTGTTTGTTGAAATATGCCAATTGGTATTCCACCAATTCCTGGGGCTTTATTTTTTTGCAAAGTCCTTCAGAGCAGCCTGAATTTCCTCCTTCATCACAATTGCTTCATGTTAAAATGTTTCTTTAAATTCACCTGTGTCAGCCAAGTATTTTTCATACAGTGATTCTGTTTATTCCTTCCACTTTCTTTTAATGCTTCCTCAATCATTCAGTATTCTGCTTAAGCACTGTAACGTGTTGCTTGAATTTATTCTTTAGTTCTTTCAGCTTAAGAAATGCTGAGGGAGTTCAGACTTTTTGATTTTCCAACTCCAGCTCCTTGCACATTTCATTGTAATATTTAGCTTTGTCTTCCTGAGCGGCCCATTGAAATCTTCGATTCAGCTCTTTATCTTCCTGATTTCTTCCCTTTTCTTTGGATTTTTGGAGCTCTAGTGCAATATTTGGTGTCTCTTCTGACATCCATCTTGATCTTTTTTTTCTTCTTCTTCCTTCTCTGTAATGACTTTTTGCATTGTTCATGAACGATATTCTTGATATCATCCCACAGCTCATCTGTTCTTTGTTCATTATGTTCAAGTCCTCAAACCTATTCCTGAGTTGGTTTATAAATTTATAGGGATAAACTCAAGGTCAAATTTTTATTCCTGTGAAGATGATTTAACCTTCTATAGTTCTAATTTGAACTTGCTTATTAGCAGTTGATGGTGTGTTCCACAATCCACACTTGGCCTAGATTTCACTGATGATATTGAACTTTCTCCAGTATTTCTTACACAGAAACATTATGGAGTGTTCTTTCTCTGTTTAGACAAGCTTCCTGGTCTAGTTATAGCTTTTACATGAGCAATTAATTTCTCTGTCACTATGATTGTAGTCAAATCAACAGCACTTGAAAATATACATATATATCAGATTCAATACTACAATCTGTCTATGGATGAAAGCAGTATGGAAAAAATATTTAAGAGATGAGGAAAATAGAGAATTCTAGACCAAATATCTAGAAAGAGGGGTGAAGTCAGTTTATGACTTTTTTAAAAGAGTCAAAGGTCATAATAACACAAATTCTACTTTCATCATAAACATATTTTTATATTGAATTTGAATCTTGCCAAATATTGACTTTGAATATTCTAAATTTTCCTCCTAATTTGTATGAAAAAAAACCCAAACAAAAATAATTGTTAAATAAACTGATTTCATTTTCTAAAATAAGTTTTTACCATAATACTCTGTTAGGGAAAGAGAATATTTTCTTGTCACACTAGAGGTTGCATGTTAAAATATACAATGGGATAAAGATACAAAAATATTGACTTTGCTGGAGATTGAGGACTGTTGATAATGCTACATGAAGTAAATACAATGTAGTGAAATTCTGGACACAGGTAAGTTTTTGGCATATAGAAAAGAATAATAGTACCTGTTTGTTTTTGTTTACAAAATTAATTTGTTGAGGCATGGGAACAAAGAGTAGAGAAAACGATTTAGTAGGAGCAAGGATAGGACTTTGGTAGTGTATTCAGGATTGGTGCTATGGTCTCTTCATATTAAGAACATGTGCTATTGGAACAAGAGTTATAACAGTTAAGGTAATTGATTGTTTTACCATAATATAACACTATTTAAAGGGTCATTCCTTCTCAGTTGGAGCTGATTCAATGGTACCTAAACCATCCCTTACAATGTCAAATATTCAGGATTAATTGAAAATTTTGCTTTGCTTCGAATCTAATTAAGTCAAATATGCTTATTCTTTGCACACTGTCATGGCTGACCACCATGTGTTATAACTCTGTTGCAGGATTACTCAAGGAAGGCTGTGGGATCTCAAAAGAATCTAAAGACAGCACAGAATGCCACTTGATAAGGGCTGTTCATATGCTTTGAGACAAAAAGTAGCAATAATAGGAGAGATGGAAACTATAGTGAATGAAAAGATTGTGACTGAAAGAGACCAGCTAAAAGGAAATTGTTGTTTGAAGAAAAGGACTAGATAGAAACATTGAAGAAAATGATGAGGTCATGACACAATCAGCACTGAGCCATTTATACTCTAAATTGAGTGAAAGTGCCAGGTTAATAACTCCTGCACATTCGGAGTATTTACAGTTCAGTTTCCGAGATCTCCAAGAAAATGGATTTCGTTTTCTCCCAGAGTTTGAATGAGGACTTAGGCAATCTCTTAATATTAGACCCAAGTTAGTGACAAAAATAAAACTTATTCATAACAATGTCTACTGATTTTTATAAAAAGAAAATAAAAGCTTTCAAAAGAAATGAATGTTTTGCCAGTCAATTTAACAATACTAAGAAAAATTAAAGAACTTCTCGTTGCTATGTGAAAAACGGTTAACAAAAGTAAATTAGAAATAAAAGGAAAATAAAGCATGGTGAAAGAGATTTCAGAATATCTTTAGTCAGATTACCTAAACTCAGACTAATTGAGTATGGTAGACAATAACATTGGAAAGAAAATCTGATAATAGTTTAAAAATAATATACATATATTTGCAGTCAGAAAATTATTCTCTACATTTTTAAATTTTAAATTTGAGTTTTCAAATTTAAATATTCTTTAAAATTGGTATTTAGTATTTGGAGTGGAAAATAGTATTCTCTAAATTACATTGTGATTTAAAGATATTTGTGAAACAATGTCCTTCTAAAACCATATTGCCTACATTCTGGACTCTTGAAATGACCATAATACACAATCATATATCAAGAGGCAGTAGTCAGAGCAGGGTAACACTGCATGGTTCAAAATTCGGAAGGGTGTACGCCAGGGATGCGTCCTGATGTCTCCATATCTTTTCAACATGTATACAGAGCAGATTATCCGGGATGCTGGACTCTATGAGGAGAATTGTGGCATCAGGATTGGTAGAAGATCTATTAACAATCTGCGTTATGCAGATGACACAACCCTGCTTGCTGAAACTGAGGAGGACCTCATGCACTTGCTGCGGAGAATCAAGGACTGCAGCCTTCAGTATGGACTGAGGCTCAATGTCAAGAAGACAATGATTCTCACCACTGGACCAATTGGCAGCATCAGGATGGATGGGAAAGAGATTGAGATTGTTCACAGCTTCAGTTTGCTCAGCTCCATGGTCATCACTCTGGGCACCAGCAGCCAGGAAATAAAAAAGTCTATCACGATAGGAAAGTAGGCTGTTAGGGACCTCTCTAAAGTACTCGAGAGCAACGGTGTCTCTCTGGAGACTAAGGTGCGCCTGATACAGGCCATGGTTTTGCAATCA